>NW_020271042.1:3371473-3971473 GCF_002803265.2 Melanaphis sacchari
GCACACTACAAATTACCTGACACTGTTTTTAAAGAGCTTCTCTACTACTCGACCGTCGGTCGTGAGCAGCTGCCGGGGCATACAATGCCCTTCACAGTTTCACCGACTCCTGCAGTTGCTGCGTGGGTGGTAAAGACGGGAAAAGGGTACACCGGTCAGCGCGAGATATTTTCGGTTTATTTCGCACCTCCTCCAAAATGGATACTGATAATGGTGGTGCGTCGTTGCCATGTCGTCGTCAATGTCGCCGCCGCCGCCGCCACCGTCGTAGTGTAAGCACCACGCACCAGCCACCCAACGCCTCCTGACCAACCACACCACCTATCATCTCCCGCCCATACTAATGAATACCCGCCCACCGCCACTTCCCACTCAATCGTTCTTCGTAAGCGTTTGTTTTCTTTAGTTCAGTTCTTAAATTTATTAGACACGAGATGATGTTTTGTAGCTTACAATTATTCGATTATTTCATAGAGGTCTCGGTGTAGATAAAAATCTATAATAATATTTTGTATATTGATACCTATTATATTTTCTTTCTTATTCGTTGGATATACAGTTCGTTATTGTGATGCGTGTTTCACTGCAGTATATGTATACACTATACAGGCATGGATACTGCTGCAGTCCCGTGTGCAGTGTAACTGTGTTCTACAGATTCTTATATTATTATGATATTGTCTATTATAAATAATACACCTACAAATAAGTTTTCTTATAATATATTTTTTATAATCATTATCATAGTCGTAAAATTATAATATAGCTACCGCGACGACTAACACGTGACATATATTATAGGTACACGTGAGCACGCGCATAAGCCGCGCGTGTTTATTAATGATTTTTTCTCTCTTTCATTTCATTAATTTTTTCACGAATATTTTTCGGCTCATATTTCTCAATCCATTTAATCTCTTCATGCAGCAGAAGAATTATACTTTATTACTTTTACCCAAAACCTGCACCACCTCTAAATTGCATTTTGTATCAGTAGGCAAGTATATATACATAAATATATACCTATTTACGTACACTTAAATATTAATATACGATATATATATATTACCTATACTAACGTTTATGTAACAAAAACTAGTAATAACGTTTTATGCCTGTCTATCATGATGTATACATAGTTGTGCATAGGTATATACATTTAAGTATACATGTATAGACGCTGGCATAAGTATACATATATTATATTTAGATATAAGTTATATATATATTAAATAAGGATGTGTAATGGTATAGTATAAATAATAAAACAATATTGTTTAAATGCAAATATTGAAGATTATATAATATCAAATACACGATACTTTACACATATACCTATAGGTATATTAGCTTAATATTACGGACTTCATAGAAAAATACATATACATAGTACGTCACTATACAATATATATTACCTTGAATATTTAATATCATATTTATTATGAGTTATAAAGATATAAGACATAGATAAGTTAATAAGTACAACTGAACTTTAATATGGTATTATATACCTAAAGGCTGTAGTAAATTAATGTGAACAGGTGCGAGTAATACCTTTACATAAAACTGCAGTAAGTCTGTGGCGAAGATTGTGTTCGTGGTGAAAAATTAATTTATTACGAAGTCGCAATAATGTTCTCCTTCAGTTTTTATCAGCACCATAACCAAAATTTTCCTAAGAAAATCTATTGCAAATTTCATAGGACACAATAATAGTATAATTCTAAAAGAAAACTATAAAGATTTGTTATCAGAATCGAAAATACTCAGATAGTAAAAAACGGTATTAGTGAAGTTCTAGAATAATGATCGGTTGTTGTATTATATGGGTACTTTCTCGTGGGCTGTGATACTTTGAAAATCGCTGACTGATGTTATTTCCTATACTTTGCAATTTCATCAATATTTTACTACGGATCTCAGCTACGATCAAAGTCAATGTATTTCTATAATAATTCAAAAGTTTATACAATATAATAAATAATACCTATAGAAATTATATTAACTCGCAATAGCCATATTATATAATATTATATACCATATTTATATATATAAATGTGTGTGAACATAAATAGAACGCGTAAACTATAGACACTTATATAGGCGTAGTTATAAAAGGTCAATAACAATAATCATAAAAGCTATACGTGTTTCGGTCGTGTATTCGGAGTTGGAACAAAGTCAAATGGCCCGAGAAAATATTTCTAAAAACTATACTTTTTAAATGCCAACATTTTGTTATAAATTTAAAACATGCGCGCGCAAACGCGTCACCAATGAACTGTCGAAACTCGTCTTAAGCACTAGGAAAAATATATAATAATATTATATGTGTATTTTTTTTACGCGAAAACTTAATTTAGATCATTATGTACATTCAGCTCGTTGCGACTACGACGTGGACGTTGCGAGCTAACAAATAACCATTTAATATTTTGGATTTCTGTCAAATCATTATGTATCTATATTCATATATAAATAGTAATATATATATGCATGCATATACTGCCATACTGTAGTATATATAGACATAAGACATCCATTATTACATATACGCGTCACGATGTAAATATTATGTACAGTTAATTAGATTTTATTAAACAGTTAAGCACAAGAATATGTATAGCCAGTATAAAATATATATTCTTAAAATAAAATATCATCAAACAGGGACGTTTTGAATGTTTTAAACCGCTGCTGAATCGCATGATATAAATTAATAATTGTTGGCCACGATATATAAGTAGCTTGAATAGTGATTATATATATATATATATATATAATATATATATACATAATTTATAAATTATATATATTATCGCTGCGCAATGAGTTAATATATACCTATAATAATGTATTATCTGGGCGTCCCGTGTGTATATAAATTGTATTATTATATACTCTCCATCAAAAAAAAAGTTTTGTACTTTTAGTTTTAATTATGCGCGTTTATTTAATATCTACTGAGTGACCGAGTATACATGTGCATGACATGATGATTCTCGTATCATGCTGTAGTAATATTAATAAAATAAAGGCCATGGTATCAAATTATTGTTGTGTGTACCTACAATATATATATTATACATATATATAGAACGTTTAAAAACAAATATGATGATTACAATTGCGCGAAATTTGCATTTTTAATCGTGTAATTATTGACTCTCGTATATAATATTTTTTTTACAGATTTAATTTATCTCAATGTTATATTAAATATATATATATATATATATATATTTACCCATCATACTGTATTTTGTACAAAACAACATTTCGTAATAAGTTCCGACTCACTTGAAATAAATTATTAATGATTACATCAGATTCGTATAATATTTTTGTATATTAGGTACTATATAATAATATATACTGACATATATAAAATAATCTGCAATTATAGAATTCTTATGATGCATGTCTATGTATTAATAACATGCTTTAGTAAATTAACAAATTTATATCTTTAATGCGATGAAAACTAAATCACGTATTGTCAAACGATGTACATATCCGCTGTAAAACATATTTTTTTCAGCGATGAAAATAAAATCGATTCGACTCTTTATAAGAGGTGGGTTGGAGAGGAAGATAAAATCAATAGGTACACAGGCATTATATATACCTACATTGTACGAAAAAAATATCAATAAAGCGTCGTCTATAAGAAATAAACACAAAATAGCTCATTATACGAAAACTTATAAATACCTAAATATATATATATATATATATACATCCTTTTATATTGATATGAGTTCAACTTTAAAATTTAAATAGTTTTCCTCTGCTCTACACACAAATCGAGTTTCACGCTGAATTATTAATAGTCTCATGATTTATTGCGGAAAACAACACACGCCAACGATCTGCAGGGGATTATATATTACTATATAATATATTATATACATTTACTTTTTTCTGTTTTAAATAATAATTTTCATTTTTAAATACACTGTCTATGTTAATATATATATATATGTGTGTATCATATACTTCTACCGATTTTAAACAATATACATCGAAAAAAGCTAACTGTGATATTTTTTTTCTAATTTCTATTAATTTTTTTATAGATACTTAATGAATATATAAAATACGCATCCATTAAAATAATTTTGAAATAAATATATACATATATGTATATTTCACGTTAATAAGGTGAAACAATAATTCGTCAAATATTTTACTATAATTAATATATATTATATAATATATTGTATAATTTAATCACAATATTATTATTATTGAACGGTGCGCACAATGCATATACGTAGTGTATATTATATTATATATATACACATATAGAAATCACCTACAACGGATGGGCTGATTGTATAATTTATTTACGGGACCATAATTCACTTCGTAAAATCTTACCGAATATTAATTGAGGCTGCAGATACGATAATTTCAAGCGACGAACGTCATCTATATATAATACGCGCTCCTACACGTATATATATTTACGCATTTGGCGTGGACTGAAATCGATTTCTTGCACGCGTTATAAACCATTCATTATTCAACCTGTTTATCTACACAGTAATATTCATATATATTTATTATTGTTGCCTATATATAATACCGGATTGAGAGAAGTATAATTATTACAGCGAACCTATATTGTATACAGTTATGTACACCACATCGATTTATTGTAATTTATTATTAGTTATACTTTTACGGTTGGTATAATGGGTACTTAGGTTTATATTGATACAGGAAGTAGCTATGTATATGCTAATGAATAATATAAAATTAACAATTTATAATTTATACATATACTGCTGCTGTCGCGCGAGAATCCAATTGTTAATAAACAGGTGCGCAATAAAAGTGTGTGTGGAAATTTTTCACGCCACTCTTCACAGCCGTAGAGGCTTTATGTATATATAAATAATATAGAACAATGGAACTTAACGATTTTTTTCTCCGTGAAATAAAAACCCAAAGACGGTCGGACGGGTTTCTATAATATTTGATTAAAAAAAAAAAAAAAATTGAACGTGACCCGTGCTGTTCTCCACCCGCCATCCAAGTCTTTTCAAAATTGCGGTCCACCCGTTATCGATCCGCCCGAGGGGGGCCCACTCCGTGGACCACACTCTTTCCCTCTCCTCACACACACACACACACACATACATGCCTATATATTTATACGACCTCGTATTGACGTCTTTCGGTTTTTCTCTCCGACCCACATGTAGGTATATTGTATACACACATACATCACGTATTTACGTTTCCAAGTCATTAAGCACGATCTTAGATCAGTATAGCATCCAATACATCAAATATAATATCAACGTAAATATACCAATTTCATAAATCTACCTATATCGTATTCCCCATGACATGTGTTAAGTATTTACACATATTATAGTCACTATAATCGTAGTCAGTTAGGTAATATTAATATAATTGAACTAGTGGCAGAAGCATCGATGTAGACCTATCCACCATATTTTAAGAAGAAGTGATGTGTGTATCATATAGTGAGGGACATGCGACGCTTTTATGTGTGAGCGTATGCATTTATAATAATATAAATGCACCTATATATATGCAGATTGCAGATATAGAACTGTGGTGCGCAATTTTGAACCGTATAATTGCACTCGCGTGGATTATTATATATATATAATACGATGTATACCACGTACGATTTGTAACGAACCGGAAAAGTCGTAATCGGACGGGCAAATTAGAATATTACATATACACGTGTGTGTACGTGTGTGAGTGTGAGAGATCCGTCAGACTGGAAATTTATCGTTTGCGGCGGCTGTGCTTCTCTCTCTTTCTCTATATAGTATATACATTATAAGGCGTAAAGTACGATGGTGCGGGAGACACGTTGAAATAACCGTGATGTGTGTGTTTGTGTGAGTATGGTTTAAATAATAATAATTATATAGCCGACCGGACGTCCGGGCGGTTTGCAGGACCGCTGGGGGTCTAGACATTATATGTAGGTATATAGGTATAAAATATACTTAGTACCTACCTATGTACTTAATAATAACCAAGTTTCCTGGTATATAATAACACATCTTTTCCTAATAACTTTGTCGATTTTCGTTTGGATACGTTTATAAGTTTTGCGAGACGTTGTATGTACCTACATGAAAATCTAATTTCTTCATTGTTTCGTACACATGAAAAACTAAGCTTCTATAATATATTATATTAATCGCGTGTACAGCGTTGCTATAGTATAATATGCAGATGGTGCGTTGTCTATTATATAATATTCGCTGCTTCCTATAGGCTACAAGAGACCACATCGCGGACCATCCAAAACGCTGATCATATTATGCACCTGTATATATAATTTTTTTTTTGAGTATTTCATCTTTGAAATTTGCTATTTTTGTATATCGTGTTGTAGTTTTACATATGTTTTGCTTATCCTATGTACCTATACTTATGACATATTTTTTATAGTCAGATTCAATCGAATTTTCTTACGGCGCTCATCGAATCCAATAATGTATAAGTGTAGCTATATATCGTCTTCGATATAATTAAGTAAAAACAATTTTTACAATATTATGACATATTTTAATAAGTATTGTAAGTTAAAAAATGTCTTATATGTATATAATTTAAAAGCCAGGGTTCCACAAGGTTAAACAATAGTTTTATTATTTAAATTACTTTAAATTATTAATTAACAAAATTAACAACTTTATTGCACACAGGTATCTGCACTAGTCGTAAAAAAAAAAAAAAAGGTTGTAGCCCGTGGGTATGTAGAGCTATCTACTATTGTAAATATTATGTAAATACTAAATTATAATTAATTTTGTTGACTAATTTAAAAATAACACACATACACACACATACACACACATACACACACATACACACATATATACAATGCTTGAACGATAAATGTGAGCTTATTATAACTTATACATTACATGCATATAACATATATATTATTTTATGTATCGTTTTAATCAACTACTGTTATAATATGGAAATAGGTATACGTACGCGCCTGGGGGTTTGGATTTTCCCCAGCAACCTATCGCAAGTGTAGAATCTGCGGCCATAATATTCTATTGACACGTATGACCCAACAGCCGGGCTTAAACCTTTTGAAGAGAACGAAACGCGAAAACTCTACACATATTATAAGTTTATATTACATGATATGAAAAAAAATAAACAGCTGGCAGTATAAATACGATGAATTAAAAACAACCTATCATTTTGAAATTTTTATATATTTATAAAGGTATACTTACTACTATAATACACGTGTGGGTACTGGGTAACCTATACCTAATATAGACTGTAACTATTTAATGCGTGTGGTAATAATATTTTTGAATCATATTAGGTTAGATTGCATATTGTATTAAATAGTATGATATTATATATATGTAGTCAAGAGAAAATAATATATATATATTATTATATATTATAGCCTTTTATTTTTATGATTTTTATATTATAATGTTCACAATAATTCTGTTGTTCTGCAAGTCCGATGGTTTTAAATTTAATAAAATATACAAATACGTTATTTATTATCATATAGATTATATTATACCTGGGCGTATTACATATGCATTTTAGACGTGTCTATATGGTGCGTTTAGTTTCTTGAGTTTCCTGTAGCACCTATATAATTGGTATGTACATATATATATATATATATATATATATTAATAAATTATATTGTAATTTATAATATTAGTTCATACAAAGCGAATTTTGACCTTGAATTGATTTAATTATAAGATCCGATAATTTTCTGTACGTTATAATATAGTATACCTACGTTTAAAATTTAAGGTTTAATGTTTACTCCTAATATTATACATATATTATAATATATATAATATTATTACATATTACAATAAAATTATATTGCATTGTTGCATGGTCAAACACACATCGATCCACGTATATCTTATATTTATGGTTGTTTCTGAATAGATTTTGTGCATGTGTGTGTGTATTATGTTAAATATACGCATATTGCTTAATTGCTTTCCCAATATTTAATACTATAGACAGTCGTTAGATAATTAAAACAATTAAATATACTTACTATACGTATTTGTATGTACTTTATCACACAATTTTGAATAGGTATAGACTATTCAAAATCGATCACATACCTGCAGGTGACACTAGTAATGTATAGGTAATAACAAACCGTTAATCCTATCAATGGATAAGCACGATCGGTTGCATGCATTTGTTTTTTATTGCTATATAAATAGCTAAAGATAACTTTTGGTCCATTGATTTGACAATAATTATATTCGCTTGCAGTGTATGAAACATAGCTTATTAGTAGTTATTACCGTTATAATATTAATATACATAATCCGAACGTATCTATTTAATCAATTAACTGTCGTTTTATTCTATGTTCTACATCCTTAAATGCATTTAATTTTCGATTAATAATATGTAATAAGATAAAATAAATAGCGTATAGCTCGAATAAATGTATTTTGTTGTCTTAACGGACAGTATAAAATACTTATATGAAATTTTATAGGATTTTTTTCAATCTGATAGGTGCATGTTATATTATATAAAGTACAGCCATACAGTTATTATACTACTTGGAATTTACACTACGGTATAAAGTTACGGTATACATTTGTCGAGTTGTCGGAAAACATTTTAAAACTATAATTTACGTATATACGAGTATATATACTATGCGCATAAGCATAAATTTGAAGTACCTTTAAATTTTCTACCGCTGAAAAAATCGTGTACCTACAATGTACAATAATTTATAAAACAGCACTATCACATTGGTGAATGAACTCATTTGCTATTACGATTAGCTACATGCATAGATATAGGACTGTAATTTCGAAAATATCAAATTAGTTTCCTGATTATATAGGTATTACGAATCTAAATCTTAGCCAATTTTCATGGTTACTATAACAACTTTTAAGATTTTACTCGGTATATCTTTAAAGGTACGAGAAATTGCGATAACAATATGTATGACAAACTTTTTATAATAAAAACCTTAAACAATTATTCCATTGTATACAATGACATTTATTTTTGATCAAAAAAAAAAAAAAAAAAAAAATATGAAATTATATATTATTGTCATAATATATGATGTTTTCGAATAATTAGTTTTTGTTTTTTTTTTAAATTTAAGTATCATCTATATCTATTTATATATGTATCTGAATGTTGAATTTAAAATGATGTACTTACATCATATGATGCAAATCATAAATCGATGAAGATTAAAAAAAATCAAAGTGTATTTTTTATATATTATGTATTATGCATAGAATATTGTTTATAAATGGTTGAAAAGTCGATTTGTGTTAAAAAAATTTCACATTTAAATGTTAAATCAGTAAGTATACACGCAAAGTTGAGTATAGGTGATACTTAAGGATTTTCGATACCAATCTATACACATTGTTATAATTATGTCCATAGTTATTATAACTATTTTACTATTGAGTAAGTACACATTGTTTTTGTTAAATCGGCAATTCAGATAACCTTAATTAGGTATTAAATCGAGTTCATTCTCATGCACCGGTTCAATGTTATATGTGTATTATAATGTTCATTATATTATATTGCTACACGTACGAATATATAGAAAATAGCGAATAATAATAATAATAATTATATCGTTTTTGTAGGTCCAAAATAATTGCGTTTGTACAATTAAGTTTAAATATATGACAGGTATACCTATGTATTATGTATAATATGATAATGGTATAACATATATAATGTATTAAGTATTGTAGTGCGTCATAATATGTTGCATACGTAGGTAATAGGTATATATATATATAATATAGTGCACAAAAATCGAGTTCGATCTCCGGACGTGTAGACCTCTGCATTTGGCACGGTTCGAAGTTTCAAAACAATTATTATTTTTGTTTTACAACTGAACGTCCGTCCGTCGACGGTAAACACCTACTCGGAGACGTGTAATTTTATTTTTTAGCCATAGACGCTCATTATATTATATACACCTGTGTAACGTATTAATGGTTACACTTAACCGACATATATTGCGTATATATATAGCCAAGACTACATGGTCTCATAAACATCGAATGGATCTACGTTCGCACACGACATTCATCGCACATTCATGTGTAAAAAATATGTATGATGTATACTTACTGCTGCTGTGCCGTGGTAAGGGCCGAGGGAATAAACAATAAAGTAAAAATGGGGAAAAAAAATAGAAAGAAATAGAACACTTCATTCGGTGTGTATAATTGAGTTTAATTACTTCGAGTGCCTAATCTTTAGATTTCGATCTTTCCGCACAAATCACCATGGCGCATCCGTTCACATACTCGCGCGCGCACACGTGCACACGTCATAGTCCGCCATAGGTAGGTGTACATATTCTATACATACGTGATACATATATATATATATATATATATATTTATACAATGTGTATACATATGCTGCCATATATATAAAAATACAGTATCTACAGTAAATAGGTATATGCGCGTCTTTAAAATATGGTTATACAGGATGATTTGTTGATTTGCTCACATGTTTTCATTTTTTTTTTTATCTAATGATGAATTCATACGAGCCCCATTTTTTGGAATTGTTATAAACACTTGAATTTCATAGTTTTTAAATTATTTATATTTTTTTTTATTACTTAAAGAGGGAACTGTAGTGATAAAAACGTCTATTTTTTAAACGAGGAAGATTCTTTTGCTGTAAACTATTCAGTAAAATTTTTTTTTTAAATTTCTAATGTGCTTAATTCAAAAATTAAATATGTGGTTTTTAATATTTTTATACTAAGAATAAATATTAACAGTCTCTAAAAATGGTTTTACAAAAATATAATAGCTATGTAATATTGGATGTATATAGAGCTTATTATAATATTTTGAACTATATTTCTACAATTTATAAATATTGATAGATCAATATTAATTATTGAAATTTTTAAATCATTATAGCCCTAATATATTTTAAATTCATTATCAAAGAACTACTATTTTCAGTTCATATAGTTAAACTCAAAAACTACTTCTTTGAATTTTGATTTTGACACGTCAACATTTTCAGAAAAGTTATCTGCTAAAATATAATTTAAAGTAAAAAAGAGAATTTCTCATTTTTAAAATGGAAGTTATATCTTTATAGGACAATCTTTAAGTAGTACAAAAACATCTCAATAATTTGAAAATATATTTAAAAATGTCTAGAGTCAGATTTCGAAAAACAACATCATTAAAAATGAACGCATGCTTGGTAAATCACTCTGTATAATAATATGTACATATAACTTGCATTAGCACCACAATGGCGAATTGCTATATTTTTATTATACACCTATGCATAAGTTACTATCTATTTATATTATACAGACGATACGCACTGTATTTACGATATATACACATATATATATATATAATGCATTTTGTGTAGGTATATTAGAGAAGTGCGGACGATAATAGGCGATATAGAAATTGTCTTGAATTTTTACATATACCTACCGCCATAATGTTATATTATATACATAAATGGTCTAGACTCAATGATTTGGACTATGTATTTTTACGAGTTTACCGCTGTAAATATTATTCTTATTTATTGCACGTGAACAAAAAGTATTCCTTTTTTGTTTTAATGAACTCTTGTCGGTATATTCCTATATATACTATACTACATTAAATATGTAATATGCTTTCCAAATTGTTGTATATATACGCATAAAAAACCAGTAAAATATTAAAATATTATTTATAAGAGATAATTATTAATACTTAGGATCTACGTATAGGTACATCAACACTTGCGATATTGTAGTTTCTGTACAGAAGGATCCATTTAACTATAGTTACAATAAGTCAATTTATATGATTCTAAAACTTTAATCATTTGAAAAATTTTTAATGTCACCAGAATTTTACAAATAATCTTAATTTTAGGGCCATACTAATGTAGATAAATCGTTGCAGGTATGACGAAATAACGAATGCAATCTACTGATAACTAATAATTATTGAAATTATCATTCTAAATTTAATGATACTATTTAATATCGTTTAATCACTAAATTAAAACGTTAATTTTTCATAGCCAAAAAGAGAGATCGACTCTTATTAATTTATAGAAAGAGATTAGAAAGATATAAATAGATATAATATATACAGTAATCAATGTTGACGATATACTGAATACTCTCAAAGACCATGAATTGTACCAACAAATGTTTAAACCATTGTGAAAATTTTATGGATACAAGTAGCTACTGATGCCTATTACATAATAATTATTATCATAAGAATTAAAAACTCATTGAGAAAATATTAGTCAAAACCAAATTGTATTTAAAATAGTACTCTCTATTATAAGTCACCTACTAAAAGAAGGAGGTTGACGATCATACACTACCTAACAAAATCTAAAATATTTAATACTTATAAAGGTAAGATTTTATGTTTCTTAAGGTTCTTTATTGAAAATTAAGCTGTTATAAATAAAAAAAAGTTAGTAGGTATATCATCATGTATATAAGACTGATCTTTTATCACAATTATCACAATTTTCCTACTTTATCGTATCAGTTTTTGAGTAAATATAATTCTTTTTAAAAAATATTGTTAAGTACGTAAAAATATTGAATAATTGCCTTTTTGCTAACATATAAGTCGTATTGAAATTTTACTACATTTAAAAAAATTTTAAAATGAAAATAAAACATCAACTGATTAATTCAATATTTCATAAAGAAAACAAACGAGAAAATTAAATAAAGTGCACTTTATTAGTATAGTAATTTTATAAAGCAAAATAAATTTACTCATCAAAGATTAAAATAACATTGAAAAATTGTTCATAATATTTTTCAATTGACAAATAACTTATAATATAATATGGATGCTAATTATATTAATTTATTTGGTGTATACTTCAGATTACAAATTGATCGGCTTTCTAAACTGTATCTATAAAATTTATAGTACATTTTTCTTATGATGGATCATATTGTAATAATCAAATAAAAACGGGTAATTACGTAATATCCTCGTGATCACTCTTAGCGGTAAACTAGTATTTTATTAATCAATTTCAATTCGTAATTTAAATTTAGAGCAATATAATAATTGTATGTCATTACATAGATGTAATAATAACCTGCGGCAACATTCGTGTTTCAACGGCGTTTTTGATCACATTGCTTTATAATGCAATTATTCATAGGCGAATATTATAATATCAACAGAGGGTTCAATAAACATAGTAGTTGCTGTATAGCTGTATAAAGTATAAGAATATTCTATAATTCGTTTTAAGGCTTTTAATAATTCCATAATAATTCATAAATTATACGTCTTTTGCATATGTTTAATTAATTAATATATTTTACTATAAAAGGTATTGCATAATAAATTATGATATTTTTTTAATAAATGATTTTACTTCTATTATTTTATCATAAAAGTTATTTTCCATTATTATACCTATTGTAATTAATTTATGTACTTATAACTTGTGTTATATAATAGTATAAATATTTATCATAAGTAGTCCTCAGTAGTTAAGGATTTATGAAAAAGTAATTACAATAAAAAAATATATAAAAATAGATTATAAAATTCTTTTATAGTGAATCATTTTACAACATATTTATTGCATTTGAAGTGATGATAAAATCGAATATTGAATGTGTTGCGTTTTGGGAGTTGCTCAGTGGTGAAGGTACCTATGCTTTAAAATATTGGCTTTTCTCTGGATTTTTCTTAAGTAAGGCATTCTATTAGTATATGTTTGATACTTAGATTTACTCAGCATGAAGAACAAATTGGTGGGTGTTCTTTGTTCATTAGAAAGCTGCGGGATATTTGAGAATAGCCGATGCGAAGCCTAATAATATATTAAATATATATATATGTGTGTATGTGTTATTTTGTAAATATTATATTTTAAATATTATGATCTGATTTCTACGATATAAATACTTTAATTCTAACGAAATTACACCAAGAAGTGTAATTTCTGAGATTACCGACTGAAACGGCAAATTAATTACATTTTTTTAATAATTGTTTTTTTTTTTTAGTATTCTGCAAATAGAATTAATGATAATTGAATATTATGTGTCAGCAAAAAGTTTATACTATGGACCAAAGCAATTAAAAATAACTGCATAATTATGTGTTGACAATTTGATATTATAAATCGATAATTATGCATATTATTATATTATGAACTATTTATGATTAATTTGGAAATATAAGTATTTTGTCACTGATATAAATACTGCATAACTTATTATGACGACATACTAGGTTTTAGAATGTGAGTAAATGTATAATATTTTTCATTAATCATTATTGCAATTAAGAAGTTTTCATTTATATTTAATTTTTATTTATTATAATATATCATATATATAATATTTATTATACATAAGTAATTAGATGAAAATATTCACAATATGTTTAACATATTCTTATGATTAAAAATATTTGAAACGAAAAAGCAGATAAAAATGCACATTTGTAAAAATGTGGATCTCGTTAAATTATAGATTTATTAGTTTTATAGATTTGGTAAACAAGGTCAAACACACAGCAGCAGCAGTAATATAATTTAGTAACCTTTGGTTCTCGTCAGCCAGTACTATAGGTCTTTCTACCCCATAGTTATTCGTACATATTTTACTATATCAATGATTTTATATGATTTCTGGGTCGAGGAAACTCAAGATTATGACGTGATGAATATTATTTCCGGTAGTACACGTAATGTTAATCCGGTTTTGTACGAGTGAAAACCATCGTCAAATTTAAAATAAAAATGGTTCGTTGAAAAATATTTCTCATATAATATCTGTATACACATTACAGTCATTGTAAACTATAAATAATGATTACTTGTGTGTAGGTACTGTGTTAGAAAATTAGTTTTCAGATAAATTATATAAAATGTATTGATCTCAAAAAAAAAAAAAAAATCCGCACCTGCAGCAACTCACGTCGTACAAAGAAATTACATACCATTATATCGTACACAGGTAAACGAAAAGGTATATATGAAGACCGAGACTCGTCGTGGGAGTTCCATGTGGCAATTTCTAACTTCACACGAAAAGTATTGTCTAAAATTCGACCGAAAAAAACATTAATTACCTAACTTATGTATAGAAGTAATATGTAATAACGACAATAATATAACCTAAAAAATATAATACACGGTTATAGTTCTTTATAATATAAAGTTTTTATTATAAGGATTCGATGACACCTTGAAGTGTGAACCACCGTCTCTAAACATTTTCTTTTGTTTATATCATTACAGATTTATGTCATTTTTTCCGCATGATTTTCATACACGCATGCACACGCGTGAGTGTGCGTTAGTGTGTGTAGACATAATCGAATAATTGTCAGACTTTCATTATATCGGCGGTATAATAATAATTACGGCGGACAAAACGAATCGAAACACTAGTGACTAGTGAGCAGTGGCATTCCGATCGACAACCGTGAGAAACTGAGACATTCAGTGACACTGTCTCATCGTGTGTTATTGAGAAATACCGATACCGAACCCATTAAATTCGTTCGTGTCATTTTCATTCTTATTATTATTTTTATGATATTTCATTAGCTTAGAACTATGTGTTTTTTTCTTATTAACCACGTACCTGGATAACGGTATTTTTTATTATTCGGTTCATTCTTGCTCCAAAGTCCAAGCCACAGATATATTTATCGGACACAAATGCAGTATATTCCTTTTAAGAATATACGAAAAGAAACTACGCGATGACGATTGTTTATATAGAAACAATAATAATTATGTTTATACAACTTTTGTTTTAATATAATTTGTAATATCGTATTTATAGGTATCATACAATATCATAATATTCTGAAGAATCGCACGATGAATATAAAATTTAAAAAATAACCATCAGACATGAAATGAAATTTTATTTGATTATGAAATGTTTCACGACTGCTATATATATATATGTTTTAATGTATACGAAACGAAATAAAATTACTTCGAAATTGCTCAGATATAAGATTTTAAACGATGCAACGTTCGTTATTATTGTTAAAGTTAACGACTAAAGTACTAGTTACAGATTCGATTTACCAGAATTGTACATATAATATTATGCTTTGCATGTGCGGGCACTAATTTTCGTCGCAATATTTTTATTGTAAAAACTTACCGTAGGTATATATACGGACAATACAACTCTTTCGAACTACTAAAACAATTTGTGTTGCCAAAGTATAAAACCGTTCAATGCACATATTATTCGAGTATATGGGAAAACATTAAACGCGTATGATATTATTATACTATTACACGCGAATTTACGGTTCTGTTTTTTTTTTTTTTGTGTATAATTCAATTGTTGCTGTTTTTGCCATAGTCGAATAATGTGCACAATTTTCATTTATATGCATATTATACTATACATTAATTTATTATTATGCGATGACGCGAAGAAATTGAAATAATATAGAAAATTATGCACGATTCAACTCGATGGTTCCATTTAAATATTATTATTTTCTATTAAGAAACTATAGTTCAGTTATGCGATTTGTTTCTAATAGTATGGCTTTGCAAAGTTCTGACTATTCTGATTATTAGCTGCATACAATAAAAACAAAATAATTTCCGGAAAAAATGTAAATAAACTGCGAGCCTATAAGCCGTAGTATAGATCTTGGGAAATACGAGAAATTTTCAAAATATCTATTTTTTATAAGCCCGAGAACATAATATAATATAGATATACATGACCTTCAAAAACAATAGTTTTGTATATGTTTGATCATACGGTTTTTTTAATAATTAAAAAACTCCTAAGATTTTTCCCAGTTTAAGATAAAATAATTACTTTAAATGTACCTATATGATATACGTATGAATGCTTTATTATCTATATAAATTGAAGAAAAAAAGTCACATTCAGACATTAGTATGCTGCTAATAACAACGAGCTCGTATGGTGTAATACGATGTATGTGTATAACTTTTGAGAGAAATTATAATGCTGCAATGTGTTGTATAATTTCCAAGAAGATACGAACGCAATTTTCAGGGTAAGTTTATTCTGTGTTTTTATCTTCAATTTGCTGAATGCGGGGGCCGAGTTTAAAATGTATATCTGTAACTTTTTTATGTGATGCAGCTAGAGAACATTTTTTGAGTTATATTATTCTCGAGCACATATTTGTACTTCGACTAATTGAACGAAACTTGAACGATAACACATCAAGTGAGGGTAAAGTCTTTTAAGTGACGCATCATAACGCAAATATACATTTAGTCGTTTGGCGTGTGTGCACATGTTTTAGCATATAACGAGAAAATGACGCAATTCAGACAAAAATCATAATGTTTGAACGAAAAACATGCTAAGGGCCTAGCGTTGAAAAACGGTATCTTTAATTTATTTGTTGTATGTATAAAATGCAAAAAAAAAAAAAAAAAACAAAACAAAAACAATAATAATAATGAAATCTATTTTTCCATCCCATGACTTGTTTTTACTAAAACGAAATGTTCCGGGCTGACACTTATTTTAATAATAATAAAAAAATACCGAATACCGGTGGCGCCTGGAATATAAAATTTCGTTGTCCGTAAAATTGTAGCAGTATACTTGCGGGGTGAAAGACATGGCAGGGTGCCGTACAGGATATGAAAACGAATGTCTTTCGTTATCCGAAACCACTTAGGTTATAATTTAAATATAATGCCTTGTCGTAGTAGTAGTTGTTGTTTTTGTTGTTGTTATTATATTGTTGTTGTACAGTCGTCTTCGTTTTCGCTGTCGACGAGGAACTCACTGTATAGGAGGAAGGGAAAAAATAACATTTACGACTGTAAAGAAATACGATAATTGGTTAAAAGGGACCCAAAGTATTATAATAACTTTTTTTCCATCCCTCTACCACCGTATAGGATTTTCCGTGTACGCCGAATTTTAGCTGGGGGGATTCTTCCGTTTACCCTCGAAAATGGGATTGGATACGAAATTAAGGGCAAATTGAAAAATACATAAGACAAACTACTTGTACATCGCAAAAACGCTGAGCCGATCCTCCCCCTTCACTCCTTAACCCCAACCACACCACACAGACGTGCAGCACACCGAAAACTTTCCAATTCTATATTTGGTTGTCGTCGGGCGGAGCATTTAGAACAAAACTCATCCTTTATCATAAAACCAAATAAATTGTTGAAAAACAATCTTCGTGCAGTGTTCCGAAGAATACAATTATTAAATTTACACAAAATTTAATGTTAATATTAAAAATAAAATTTCTATTCAAAAATATTTATCATGCATATAAGAATATACATATTTATTACCTATATAAACTATGATTAATTTACTAGTTTATTTTAATTATTGTTCGCGGATTAATTGTTTATAAACAATTCAAAATACTAATCATGAACACATACAAATATAATATTATACAATTTTATTAACGATAGGCTTTTACAAACATAATATGATATTATTAATAATAATGAATCATTTTATCATATGTTATTAATATATAGGTAAACAAAACACTGAAGTTATTTACTGTCTCGATTATTTCAAACATTATTTCATATTACATATTATCATGTACAGGTAGTTATATACTTATATATAGTTTTCATTACAATAAAGTTACATTATGTTTTCATTTAGATCATAAAAAAGTAAACTATACTAATAAATAATAATAGATTTTGTAATTTGTTAAACTTATATAGTATATAATATATTCATACATATATATATATATATATATATATATATATTGTTATGTGTTAATAATAAAAGTATACATACCTAAATATTTTTTGTAACATTTATGTTATGCGTTTCAATATTATATAAAAAAAAAAACGGTTCAAGTTTTGATATTACTCCATCGTAATTTTTTTTTATTTTGTACGATCTGAAGCTATTTTTAGTAAGAAAATAAATAATAAGTTATATTTTTACATTTTGTATACCACTATATCATATTATAGGTATAATGTTTTTATTTTTTATTTTTACTTTAAAACGAATATTTACAATCTGTATAAAAAAATACAATAAGTAATATATTATATGATACAATTTACAGGGCTTGACGGCTGAGTGAAAGGAGCGTTCCGTAACGCTACTTCAGCTAGAAAGGGTTTTTCTTATGTGTTTTTTTCCAAATTATATGTTTAGGAGATTGCGTGACCAATTACGCTTTAAGCGATGGGGAAGATTACTCGGGAGAGGTGAGAGAAGAGAGATTTGATATTAGGAAAGGTATAATGTAAGCTAATACTTAAGTTAGGTAGTAGATTTAAGGAACTTGTGCAAAAAGTTAAACCACGAGTTCAAAGTGAAATTATTAATTTAATTATATTAAATCCTATAATATAAATAAAATTATAATAGATTTAATTAATTTTAATTTATTTTTTATTACTTATAGGCTATATTTACCTACTATAAAACAGCAACAGTTATTACTGGAAAAATTTTACATGATTATATTTCATAAATATTATAATATTTCTATAGACTTTCCAATCTTATAGACTGTATGGGATCAAAACTCTTTTTCTGTGGTAACTTAAATATAAAATAACAATATTTTACTTATATAAAGTATATTGTTTAACTTTTTCTAGGAATATAGAAATCAACTTGAAACAAGCACTATATTAAATATTAAAAGATGCATTAAACTATTTAAATACTATATAATAGTAGTCAACTGTAAGCCTTTATACACACACACACATATATATATATATATGTATACAAGGTTATATTATAAGAGTGTATTTGAATACCATTATTATTATTTTTACTACATAGGTATATTTATTATTATTGTTACTATAAAAATCTTATTATAGTCTAATTCGATGGGTAACTGTTGTGAAATTTACCAACGATAAATTTGCTTGGCCGATTGCTAACTAATAATACGTAATATGCAACACGTTAAGATCTGTGATTGGTTAATTTTTTATGGCAACATGATAAATATAGTGTGTATAAGAGCAAACAATTTGTTAATTTTATAGAGGCAAATAACCTACCCGTACACGATGATATTCTAACTACATTTATTTGCATAATTATTATCATTGGGTTTCGCTCTAAGATAGCGTGGGAGCGAAGTACTTCGCGTGGTGTGACGGCAATGGTAGCTTTACACAGAAATCGAAAATTATCCTGAAGGGGAAAAGGAGACTCCTTAAAACAGTTTCGGAATTTCCCGAAGCCGTTTTTAAGCGCATTAATTAAATTTGTACAGAGTAAACCGATAATTTATGAAAATAAAACCATCTGGAAGCGGTGGTGCTCAAACACTCTTTCGGCACTCACTTTCCTGCCTACACTCACTCCGGTGTAGCATACTCAGCAGTGGTGGCAGAGAACGGCAGATAAGAGGGCGGAGAGGGTGCAAAGCCAATATTTTCAAAAGGCGTTTGCGGAGGCGCTAAAAGCGACGGCAAAAGTGTGGTTTTTTTTATACTCCATATAGAAAGGGTTAAAAATATGGATAGTATTAAAACCCGAACCGATTTATTCCCCTCGCCGAAACGGCTGCTAAGAAGTTCTTCTTAATAACACTCGTTCTTAATAACGACTTTTGGCTCTTTGAAAGGGGAAAAATTGATATAGATATAAAAAAAAAAAAACAAAGTTAAATAATAATTCAAACGAGTTGAGCAGACGGTTATGCGATAAAACTCGTTTTTAAAAGCGTGTCTCATTGTTATCATTATATAGGGTTACGTAGTGGGGGCGAATGCACACTCTCTCCGCTCAACCCTCTCCACACACTACCATACCTAAGCCTATATATTATACACTCGCTAGAACAAAAAGTCTAAAATTTGTATTTTCTTATTCTCCGCATAATATAACACGCATCTTTACAAGTTTGTACATGTATACCTACACACACACACACACTTAAACTTCTACCTTTACATCAGTGCCGCGCGTGCATCTCTATCTATTTTGCGTTTATATATATATATATATATACACACACAATGCAACACGTTGTGTTATCATCATTCTATGTATTATAAAATAGTATTTTAAAAACCAACCTGAAGGATTTATTGCACGTACACGTGTCGCCGAAAACTGTTGGCGAAATACGTTTAAGTTTGAGGACACGCGCATAAAATATAATATTAAATGTACATAATTTCACATTATCGCGCGCTTTTATGGGTTCAATCACTGACAGACATACTATGTCACACACACACACATAAACACACAAGCACCGGAATATTGCACACTTTATGTCTATCTAATATTATATAGGAGGTGCCAACCTATAATAGCGGTAGCTTTAGCGACCGTTCTACCGACGAAAATTGGAAACTCCGCATACGATTTATGGGCAATAAACCGAGTTGGGTGCGCGGCGCGTGCACGCACCAATAATATATATTAATACATTATTTTAGGTATGCAGGCACCTGTTAAATGTTTAAGTGCATGTATTATGTAAACGAACGTCCGTTCATTTCTTCGATACGTATATAAAATATCATAGTACAACAGCGATGTAGGTATACATGCGTGCGTATTGCCGCGGACAAACGAAGATGACTCGGCAGATCCGATGCGGTTTTCGGTGGCCATAAAAACGGAAATGGGTCGTATATCTGCACTGCTCTATACAGTCGAAACGTATTATATTTTCGATCTAAAACGTGAGGCACGTGTGTTGGATATAATATATTATTATAATGTGCGTCGTATAACGCGTAACGACGACGAATAGGCCGAGACTGTTCGGTCTACTGCGGTATAAAACAATAATATTATAATACGCACAGGCATATTTATGTGACTTCTGAAAAAAAAAAAAATACTGCAGCTAAGACAAAAACTCTTGAGCGCGCCGTGCGTGGGTATACCAGTCGTCTTTAAGTGTTGCGTATAGACGCGACGAAGCGTTTATTATAATATTATTATAATTATTATTATTATTGTCATAGTCGTTATGATATTGTGTGGTGGTTGTCAAATTTTTTTTCTATTTCTTTTCTCTAGTCTACAGGACCACTACTCCGGTGGCAGTAGACCATCGCGCGCACCGGTTATGTTATAGGCATATCGCTGTTCGATCCACGTTCATAGACCCGTTTTTAAAGATGGGATAAAAATATCTTCAAGCCGTGCTATATTATGCCTTATAATATACCACCACGACTGTCGGTAATAAATTTAAAAATAAAAAATAAAACAAAATTACATATGTACATAATATATTATAATAATCATTATTAACGTTGAATTAACGCTCCGGTGTATATTATAGTAGCTGTGTAATATGCAGTCTGCAGCTATACGCAGGGCATAATTTTATAGGCGTAGTCCCCTAGCTCTTGAAATCGTACGCGTAATTATCAACTAAAATATCACGTAGCCCCTCGTCGTGTCTTCGACTTATCTACTTCAAAATATCGTGTAGGCTGGTAGTATTAGGCATATGATATCGTACACGAAAAGTGCTTAGTATAATATTATGCTCATCGTCACATTTCATAATATTGTGATGTATTATTACTTAAACGTGTCTCCAAACGATCTCCACGCCCATATGTACAGCGCACAATCACTGCGTATATCGTAGCTATAACATTATAATTATTATATTATATGCGGTGTTAAAATTTGTGTCGGGTGCGTTCCTGAGTCTATATATTATTATAATAGGAGCATGATGATCCGTGTAGATCGTGTTCATGACAGGCAGGGGAAGGAGAATAATTCGATACGTGTTAAAAAAGAATAAAAATAAATATAAAAATAGTTTTGTTTTTTGTCTCAGTTCGTTTATCCATTGCAGCCCGCGTAATTAAGTTTTCAATAATATTGTTTCGTCATATCATACGTCTCCCCCGTCACCCGGCCCATCACACCATCAAAACGACGCTAGACGACGGAGACTTCTGTAAATATAATATGTTTGCGCATTTTAATATCTAAACCACTGCTACAGCGAACACGACGACCGCGAACGAATAAATTTTAGAAGAGCAATAATTCAAATGTATTATTAGCTTTTATCCATAAAAAAAAAAAAGGAAAACGTTAGTCGTGTGTGCTACTCTCAAAATATTAGCTTTAACGCACGAGACGTCCAATACACTTAGGATTTTAATTGCTCGCCGCGAACAGTCAAATATATACATACAATAATATTATGATGTGTATGTGTGTGTGTTTGTGAGTGTGTGTATGTGTGTATCATTTCGAGACGTCGTAACACATGATTCTGTGGCAGTGTTTTTAAAGGTTATTTGGTTTCGGTTTAGACCACTACTATGTATCGCTTACTAACGTTTTATATTTTTAAAACACGATTCACGCGCACACGTTTTGTTTTATGATTTCATACTAAAAATACAATATATGAAAATATAAAGAAAGGCAACAACGATAATAATAACATTATGTAGCTCTCGTGCTTTAAAATATCGCCGATGTAATTATCATTTTTATGACCATTCTGATTATTTACCAGTAAGTAGGTGTTTTATACGTGAAATGTGCGCATAACTATAAATTTGCGTTCGGTTTTTATTATACCATTATTATTTTTTTGTGATAATATCACATAGAATTTCCAACATATATAAACAATTTAATCAATTTCGTATTAAGGTTCTAGTTTTATCGCGTTACCTATGCTTCTATTGTAATGCATAATATTAGTAACTAGGAAAATCACTCACCGTAAACCAAAATTGTAGATCGTCTACTGATTGGAGTTGGGTATCAATTAGTTATTTTATTATCAAGGAAACAATAATTAGAGAATAGAACATAATATTATCCTGTAATCGCGTATAATTTATGCATTTGATTATGGATTTGCTTTTTCTACATTTTTTCGTATTTTATACGTGAACAATTAGTAATAAAATTTTTAATAATATTTTCATTAAGATTTAATTTCCGTTTGGTATAGACAAATACCTATGTATTATATACATTGGTTTTGAAAACGAAGAGCACACACATGTATAACCAACACACAAACCCACAAAACATCCACAGACACTGCAGTTTTTCTACTTTTGGTTCACAAAAAGTCAATATATCACCATAGGTATATATGCTAATATAATTCAGTGATAGTTATGATAGTTATATAATACATTTATGCGTATTATATAGGTAGTTGAGCTGATGAGGTTTACCTACTGTTTTGGATCAACAGAGCGTGATTATGTTGCGTATACGTGTGAAGTAGATAAAGATAACAATACTATCGTGGCACCGTCTGCAATATTACTTATAAGTGTTAATTTTAAATATTTATTTTTTTATTTTTCGGCAAGATAATGGGCCCTACTGAATATATTTATGTGAAGGCGATCTATACGTTCACATTTTCTGATAAAATATACGATATGTTTGAAAATTTATTTAAAGTAGGTAGGTACTAACAAGAAAAAACAAATTATATAATATTAATATTTTTTAACTATATTAATTAATATTAAACACAATATTATAATATGAACGATTAAAAATATAATGTATTCATTAATAACGTGTTCTATACTTATCTTACATAACTAACTGAATTATATTTTCTGAATATATATGTAAAATTGATATAATGTATAAGTAAAATATTAAGCTATTATAACCAAATGTATTAATTATTATTAAAATCTTAATTTAATACAAATAAATTTAATAACAGATTATTGATATTATTTTGATATGCATCTGTATTTGGTTCTTACTGTAAATAATAGTTGTAATTTAATTTTTTTCAATACTTGAAAAGTTACTATGTCTATTAGTAAACAATAAATTATTCTAGATTTTTGGACCTATATAGTTGTATATAAGTATGAGTAGATTGTGTTAATTTTTTTTCTACGCATAATAGTTAGCGCATTAATAGTAAATGATTAAATAATAGGTATTCTTGTTTTATTTTAAGAGTGAGATTATTTTTTATAATGTATAAAGTACACAAACTTTAAAAGATATTTTTGATTTATATGTCTCCTTTTGAATATCATTATAGAATAAACATATGATTCATATATGTTTTAAATTATAATATATTTAGGTACTGAATATTGATTTTAAAATACATACCTATGCGTATTTCATATTAATATAAAATATAGGCATATTTCATAGTATCATTGATAAGAAAAAAAATGTAAAATAAAATATGCAAATAGATATGGATCAAACTTTTATTGAATATGATAAATACATTAAAAATTAATATGAAAATTAATTTTGGAAAAATAATATTTAACATTAATAGGTGTAATTATTTTTGTTTGAAATATTTATTATTACTTATGTTTTATAATAAACACACTACACACTTTCTAACAATAAAGAGTTGTGTATTAGTCGCTACAAATTTAATTTAAGGAATTGAAAATATATATATATATAAAAAAATTATTTACTGATATGTTTGGTGTAACATAGTATTTATATGGTTTATATTGTTTCTTTGCACAACATCATAAAAGTTGTTAAATTTGAATTCAATTAAGTTGTTGCCAATAATATATCCTTTGTAATTAGTAATTTATATCTAAGATATTTATATTTAAGATTATGTAACGTAAATCAAGGACTTTAATAATAAAATTTATTATAATTCGGTCCTTGACGTAATTAAGTTTTACACAGTTTTATTGAGATAAGACAAATATTTCTCAAACATTTGTTTTTCTATTGTTCGTTAATCGTTGAACATTATAAAACTACTTCGTTAAAATAATATGCATTACCTAGCTGAATAATTAGAGTTATTAGTTTTTATTTATCTCTGTATTGACTATATTTATTGTGCACGTTTCAGTAACACCGAATTCCGCGAGTGAACTAAAAGCATACCTTAACAAATCGATGATTTAGAGGTCAATAATGACAACATTCCATTTCTAACGTGACACCAGTAAAATTCAATTCAATATTTTAAAATTTTAAATATGTGTCGATACTCGATAAATAGTAAATAATTCTGTTTTACTTTTAAGTTACTAATGATACTGCATACAACAACATCCTCAGTCGATAGAAGTGATCCATTGTAACAATATTCACTTATACTATTAAGTACTATATGACAGTATACAATTTGATGACAACTGGTAAATATGTAAAACTAAGTGTGATATTAATAGATTGTAATTTATTACGTATACTATCTAATTTTAGAAAAAATTTGAGTCATTTTATTTTTTAAGATATTAAAAGATCTAGTAATTAGTTTTCTGAAACTTTGTCATAAATGTATTATAGATAAACGTGGTCGATTAAACGGATATGTGTCCTTTTGCAGTATAAAATATAAACTTTTTTTTTCAAATGAGAAGCAAATTATCAGACAGTACATTTTTAAATTATTTTTTTTGAAAATATTAACGCATTAAAATTGATATTTCAATGAATAGTTCCCGAGTTATTATTAGTTCTTAAGTATCTACCAACCTACTCAGTGATAAAATACTTTATGATAATTTTTTTACTTCATTCAGTAAAATAGAGTTTTAGAATCATAAAATTTTAATTGATTAATATTAATAACGGGAATTTTTAATCCATCATAATTATTCATACAATATCTAAAGTTTTATTATTGTTATAGACTATTATTCGTTAAAAACGAATTGATTCTAGTTTTGATTTAGATATTGCATCAATATTTTCAAAAAAAACATCAGCTTAATAATTTACATTAAAACAATTACAGTTATTGTAAAAAAAAAAAATGATAGTTTAATAAAATTACATTTTATACCTTCGTGAATTTAAGTGTACAAAATTATACAAATTTAAATTTATGAGAAGCAGGACATTTTGAGGGAGATATGGTTTCAATTAGTTATTTTTAATTTTTTTCCTCGATTTTTTAGTAGAGAATTTCTTCAATTAAATTTTGATACTGTAGTCCACACATCTATTAATCTCAAAAGTGATAATTTATATAGTAGAAGGGAGTATACAATATGAGAATCTTAAAAGTTAAAATGAAGAAAATAATGTGGATGAGCATTTTTGATCAATTATCCTATATAATTTACAAATAGTCATGGTTGAGCGTTTAACATAATGGGTGGTTAGCCGTATAAAATAATTTTAATAGATCATAATAATTATTAAAAAAATCCGAAAAAGAAATATTCGTATCGCACGTAAACGGTAGAAGATGTTTGAAGCGAGTGGGCTGATAACCAGGTGAAATAAGAACGCTACAATTATATATTTTACGGATGAAGTTGTATACTGACAATTATTTTAATTCCGAATAAAAATGTCAAGAAAATAACGACGACAACGATTGCGACTACGATGGAGGAGCGCATTATTAATAATAATATTATTATTATTATTATTATTATCGTCATTGTTATACGCCGCCGCGCACACACGCCATGCACATACTCGCTGAGATATTAATCTAAATAATTGTCCTTGTAAGAGGACTAGTTTTCGTTTCGTTTCACTCGGAAAAACTCGGGGGAAATTGGACATTTTTATATATTATATACATGTGGTGTATAATACTTACAATCTTGATACGATTGTGTTCGGTGCCTAAATAATACGCAATAATAATATTATTATCACGACGCGGTATAATTATTTATTTTTTCCTTCTGCAGGCAACCCTCCCGTCTTACGCTCACCCCTCGAACCGCTTCCTACCTTATCACCAAAGCTATCACTCGCACACCTATACACGTTTATATTCCGAAAATAATAATAATTGGTACGTATTATATTTATGCGAGAGTGTGTATGTCGTGTGCGATGCTAATCGTAATTCTCAAGACCAGCAGCCTGTAAACGAACCGTATTAAAACACACGAGGATCAATTATAGGCACGACGATGACGATAACGACAACGGTATATAATTTTGTGACCCGGAAAAGAATAGATGCAAATCGTCTCTTACACCACGTTACCACCGTACGGGTTTGTTATAAATATTCTAATAGTGTATTTTAATGCACGCCTTACAAGTATATATACATATGTTTGTATATTATAATATTTTAATGACGAAAGATTTTCGTGTCGTCTGTTCGACGTATCCAGTTGATGGCAGTAAACACATAATTAAGTATAATGTGTATGATTATATACACTTATAATATTGTGTATACCTAAACATTTTAATAGTATAAATCGTATGCTTTCAATTGAAACGTATAAGTGTAGTAATCCCTTGTATTTCGAAACATTTGAGTACTTCCTTTTTTACTAGTTCTATAAAACATTGTATAAAATATAATTTTAAGATCATCTGCACAACATGCCGGTAATTTTTAATTAATAATAAAATGTTTTTCCTAATCAAAATTTAGTAAAAATGTTCTCCTGTAATACTTTAAAATAAAATGATTTATATACTGAAATATTGAGCTAGGTAATGATCCATTTCTCTCATTTTCTTCAGAGTTTCAATAATTTTAATAAAAAAAATCATATTTCAGGGGTAGTTTCAAGCATATTTCATGAATTTAAGAATAAAACATAGCAAATATCAAACAGTAAGGTTATCTAGCAAGAGATAATAAGAGGTAACTCGCAAAAATAGGTATATTTAGTAATACAACGATTTAAAAAAATTATTAAACAATTTAACATAAATTAAGTAAAAATGATTAAAAAGATACAACTACTTCTTTCTCTTTTTAGCACTTAGGTGCTCAGTGCTCACATATAACTTTTCTGATACTCAAATTTTCCAAAATTAAAAATTACTTTTACGCTTATCATTCTAAGTATTATAGTACTTCTTTCAATATGCAATCCACTATAGATGATTGCTATAGCTTCTTTACATTAACAATTTTATTAATTTTATGAATTATATGAAATCTAAAATCATAATTTTTTTAAATTGCATTTAAAGCGAAACAAAAATAAAATAATACATCTCTTTTGAGTTCAAAAATGCAACCTTACTTAAACTTGATTTGAAATATATTTTTAATTTTTAAAACCTGAAATAAATTGAGTTATAATATTATTATAGTAAATTTAATTATTTAAATATATTCATACAAATTATATTAAATGGCAATAGGATATAATGCGATCGATTTAATTATAACGATATGATGATGCATACAATTAAAAAACAGTAGAGATGAATGCGTATATATTATAATATTATATATTATGATATCAAATGCAAAACGTGTCGACGAAGTTCATGCGGTTTGTATAAGCAAAAAATATATGTGTTATAAATCCAAAATCATTGCAATAAAACTATTCGTACGTTGAAAACTTAAAAACATTTTTTATTTTAGAGGATCAAATGTTTATATTATATAGACGAAAGATATATCGTATCATTCATCGGCGCATGCCGCTAAAAACGACGCATGGTTTGACTGTATGATTTACAATTGGACCGAAAAACTTTAACTTTTATCCCTTTTGGATTTCTTTGACTGTATATATTATATATTATGGTACCTATTCGTGATCTCTGAAAATCCTTTTAGACCTGAATAATAAAAATAAAATAACCTCTCGATTGAGGTCACAAAGGAAAACATAATATTTATAAATTTTTAACGGGACGTGTACCGTAAATTTCATCTCAGAGAGATTCGTTTTATTCAGCAATACAAAGCTTCTTGCCGCATTTTTCTGTTGGCATTCGCTTGAAAAATTGCGAGAGTGAAAATTAGCTTAAGATTTTCAATTAAATTATGAATAAAGAGGAGAAATTGACCTCAGAAAAATTGTTTATTTCAAAGTGATAAATTAAAGTCCGAAAACAATACGATATTTTTGACATTGTTTTAAAGTTGTTTATGAATAAAATTAATTAAATCATTTAATTTTGTTTATTATTAAATTCGTTAAAACCAATGTATATTCGAATACGTTTCCAAGTATTTTGTAAAGCAAAAATTGTTTAAAAACAAGTTTTCGAAACGTTCAAATGAATTTAATCTAAGTTGTTCATATATATATATATATATATAAATACACATTATACATTTGTATATTGTTTAACTATATTAGCTTATACCTAGCATACATTTTTAATGTAATCCGTGCGATTATAATTTACTAGGTAAAAGTAAAACAATTGTTTGTACACATGATATGTTTATAAACTGCAATATACGTGGTTTTTTAAATGAGTCATTTTTTTTATACACGTATATCTATAAAAAAAACAGTTAAGTTGCCATTGTATACATTTGAAAATTTACTACATATTATTATATATTTGTATATTATTTTTTTAAAACAGTTTTCTCTAGAATTAAAGTTTTCACATGATGCATGTAATAAAGTTATATTAGCGTACAAAACAATGATCTACCAAAATAAATAAGCTAATTAATATACTGAGCCGACACACTTATAATTATATTTTGTATATAAATCAGCTCGTGAGTTCGATCTAAATATGTGTACAATATATCGTACGTTTTTAATTTTACAATTAAAACTTTTTAAAAACAGTTTTAAGTAAATTAAATGTATTTATTTTACGATTGTTATTTTTATCTTAGTTTTTTCATTTTAATTATTACAGTTAAAGTGAAATTTACATACAAAAAGAATAGTCAATATAAGAGCTATAAATCTCTCTACAATCTCGATAAATTTCTTTGTTTTCTTGAGTACAGATCATGCAGTATAAATAATAAATAATATTTTACATAGGTATATTTCATCTGTAAGTTATAATATATCAAAGTCGAATCATTAAATTTCGTAGACTTCTCAGACTCTGGAATGAAGACCACGCTCTTTATTTCATTTCAAATCAATAAAATTTATTGTATAGGAAACAATATCGGTACATTATGTTACTATAATTATATATGCTCAGCAAGTGATTTAAACTACTGATTCTACCTAATATCCATAAATACATAGATTTCGTTCTCAACGCAAGGCGATTGAGCATAAATTATTTTCATGTGATTTATTGAATATGCAATATACCGTTTTTATGCATAACGTTATCGTAATACAACGATACGATGAAATACGCTTTTTGTTCTAAAATATATTTCAATAATAAACTAAAACCCAATAAGGGTAAAATATTTTAATTTACGCCATTAAAACTTTTACGCGCACATGCTTCATATCGCTTTTGGCTTGGCGTTTATAAACGCGCCTAAAAGTATATATTTATATATATTTTACTACGTAATATTATTATAACTAGATTTTCCTAATATTATATATGTTTATACCTATTTATCTATTATTAACCTTAAATATTCTCTCCACAGATAACATGTGCTACGTGTCATAAAAACGCATTATAATTACTATAACGTTTTATATTATAAAATAGTTAATAAAGAAAAAACCAGCAATAATGTTACATATGGCATATATATATTTATATAACATACATAATATTCTTTAAATAATAATTTGTTCTCAGCACTCTTAAACATATATATTATATTATTATAGGTTTATTCGCACGTTTTAAAGTTAAGCGTAATATATTATAAATATATAATAATACATAGTTGTATATACTTGTATTTACCGTTTACCTAGTCTCTAAAGACGAATATCAACAAAAACTTTTTTATTTATTTATGGCATTACAGAAAATTGTCTCGTGAATATATATTATATATATGTATATATATTTTATTTAGGTGTTATAGACGGTAAGTACATGGTTTACAATAATAGTTATCATTATTATTATTTTCAATATTCTATATCGCGTACACAATTATCGCACAATAAATTTAAAACACTGGCCTGTTGTTCAATTCGTGTTACGCCACCGCATGTGTATCTACATTGTAATAATAAAAATAATACTATAACATAATAATAGCACAAAAATATTTTTCCACCGTCCGATGGCATCAATAATTTAGGAGTACTCGCCCGTGATTTTTTACTTTTTATTTTCTTTCCAATAACAATACCAGGAAATAATGCCGAGTGGTTTCGAAATCATTTTCGAAAATCTTATTCTAAATTAAAACAATCTCTCTCTCACACACACATGTGCTACATCGGTATATATTTAAATATATATATACGTACGACAAAAATATGATATTTGTTTTTCTGTAATGTAATACATATTACTATAAACACAGTGTACGTAAATGTTTTATGCATAAATATTTAATTTTTTTTTTTAAATTTTAATTTCGTTTATTTATTTTTTGCACTTGACTATTGTATAATAATACATGTAGCTATTATTATTATTTACTGTTTTAAAATTATATATATATTATATATATACAAACGCTTGGCTGTTAAAGTGTTACAAAAACAAGGTACATTCCGATATTTAGAGTTAGTAATTTATTATTTGTCAAAAACCAAAGAGCAATAACCGACGTCTGCAGTGAGCACATACTTATCACTATATACGGACACATGCATACACTGTGCATATATGTATATAATTTATCACCATTATAATGTTGGATGAATACGATTGATATTATTAAATACACGTTTTAAAATATGCAGCGTATTCGACGTCTGTAAATTTGACCATGATCGAAAAAACTTAACAATACTTAAGGAACCATATGCGAGATAAGAACTATTTCATAAGTAATGCGTAATTCAAATATTCATATATTATAAAGCTGGGAATTTTACGTAATTCTAGGACAGACTATTGATTGAAGTATTTCGAAACGTAGGTATTATATTGCACATACGCATATAATAGAGGGGATTTAAGAAAAACTAAGCCATGTATTGCTTAATATTATAATTTAATATAATATATTATAGAAATATTATATTAAACGTTATATTTATTTTATTATCATATTATATAGGTTAAAAACCGTTTTTTGCGATGCTAATATTCATTAAATTAAATCGTGTTCAGATTGTCAGCGTATAGTATGTATCATAATATATTTATATAATCCATCACAGTCAACAGGAAATTCACTAAAAAAATGGAGAATGTGTAAATGCATAATATATGATGCTTAATTGCATATACTTGCATCTGCATGTTATCATATCTATTTGTCGTACCTATTTCATGTATTACGTATATGAGTATCATGTGTACATTGATGTCATGTTGTACACTAGTAATAAAAAAAAACTACATTATTTGCCCATCAACACCGATCCCAGAACAATTAGTTCTGAGCTGCGGATTAATTAACATTTTAATAACCCTGATAATCCCACGGCCTACAATTTTTTGACAGTAATTATGTACAATATATCATAGCCGTCCGTGTACCTATATGCATTATGCTTAAACAGCACTATTACATAATATTATTACTAATATGCGAGCTGTTAATAAAAATATGAAATTATATATACATACATCTATAGGTACTTACATAATATTGTAATATTGTTACTATACAGACACAACTTTTATAGAGATCCTATCGCTATATTATAATATGTATGCACGTTACCTCGTATCTATACGTTTATAACATATTATATTATGTATTATATGTATAAGGTAAACTGTTTCTAAGCTAAAAATTTTCATACTATAGGTATCTGGTCCCCATGTCCTTATATACCTGCCCAATTACCTAATAACATATTACAGTTTTGATATATAATCACGGAAAAATCTTTCATCCGTTTATGTTTTGGAACGATGATGATAAACCATGATACAACATTGAAAGTAATATGTTATTTTGCGGAATAACGTGTGGTAAAATAATCCCCGCACCCACATATTGCCATTGCGGAATTATTTGATATTTACGAGAAAAATATGCATTGTGCGTTATTCGTACACGTGTTATTTGAACAAAATTCCGAGAAGTTCGTTTTTATGAGAAATATTTTCCAAACGTACACTGCAAATATCGACTACAAATAATGTACCACGAAAAAATAATATAATATATTATACCAATATTACATTATTATATGTTTATATGTTACATTCAACGGGTACACAATAATATTATAATATACGCGTATAAATAATAATGATATTGTAAAAAAAAATTTTTTTTTTTAAGTTCATAATGCGAAGTATTATATTATTAAATATAAAAGAGTGGCATACTCGAAATGTTAAATACGTGAATATAATCATCATTCCTGCCGTCATCTACATGGCGTGGGGAAATCAGGATAAAAAAATTGTTGAAAAAAACTTTTTAGATTTGTGCCTAAGTTCAATTTAACTAATTGGTTGAAGGTATTTACACATATGTGAATATAAATATATATATCAATAATTTTATTCGATCCTTGTATTCGCTGAACTCGAACATTTCAATACGTAATAAAACAATTTATTATATTATATTCTAAAAAGAAGGGGAAAAAACGCGTTGTCTAATGAAGTCATCCTTAACTTTTAATTAGTCAAACATCACTATCTCTCCATATAAATTATAATAAATGTAAACAAAGTTATATCATCCGGCAGATTTATTTATTTTTACGCGGAATTCCTATAGAGTACGTTTTATAAAGCAAACATTTTCTTTTCAACTTTCATTATTAAAATAATTTAAAACTTGCACATTCTGTTTTAATTATCAAGTTTCACCTATTATTTCCAGTTAAAATATTTCTTAGAGAAAAAAATCACGGAGATACCTGGACGAGGGTTACTCGGAAAAACTTAATTCGTAATTAAAAAAATATGTTCACCTATATATTATAATAATAATAATAATAATAATATAAGCCGGAAATTCCCGACGGCACCGACGCTCGGCCTTATCATAATATAAATATACATGTATAATGTATATTGTATGTATATAAGTACCTCCTACCTACGCTAGTCACAGCTTGATTTTATTCGAGTGATGACTGAAGCAGCAACGAAAGAACAATGTTTTGCAATATTTTGACATGGAAGATTCTAAGTAAATATAGATATAGTAAAAATATGTGTATTATGTACAATGTATACATATACACAAAGTACACTCAGAAAATTGGACATTAGCGGTAAAAAGTCATATTTCATCGACTATACTACCCTCTAAAGATTATTAGCACCGTGCGTAGGCGTATCATGTAGCATTTCGTCATTACTATTTATGAGCTGCTCGAACAAAGGGGTCTGATTAAAAATAATTGCGAACACTAACACCACACCCTTTCTTTGTTTACGCAAAAAGATCGAGGAATTAATGGGAAAAGGGCACAAAAAGGCATGCGTATAGCAAACGTAGAATAACAAAAAAAAAAAAAAAAACAAGTAAATGGCAGTCAATGTAGGATTAAAAAAGAACAGAAAGGTAACAAAAACTAAAAATAAAATAACAACAACAAAATAACGAAAAAAGTAACGATAGTTGGACGATAAAAATAAATCAAACGGGGCGAACTAAATTTGCGTATATATACATGTAAGATAAAGGGTCCTCTACTGAAAACAAAAAAAAAAACGAAAAAGGGTTCAAAAGATAATGGTTTATTTTTTTTTTGAGGTTACGCCAGTTTTTTTAATTATTTAAATTCCGACGGTATCGGTGAATCTTTATTCACGCGCGAGGGTGAAAAAAAACGTCCGCGGATATTTTTTGATACACAAGATTTAGTGCGACGATCGTTAAAAACCACAACATCAATTCTCAAAAAAAAAAAAAAAAGATGGGGATAAAAAATAAATAAATACTGAAATTAAATAAATGTCCATCCCTAAAAGTTGTGGGTTTTTTTCCGGTCGTTAGTGGTATGGTATTATTTTTTTTAGCGAAACGTGTGACCGTAATCGCTAAATTCCTTTGACCGCGTATACGCGTAACCGTAGATCGTGCATATAATGTGCTTTGTATATTATATACATTATGATTGCAAATAGTAATATATATTTGAACTTTTATATCACCACGGTTAATATTTTATTTTTTACTTGGATTTAAATGTAGTTATGTTAAACTATATACTACAGTTATAATACAACGTGGTCAATATGATGTAGTGGTTCCTAACTATAAGTATTATTTTGATCCTAAAGAGTAGATTCACTTAAAAGTAAAGCATATAATGATTAAATATGTGGTCTACATTTCAATGGCACCTATTATTTATTTTTTTTTTTACGAGCAATATTCTTCTTTAAAATTCACAAACAATTCTTAAATACGTGAAGTATTCGAAAGTATACTGCTACTTTCCAAATTACGATAATACAAAGCGTATTAATAGTATGTATGGTGGTCAAAATGTCACGACGAAACCTGTGAGAATATCGCTTATGGACTTCTAATATAAACTTGCAATTTTTTAAGGAGAAATGAAGACGTGATCTGAAATCTGTTTACAAATTTCTAAGCTTAGATTATTTCTATTACAACCGTATAGAGTACACTTATATTATTTATGTATATAAATAAAATATATGGAACTTAATATCAAATTTACATCTACTTGAAATATGATGTATATCTATATATTTGTATGATAACCGTATATGTTATAGGGCACGGTAACTGTGTATATTATAAAGTTATGGGAGGGATGACAAGAGCAAATTAAACGAAGCCACTCAACTCGATTCAAAGGGATTTTTTTCTCGAAAATTCCAAACCATTGAATTTCATAATAAACCACTTGACCGGCCTTTGACGGCACGCCGGAAGATACTCCTTTTCGGTCACTCTTAATATTTAAAAAAAAAAAAACTTTGTAATATCTGACAGAGTATACGCAATATTACGTATAATAATAATATGTACATCACCGGGTAGTCTCTTTCAACCACGGGTGCTCATCGGACTGCAGTGAATCATCGTTAATCGTTTACGTCGACCGAAGGTTAAACGTAAAAAAATCTAAATGAAAAAAAAAACCGTTTCAAAGGCCATGTAATTGTATACGTTTTAACAGTATTCGTCTCCGCCCGCGTCGCGAGTTTTAAGGATCACACGAGCTTGTTTTTAACGAATTCGAGGTTGTCGAGGGTAAAAGCCCCATTCAAAATATATACATATTATTATATATGCGGTAGTAAATACGCATAATGTGTGTGTATAGATGCCTATTACTCGCAACGGTTTACATGATAGCGTAACGGTATGTATATGTATTATATTTAAATATATATAGACACAATGATTTTGTATAAAAGTTCGTTATATTTTCATCGTTAATTTCGCGTGTATCTCTTTGCTTCAAATAATCCGTTTTTTTCCGCCCCGGTATCGTTGCGTTTCCAACAGATTACTCGCGGTTTTTTTTTCAGGTTCACTTATTCGTATCGTAGGTATACGCCGCTAGTGCGTCTTCAAAGACAGATTTACGAGTGCTGCAATGGCAACCGCAAGTTTAAATGAGGATGCGAGCAACCGGGATTTTTAAATCTTTTTCGTTAATTAACCCACCGTCCCCGCAGTGCAGTATCATATATACCTACATTCAGGAGCGGATACTTGCTGCACAATGGTGACGCTAGTTTGCACACCATGTCGATTAAATGTGTAGGTAAATTTAAAAATCAATTATCACATACATATAGCCTATATATTAGTCTATTACGTTATTATTATATGTTTAATAATACTACTACAAACGCGTAAAAAATAAATAGACACGATGATTTATTTAAATTTGTAAATATATGTATATACTTATATATGTATATACTAATATATGTATAACATATAAGTTCAACAATATGTGGCATAGAATAATACGTATGGGTTGCGAAATTTGCGTATGACAACCGGAGAGTTAACATGGAATTTTCAAAAGCGGATATTACGTACTTACAACGGTTGTTCAATAGTCGTTTTACATGTCAAATACATTATTACGTCTAAATATTATAATATTAAATGTTCTGCGGCGTAAGTGGTATACGTTTCAAATGCAATTAATGTGGTTATATTCTTACTCTGAGGCATATCATAATTAAATGACTACCTACCTATCAGATAAACCATTTTAGTATATAAGATATACGCCCATTACTCATAATATAATGTATATCCAGCTGCAGTTTTAACTATATTCATCACATGTCTATTGCAATAAGTATCGTTAAAAAATTTAGTAATTTCAATATCAAACTTAACTATGTAATAATTGTAATATTATATTCTGTAAATGGTCACATTTTGTAGCAGTAAATACTTGCTGTCTTTATTTCAATTTAGTGAATATTATTACTGAAATTTTTAATCAGATAAGATATCAAAATATTCATATGTTTATATACTACATACATATAAATATAAATAATTGTAGTACGGTAATATTTACAAAACAAATCATTACATTTTTTACTAAACAGTGTAATATTTTTTTTTAAATTTGTCGCCATTTGGCAAAATCATTTTTATTTGGATGTCGGACACATGGTAATTTAACATACAATCTCTTTTCTACTCATTCCATCTCGTCACAAAGTTTTCTCTTGATTCTATTAGTTTAAAGGTTTTTATGGTTTGTATACATTTGTATATTATTTTATAGTCCTAGACGGAAAATTTTTGTCACTTTTTAAGCGTATATTGCTGCATGCAATCTCAACTATGTCACGCGTGAACCAATAAAGAAATATTATATACAAAATCCGATTAAACTTGTAAGGCAGACGTGTGTACGTTTTTAAATTGTTTTAACTATATACTATATAAATGTAAGAATAGTTTATAACATGCAGGATTGCGCGTCTTTCATATGCTGCTATTGCACCTGGTCAACTTTCTTAAAAAGAGATAATCAATACATGTGCATATGATAGACCAAGCTATAAACCATTTTTTTTTTTCTAAAAACGTTATACCCTAACTTCTCTTTCCTTCCCATACGATCAATCCATACTTTTATATGTCTATAATTTAAACGTATTTGTACACATATTTATATACATAAAAACAAATAAAAATCATCCCAAATTTTAATTTTCAGCAAATAACAGAACGACAGTGACTTCCGTGGTGTACAAAGATACTAGCTGTTATATAGAAGTTGTAGAGATCCATATAAAATTGTTTGGTACATCTCTATTTACACAAAATATATGGTCTGCTGTGTAATTGTTGTAGTGGACGAGCACAGCTGTTGAAAAAAACATTGTTCGATGCTGCAGAAACACCAAAGGCGTGTGTTATATTTACATATATTTATTATGTATACAATACGGCGGTTCGAAGGGTTTGCTACTGTTGCTGTGTAGCGTCGTCCTGTGTACCGCGTATATTATATATATATATATATATACCTTGCAAGTGCAGGCGGCGTGTGGACAAGTTGCGACGATGGTTTTTACAATAACCTCGAGAGCGTATGTATGTATGTATGTATATAATATCGCCGGCAAAGATAAAAGCTTAAAAGTGGCAGAGAGCTTATTTAAGGCATCGGAAGTCGTAAACAGTGACGGCGGCAACTATGGCTTTTGTTTGTATATATATATATATATATACACACGAGTATATTACAACCACACCGTCGCCGTGCCTGTACCGCGCGTCTTGTTGCGATCGGGTTTTTATAGTGTAAACGAAGAGAAAGGGTTGGTGTGTTTTTAGGGTCGATAAGGGATTCGGCTTGTCATAAATATTAAGAGTGTAATTTTGTCTTTTACGGGTGTGCCTTATCCCAGAGGTATCGTCTGCCACCGCCGTCATCGCCACTACTGCAGCACAATACTTACTTGTATATATATATACTTAGGAAGAATGGCGAAGTGCAGTGCGAGGGCGAAAAAACGAATCGTCCGTCGCCGACGATCATAAGGAGAGGTAGAGCGGAGAAAGCTCGTCGGAAGAAATGGCGGGAACGAGAAAAAAAATAGACCTGCACCCCACAGATCGTCGCAGTGTTTATTAAATTTTTTAATTGGACGTTTTTCCGCGCGCTCGATCCGATCCCCTAATCCCCTATAGAAAGACCAGATGAACGTAACACGCCATTTATTATATTATTGTATGCATAATACACGTGTTATAGGTATCTATTAATAATGCTTTTATACGATATTATAAAATATATATGTTGTGCATTCACACACTCAATGTGCAACGGCGTTTATATCATATACTTTATAAACTCATATTATACAATTATATAATATTTATATTATTTTGCAATAATGCTGAACACACTTACGTGCAATTTAGTTTGAATAAAGCATCGAAAAGATAAAAATAGTAAACACAAATATATGATTATATAATTCAATAGTATATTTTGCGTACCTGCGTGTACTTTATGTAAATAACTTGCAAGTACTCGACTTAATTACGATGTCTACACATCATCATTTTAATATAATATTGTATTTAATATAAAGTTTTCCAACTAAACGTTAACCATCTAACCACGTTCACATATTATCACAAATCAACAATTACTATATGCGTATAATTATTTCAGCAAATGTGAGTTATATAATATATATATATAATATATATATATATATATAGTGTTTCGATACTGTTAACTTCTTTTTACGGTTCTATTTTTTTTCCTTTTTTTTTTTTTTATGTATTTCACGTCACCCCTCTCGTAAATATCATAATGATATTGCATTTTTTTAATTACTCTTATAATATAGACGACTGATTAATATATACGAGATAAACGCGCGCACAGTATATTAGCTATATGATATGAAAAACTCGCGTGACGGCGAACGTTAATGCGTATAGTTTTATCTGAATGTTATCAAATGAAACTATTATACGCTCTTGTTTCGGTAAAGTAACGAATTTATTAGAATCATTTTTTTTTTATTATAGTTGTAAATATTATTATTATTATTTTTTTGTTTTTGGTTAAACGACTTTTAGCCTCCTTAGCCCTTACAGCAGTAAATTGGAATACGTTCGGTACATGCCACTGAATAATTTAGATGCATTACGGGAAAAATTAAAAACAGAAAAATGTATTATACAGTAAGTTTATGTACTGCACTAACAAATTAACAAACAGAGTGTTATCTTTTAACTAGTTCTTGCAGCAGTCGTTGATTAAAATAAATATATGAACTGGTGAATATAATTCTAAATTAAGTTTTCTGTCAAACGATTTATGACAATTTTAACTAGATAAAAGTCTTCATCTACCTATAGATATTTATCAGTATTGGTTTTAAGAACTGTCGATGTAAAAGTGTGTATTGCTGTTCGTGTAAGTTATAAACTATTATAGCCATTTATCAATTAGATACAATCACAAAAATAACAAAAATAATTTATAAATAAAAATAGGATTTTGTATTATGCATCATAATAATAACTATGTATATTATTGTTACATAAATTTTACAATAAAAATATTCTCAAATACAATTGAGGTTTGTATATTTTTTTTTTTAACATATGGATATACAATGAAAATTGTATGACATAAATATGTATACAAAATTCGCTAAAAATGTCATAAAATTATTATTTTTACACTTAAATAATTATTTTAAAATTATAATTTAAAAAAAAAAAACATGAGAGGGGAAAACACTAATCAAATTTCGATTTTAGACTATTTCGCTGAATATAAAATTATCCTAACTCATCGTTGAAACATCGTAATGTGAAATAATCAAAAACTACATGTGCAGTAAGTGTTATCGATTTTTAAGTTGATTGAAGTAACGTATATGCATAATATTGTTGCTTTTACAAGCAAAAGTAAACAGATGGAGACGTGGAGTATGCAAGTATATGTAATACATGAAGTTTCGTTTTACTGGAGCTTTTTTTTTTTTTAATAGAAAATTCTTTTTTCCAGTTAAGTTTTGTTATTAAATATTCCTTTATTATCATTTACAATAATATTATATACGGTGGTTGGTGCATGTTTCACAAACTTAAAGGAAAACTTTGAAACAAGAATTTAAATAATATAATGTATAACACGTTCATAGAAGTAAATGAGGGAAACCAGAGTACGGACATGGAACAAAAATAATAATAAAATCTACAAGAGCAGGAAAAACGATAAGTGTTGCGAGTATCGGTGAACGTAACATATAATGTTATTATAATGGCATATGTATACGAGTGAATATAAAATATGCGAATAATTCGTAATGCACGGGAACAAAGACACCGTTATAATTTATAATCTATCTAGAAATGAAATAAAATGGAAAAAAAATTGAACCATTAAATCCGATCGATCCTGCTGTCGATCGTGACTAGACCGCCACTTCGCACGAGCATAATATTATAGACACCGCAGTGGACGGTGCGAAGAACCCGGCGATTTGAATACTACGGATAAAATATATGTGTCCGAGGCGGAAAATAACAGGTTGCAGCGCGTGCACAATGATTGGTGGGCGCCCGTGGCCCCCCCGGTAATGATTATTTGGTAGATCGACAACGGACGGACGGGAACACACACGTCGTCGGATCAATCGTCATCGTCCAAAGATCATCGCCTAATTCACACGACATAGATAATAATATTATTCTTCTGAGCAGGTAGGTAGTAGCCAGTAGGTCTATATACGCCCACGACGTCGGCGGCTGCGATACCGTTTTAATTGTTCTAACCGTGTATAATTTTTCCATTTCATTCTCACCTATTATTGCTCACACGCTGCAGTTAATATAATAATTTGTATATTAACGACGTGTACCTACACATTATAAACTATGTGTAGGCATAGGTAACGAATCAAACCGCAGGAAAATGTAAAAAGAAACATTACTCAACGGTGCGATAAAACAATGGACGATAGGTACTTAGCGGAATTGATGATTTATACATATCACCGACTTTTATGTGTACATAGTGTATACATAAATTACATCAAACATCCAAAAAAATATCTTTGTGAAAAAGTTTCATTATTGTAATAGCACTTACGTAGATATAACATATATGCAATACGCTTATATATTTACTAGACCATTATAATTAGTTCTTCGCAGTAATAGCCAATATAGGAACATTAATTCTTCTTTTTTTTATTAATTCTCCTTGATTATTTAAATTATACATTAAATCGTTTCGAAAAATTATCTAACTAAGCATTACATTTCCGATAAACGTATAATATAACCGTTTATAATATAATATTATTATAGTTGTGCTTCACGACTTTTTTTCGCATACACATTTTGCACGTATTGACGGTGGAATTTTTTTTGTTCTACAAAAATGTTATTTAATAATTATACACAATTACGCATATTATATAGGTTTATTTATAGACAAGCTTAAAAAAAAAAAATGTGCAATATCGACAATAATATTGTTGTCTGTTTAATTTATCATATACAGAAATATAACCTATACCTATAAAAACAAATAGTTATGAAATATGCATCTTATCAGCTTATATTTGTCACATTCCAATCGTTCTGATGAAATCGTAGAGAGAAGATTAATTTCTTTTTGTATACCTTCAACTTTAACCATACAATAAAGCCATTTTACGAGCGACCCTTTAAAACGTTGTTTAAAATAGGGACAAATATTCGTACAAATGAATAAGTAGAGCTGATTACCTACAAATGTTTGGGTGAAATGGACTGTATATACTCACTTAGCTGAATAGTAAACCATTGACAAAATTTGATTTCGATTCTATGGTGATTTGTAATAATGATTCAGTGTGTTAAAAGCTTAAGATAAGCACCAAAATACCATATTCAGTGTCAATTGTACGACGAATAATTGTTTTAAAATTTCTGGATATAGTATTAAAAATGGAAGATTTCGGTAAAATTCAACTACGGGTATATCTATTATGCAGAATATACGTCATGAATGTGTTATAATACATTAAATATATTGATAACTCACGGGAACAAATATATAATGTACATATTATTTATTATTATATACTATATAGTAAGTATTTTTTTTTCTTTCACATTTTCTAGATTTTATTTCAAATATTCATAATTTTGAGACAGACATTTAGTTATTACGTTACTCGGTTTTGATTTAATAATGTAATTTTAACTTTTCGAAACGTGTAAATATTTTTAATACTGCTAATACAAATACAATAGATAATAATAGGTACATTTAAAGGTTAGGTATTAGTAGGTTAAGCAATTGTATAATAACTACGTGTGATCTGTCGTAATGAAAATTTAAATACAATTATAACTTTTGATTACTGAATATTTCATTACAAAGAATAAGCATTGACGATCATTGTTTCCTTGAACGAATATTTGGAGTACCATTCTTCTCATGTAAAAACGTAAAATTTATAAGAATTACGAATAGATAAACCATTTAACATTTTAAAATTAATATAAGTAAATTATATTGGTACATAAAAACAAATATAGATTCACTCAAATCAAACGATAAAATATTTTTTGTTATAAAATAATACAAAACGTGAATGGATATTTATAATTTTTGCTAAAATTAAAAATTGCATATTGTGTAGCAATCATCTAAGTTTTTTTAATCAAATGTCATCAATGGCTTTGTATCAAATTTATTTATTGGTGAGTAACTATTTCTTAGCAAAAGTTGTCGAAATAAAATTTTTTTTTTACACTTTTATTATAACATTTTAAAAAGGTTTTTTTTTACTATAGCTCGTAAATGTATAAGATTAACTTCCGATTTTTCTTAAAACATTTACAGGTATCTTAAAATATAAGTATAAAAACAAAAAAATTAAAAATTAAAAGTTGACGAAAAACCAAAATACTGTTGATGTGAAAAAATTATGAAAAACACAAAATAAATTAAAATGTAGGTTGATAGAGGTTGGAAAAACGTTTTATTTGAAACTTGGCAATAAATTATTACTTGGGGTTACTAATAACATATATTTTGTGTGTAAATACGTACTAAATATTGTAAAGCTAATGTGTCCAAATATAGGTACACTGCTTATGTATGTATGGGAAAATTATTACTGAGCTGTAATTTGGCTGACATTTTTTCTTCAGCCCTTGCACAAACTCGGTAATTGCAGTTGAATATAACTGTGCGACTAGATTAAATAAATAAAACGTATATATTCGTACGCCACGTAGGTACATGCGGGACCTCCTTGTGACCTTTTAATACGTTTATGTAAATCCGAGTAATTAATCATTTTTATAATGCGATTTCCCTGTTGATCGGCTGGCGATAAGTACACGTCGGGGTTTGAGCCATAAAATTCGATGAAGTCCATATTTACGACGTGGGAGTGGTTCTCCGGGTCTATATACATAATTTTTCTTTTTTTTTTTGATAACTTAATCAAAATTAAAACAACGACAACAGTAACTTTATGTATATATATATTTAATGTTATATTGTATAGTTATAGGTGGCCACTGAAATATAATATGTGCATAATATAGGTATAGCCTATAGGAGGCATGAACAAAAGTTGTGCGTGTTTCCATCGGTATATAATATAATATATTACATGCGTTTAGAATGTAAATCGATTACAATGAAGTCGGTTGAACATTATAGCGATAATATTAAAACAAATATGATGATATTAAAATATCGGTTTGTATTGACTGGGAGCAAACATTACGATATTGCTGCAGTGGCGTCATTTCTGCACAAAAAAAAAAAAAAAAAAAAAAAAATCAAATCAAATAATCGCAGGCTATGCAATTAATATCGACTTACTATGCACCACACATCATCTAATACACGCTTACGTACGTTTCGCTGCAGTTGCATGCGCGTGGTCGAACGACTTTTTACCGCGGTCATCGCTTCAAAAATACCGTGTGTCTCTAAAACAAAACAAAAAAATAAATAAACAGTAAAAAAACGGTTTCTACTGCACTCACGGCTCGTTTGTCGTTCACCTGCGTTCGTCTACACGTATATATATTTATCATGTACGAAAACCGACGTATTTATACTTCTACAGGTTATAGCGATACATACACACACATACACTTATCATATATTATATTCATATACCCTGCAGCGGCAGCAGTAAATTTATGCGCGCGCGGAATATTCCTTCGTCATCGATACGCCCACCGATATTATGCGATCCGCACACGCCGCCACCACCGCAATGCCATTGTACATAATATTATAATATACACGAGCGAGCGTAATTATTATTATTGCCAGCCGTCTATATAGTGTATAATATAATATAGTAATTGGAGACGTCTGTCACCTGCCCCGTCGTTTTACCCGTCTTTTTCACTCCCGCACGCCTCCGAACTCTCCTACACACACGCACAAACACATAAGGTTTATTAATAAAAGTATATACTTTATATAGTGCTATTAAAATATGATCGAGACGATATATATATATATATCTACACACACATACATGCATATATATATATATGTATGCATACCTGTAGTGTAATACAATAATAATTATATAGACCGATCAAAATGAAACAACGCTTATAATTTTATATATATTAGATTTTATATAATGCGAGTGTTCCTATTTTTTTTTTTCATCTTTTGGCACGCGAGTCGTCAGGTGCTAATGACGTACGACCACGGCAAATATAATATTATTTTAGCGACAAAGGTGCCCCCGAAGCGGTCGCGTTAACAAAAAATAAAGAATAAAAAAGTTGCTCTCGTACATCATCAGCACATTATTTTATTACTACCATACTCATTCTATACACCGGCAGCAGTCCACAGTTGTCTTCGATAATCTATTATACGTAGGACAGAGCATAGATATATAATTAACTAATAACACACGTTGAATTATAAAACGCGACGGCGGCGGCGAAGACGTGTATATCTGACACACGATATCGCGACAGTATGCCTGTAGGCGGCTGCTGCTGCTGGATCATGTTTTTTTTTTAACGATATTACTATTATTGTCGACAAATATTCATGCGAGACAGCCGTTGTCGTCGATGTCTGATGTGTTTTCATCGTGTGTTAACTGCGTGTCGATTTCGTAAACGGTTTACATCCGCACTGTAAAACGATATATAAATATTATATTTTTCTCGTAGGTATGATCTATCATATATCATCTATGTATCGATTAGCGTTGAGAAAAACGAATTGCAGCTGGCGGACAAAACATACTCATGACAAATTTGTATGTTTCGTTAAACGACTATTGAGCTACAATTTAACGACGAGAAAGCCCATGGATAAATTTAATATTCTTCGATATAATAGCTTATACATAATTTTTGTGTTTTCAATAATATTTGTGATATTCTGATAATTAATATAGTATGGATAATTACTAAAATTAATCTTTTTTATATTAAAAATACCCATAACATATTCGTTATTGCTACGTTTGTTACGTGTAGTGTATTCTAGTGTAGCAAGTATGTATAAATACTAATACACTTGACCGCGATAAATATACCTCCCTCGTAGTACCGACTAATATCTCGTTTATTATTTATGTTACTTAATAGTCATGTCAAGAACTGTTTCAGAGCTTACCAAAAAAATTAATTACGGTAATTTTACTATGAAATAGCCTAATCAAAAAAAAAAGTTTTAAAAGTTAATTTTTTTGGTAAGTTTAAATTCGCTAGTCTAGCCATCGCCAAAGTGGCCAGACCCGTTAGGTCGTAAACACACCATTATAACATGATAACATGGAGCGTGATTGCCTGTTTATGATTTTGTTGTTAATCTCCTGTGCTGATATTAATGTATAAAACATATAATATAATATTACAGAATTGTATAATACAACAGGCACTATTGTTAATAATATTTTCTTTTTCACCCTCTTGTGTACAGCTGAGTATAAAATCAGTGTCATCGGCGTGGTATACACTTCTCTTTTTCACTATATAATATATATATATATATAAGATATTTCCCCCGTTTTTTTTCGTTTTCCTTCAGTCCGGTTTCCCTCGTCGACATCCCTTCGGACACCCTTCGACACGGTGTAATATCGAGAGGGATATAAAATAAATATTGACTACAACAAAAACAGTACAGTAGCTTCACTCGGTTACGGTGATGACGGAGGTGGTGGCGATCCTATGCCGCGTCGTTGACGACCGCGGTGTGTATATATATACACACCACTTGTTGCCGATTGCAAACCCCTTTGCGTACCGCTACTATATATACTCAAGTACTTATATATATATATATATATGCACCCGAGACTTGGCACGCGTGAGTTCGTCACCCATCCGATCACTAGGCTACTGGGTCAGTATGCGTCTATCCATCGGACCCTCGCCTCCACCCATAATAGCCACTACTCGGGGTGTATAATAGTATAATATTTGTGTGCATAGGGTGCTGTCATCATCATATACATAAAATATGTGTCTGCTGTGATTATATGGTCTGTTTTTGTTACGACCAATTGGTTTGCGGTTTTTAATAAACTCAGAGCCTATGATTTGGTATCGTTTAATGTATTATATATTTATTGATAATTTATTATAAGTTTTTAAACATTTTTGTAAAAATAACCTGATATAATAATACATTATTAAGATATTATATATCGTAATCATAATTTGAAAAAAAAAATAAAAATAAATACTTTTATGTGACCATCAGTAAACTTCATTTAAATATATTGTTAGTTATTATATTATATGATTTAATTTTTATCGACTATAGATTGAAAATATATCTTCTATAACGCCTTTAAAATCGATATTGTTTGTTATTGATTCACTAAATCGTTTAATCGAATTCATTAATCTTTCTTAAGATATGATATAGGTCGTAAGTACGTTTTGGTTCATTCCAATTTACTTATGAAAAGTTTTCCAAACAGTAAATAGACATAAAAAAATACAATTTATATGCAATTACTAAGCTCAAACAAGTTAAAATAAATTCAAATAATTTTATTGCATTTAAAAAATTAAAAAAAACTAAGTTAGAAACTCGTCACAAAATTAATTTTGTGTTTTATGAACATTTATACGGTGGTAGTTTATGTAGGGGTGGAAGGCGATATCAATTCAACATTACACACATTATACATAATGCAGAAGCTCATAATAATATAAGATAAGTATGTATGTATATGTTGTAGTGATTGTATTGCATGCACCAACAAAATCCTCACCATCCGCCACACCGTACACCGTCCGCAGACCGGATTAATGAGCGCCACAAAATATGTATTATTATAACGATGAGGCGGTCAACAATTGACCGGAAATTAATAAACTAGACGAACGTTAATATATAAGCCAAACTGGTCATTACGTGTTTCTTTTTTCTTATAAAATCCTCTTCGTTATTATCGTTATTGTTATTATTTATTTCCGAGTGGCCGGCGATTCCTCGCACCGGCTGGTATATAATATTATGTATATTGTATAACACAACGTCAGCCTCGGTCGTATAATATTATCATCGCTATAAAATAATCGATTGATGTTGATAAAACGTATGTTATATGATTATATAACATGATATATCTTAGTGTTTGATATGATTTGTATCAGTTTTTGATCAATAATAACTTTCGATTATGTGGTGCTTTATAGTTTATACTCGCGCACGGTCGTTATGGCGATGATAAATCCTCACAAAAAAAAAAAAAAAATCCATACTCGATTATTGTCATCCCTGTGCATTATAAGGTATTTGTTTTTTGTGCATGTATAATTTTATTTAGAAAAAAAACTAACCGTTTACAATTATGTGTGCGCAATGCGCATTTATCGTAATTTATATACGCGTTACGACTAAACCGCTTCTACCAGTGTAATTCTGCTGCTGAAATTGCATCGTACTCGCCCGTTTAACCAAAGCTATTAAATAATTTATTGTTGCAAAAACTCAAATGGATACGATTAATCGCCAAAATCACTTGTACCGCGATTCTCGTTATAGGTCCACGGTTACTGAAAGTTACCGGTTTATTATTACTTCTCCGCCGTGGTGAGCAAAATACGTATTGCAGCTGGACCTTACTGCAATTGTACCGTAAATCGCACTACGTATGTCGTATGTAGTTGTATATTTTGAGTGAATACAAAAGTAGAAAATACACAACTATGTGTTTGTGTGTGTGTGTGTGTATTAATTTTAGTTTTAGTGTAGAATAAATTGCTTTAATATTCATATTTGAGAGGGTTTTTTTGGTAGTAAATCAAATCAATTGTTGACACATTAGATAATTAAAATTAAAAATAATTCTAGAACTTAAAATAGTTAGGAATATAAACATTTTTTTAATAGCAGCTAGTATATTATATTATTATAATAATACTCCAAATACTTAGTATATATAATATATATAATTTTGTTGTTGACAAAAAGTAGTAGAACATATTATACTGTATTACAAAAATAAAAACAATTTACTAGCATAATATAATATCATTATGTTTTCATAATGAAATATCTTAAACAATATTTAGGCTAACAAACTGTCTTAGCTTAGAATCGTTTTTCATATATAATAGTATATTATTGAATTCAAAGTAACATCACATCTATTACAGTGGTGACTTATTCAATGACGAGGTCAACTCGACACATTAAACTGTACAGCAGAGCTGCTTCCTCGGAGTTGTTTTTTAATAAAATGGAATGCGATGAAAATATGTATTTTTTATCGATTGCTTTATTAGAAGAGGGGGAAATATCGTACTTTGTGTACGAGTGATGTACCTACATATACACACGCTCAATATTATGTTTTATGTTTATCGCTATTATTATTTGCATTCTTGTAGCAATACGTACACGTCAAACACAAAAAAGTAAATAGTTTAAAAGTTGTTTTTAGTTTACGAAACAAAACTATTTATTTATGTTTCAACTATTTCTTATGTACTAAAGGTATATGAGCCGCGTTAGTCTGATTTTTTTTTTTATATTATACATCCAAGTTTGGCCATGATGAAATTAAACAAAATAATAAATTATTTACCTCATTAAAACGCAAATTTTTTTGATGATGTTATATTTGAATGATAATTGTTTTAACTGAAATCCGAGAACATATATACTGCTAATATTTAAATGTTTAATAATTATGAATATTTCATTCAATCTTAGACGGCACGCGTACCTATATATAACGTCAAAAGAATACATTTCTGGTGTAGATACTAAACATAAAGTTTTCTTTTATGTCCACTTCGTGAATTCATATATTTATAATATAGTCCAAGTTACCAAACATGCTTATCTGCATTTTTATTTCAATAATGAATTTATTTAAATTTTCGTTTCTGATTTTTAGGTCTATTTAAATCATTATAATTTCAATTTCTAACATTATTATACCGTTTAAATAGTTTTAAGTACTAACTATTTTAATATAAGAATCACACTTTTTTCTAAAAATATTGCTAATGAGATAGCTATTTTAAAAATGTTGATACATCTAAATTTAATTTCAAGAATATAATAGCTTCATGATAATAGATTTGGAATATATGGAGGACGCTACGGTGATTTGAATAATATAGAAATTTATATTAATCTATTAAAATTGTATTTATATTAATATAGATGTAGATTCAAAAAAATCAAAAATTTGAAAGAATTCAATGTTAAAGGAAAAATTGAAGCAAACATGCTTGGTGAATTATGTTCTGTAAATGTGTATCGCGATATTTAGTTTGAGTTCGTCAGAATATTTAAAGTTAACAAAAAAACATGTTTGAACATTAATAACACCGATAGGTAGATGAATTATAACAATAATAAAAAATTATTAACTAAATACTACTATTATTTATTGGGTATTATAAAATGATTATGAATAATTATTATGAGTTATGTATTACAACTATACAAACGCTGTGATTAAAATTTATTGAATGCGGCTATTTTATTGTTCGGTTTACTAGTATACTCGTATTATACCAAGGGCTCGCGTAATGCAGAGTGAGGGAATAAATTAAAAGGTTTTTTAAGGTTTCGTCAACTGTATATTTTAGATTCAATTTTTATAATTCGAAACGCATTACATTTTTATACATTCTTCTGGTTATATATACATTTATACGTTTTTATAGTATTAATAATTCCGTAAGAATTAGTTTTAATGGGCGCGTCATTATACCATAAGAGTATCATTATATTATAATATACAGTAACTTTAACACCAGATAATACGCTTCCGGTTATTAAAACACGCATACATATTATTTGCGGAAAAAGTATATAATAAAATATAATATTGTAATATGTATATACAATATGCATCATATTATAATATATATACTATATTACTTATATGCACATATTATATGTATGATGGTTTATTATAATTGACATATTTACTGTGTACTGTTCACCTCGTAGATATTATACAAATTGTCCAAATAATTATATAATACATATTATTATGCGTGTGTAATGTTACCCATCGCGAACTATGAAAAAACGCTTTGATACTATTATTTTCATTACGGTGTTAATAATAATCATTTAAACGCACACAAATCTAAACGTGCTTTGTTAATGGTAACAATTTTCGGAAGGCAATATTTTAAATGTATTATATCATAATAATATGCATGCGCAATGTACTTACAGGCATAAACGTATATCTACAAGTAAATGGTAATAGAAAATATAGGAATGAAGCATGGTTTCGATTATTTTATGGCCACGTACCAAGTTACGCACACGTCATGCCGGAATAAGGTTTTTAATAATTCTTATCGTCGAGTTATTGTTATGCACTTAAACACAAAATAACAAATATTGTATGAAATATAACGCCGTCGCGAGGTCAATCTGAAGAATTTTAAATCGGCCACTTATAAGTATTTAAAATGCAATGTAAATTATGCTTGAGAATTTTTATAGTGTTATACTTATAAGTTGCTATAAAAAATAAAGAAACTTATTTTATATATCACCTATTTACCCATCGGAATCTTTTTTTGAGCATGAGTGTATAATGTTTTTATTTGTGTCAACTACAGTTGTATTTTGTGAAAAAACAAATTTTTTTTAAATTATCAATACATTATTGTAATACATGCGTGTTGTTGGCGAATGTCGTAGGTAATCTTATACAATCTACTGATGTCTGGTTTTATTAATAGTCATTAATAATATTATTATGTTTACTACTAATTCAAACATATCCCGGCCGTTGACCTAACATTTCGGGTAAACTGCACGAATAAACCAGCAATTATAATATTTAAGTTAATTATTCTATGATCCATGTGTAACTACGTACATGTACTAATTAAAAATAAAACATTTTTGATTTAATCTCTGTACGAAACACGTAACGCCAACAACGCAAGTAGGCCAACAATACTGAATAATTCACCAATTGTCTACTTACCGGCATTGATTTATTACCAAGTAGATATCGTGTTCATAAATAAATTGTCTATTATTTATGCAGTGATTAAAGGTATGGAAATCATTTTTTACGAATTATATTTCATAATATATACGTTCAGAATGTACAAAATACATGTACGTATAATATACAGTGTTAATTGCAATATTAATTGTTTTAACGGTATCGATTAGATTAGAGGTCCTCCGACCTACGGTGCTGAACCCGGTCAGGGAAACTGACCGATATTATTTAGAAAATATAATATTAGTATTTTATAATTAAATGAAAGGTGTTTATTAAACAGCGATGCTGCTAATTAGAACAATTAAGCTTAATGAACACTACCAAGAAATATTAAGAGCCAAGCAAAATCCCAAACTTCTCATTAAGCAACGTGATATATATTAAATTAATTTTTATTTTTTTAAACTATAGTTACTATATTTTATAAATTGTAAAATAATAAAATTCTTCTTATTTCTCTTATTTACACCATTATCGTTCTATCTCTCTCTAAACATCGTAAAAAAAAAGGTTGAAGGTTCCTTGATTAGATTAATGGTTATATATTATTTTAAGCTAAGACAAAAACAGACATATTATCTGAATACAAACGAATATTTTTTTAAATTAAAATATAATATCACATTTATCTGTGTACATGGTATATTTTAGCAATTATTGAAAGAAAATAAAGTTTTTAGATAAATTAAAAATTACAAATTATTGTCAATATATGTAGGTACAATGTAAAATTAGACCATGATTCGCGTGAGAAAAAGTATTAGTTATCTATCTGTGAGCTACCTATTGTTATTTTTTGTTAACATTATTATAATTTTAAATTTCAAGTATAAGTAGTTCCTTAAAACACAAATTGATTAAATTAATGTATATTGGGATTAATTTATAAAACGTTAAAAAAAACATGAGTTTAATGCAGATTTTCAATTTTATCGAACTAGCAAAAAGGCAACTGGAAAGTTATTATATCCAAATTATGAATACACTTATAAATTGCAGTATTAAAGTTATGATGTCTATTTATTATAAAATATATTATATTTATGTATATACTTTATATATTATTAAACTGCTACTTACCGTTGCATCTATATAATTAATATGAAAACTGAAGTGGAAATCCTTTCTACAGAATAGTATACAAACATTTTATATACCATCCAATATTTTACCTATATCATGGTCTCCAAGACATCAAGGAACAAAGAAGTTGGCGTATCGTGACCAAAATGGAGCAAAGGAGTTTTATGAAAAAGCTATATACGCAAAAGCTATATGACTAATATATAAACACACAAACGACAAACATAAAGAGGAATGAATAATTAAAATCGAAAGATGGAAATGTTTGCGATAGGAGCAGTTTTGATGGAAGTTTGAAACGGCCAAAGCTATATAATATTTTATCCGTGCACTCGTTTATTTTCCGCGAACAAAATATAATATTCGATTAGATATCTAAAATGTGTGCCGTCAGCGTATATCATAAAAGAAAATTGAATTTTGAGATAACTTCTATACACACTTAGATAATGTAATCGAAGAGAAAATAATTTCGAGTTGTTTTTAAATATAAAAGGAGACATGCTCTGGTATATTCGGATAAAATCCTTCACTAAATAATAAAGAATATATATATATTATATACAATTTTCTTTGAATGCGCGAATATTAAAACGGCTTTCTAAAGATCGGGAAAATCGTCTTTGATATAATCCGCGTCCGTGAATTGCTTATCTCTTGAACACCCGAATTATTGGCTAATTACGTCCGATTTTAATTAGACTGATGGCCAAGACACAGATACGGCGGATCTCTTTTCAAAAACCGCTCCTTTTCCGGTCGGGCAGACGTCAAAAGCTTAACAAGTTGGCGGCGGCCGGGTTAAAAAAAAAAAAGACTAGCGAAAAAACTTATCGGAAAAGCTGTGAAAAAGGGTTGAAAAGGCAACCCTTAGGAAAAAAGGGTTTGGGTTTTTCGTCCGAGGGAGAGATTCTATATTAATTAATTAACCGACCTGCTGCCGCCATCGCAGCATCAATCAACGTCCTTTCTCGTAGCGATATTCGAACGAGACCATATTATATATTATTATATACACATAAATATAATATATATATATATAGTATAAATTATACTTCGTATGCATCGCACAGCATAATATAATATATGATATATACCTATACCTACCTGGTCGGGTTTTAATTTCATTGCGAACGGGTTTCGTACACAATTTACGGTTTATTGTATCCAGAGCGAAACACCGATATACGTAGTAATATATAATATACATGCATTGAGGATATAAGTATGAACAAAAAAATAAAAGCCAAACGTATTTTTTAATAACAATATAATACATTCTATAAAATCATATACATACCTACCTATTATGAAAAGTGGAAAGCAACACAGGTGACGTTGGCGTCGTACACACGACATTATAATATATTATATTATTATAATATTAAAATATATTTCATGCTCTACGTTCACCTATATAATATTACAGTGTTGGGTAGGTGGCACACGCGGCGTATAAAACTGAGAAAAAAATTCGTTTAGCGGTAGCGTCTAGAGAGGATGGTGTATGTGAGTTCGGCGGGGTGGGTAGGAGGTGAAAATCCCCAAAACGAGCCAGAGGGGATTATTAAGATAGATTGGATCAGGGCCTATGTGACGTTGAAACAAAGGCTTGTTTTAATTTAAACGAACGGTTTGACCGGGACTAAAGCCGCGATTTTGACGGATCGCATAATAAAGAAGATTTCCTCGTTTGCAGCCGCCGCCACACTCTTCTTCGTCCGTCCGCCGTACAACACACACGCATTGCACCGCCACCGCGCCGCGGCGGTCCTATTATATTATTATATTATCGGCTGGTAAATTAATGGAAAAACAACAACAAGACGCGCGCGGGCGTTTCGCGCTCCAATTAACGCGTTCGGGACGACGATGACGGAGAGACTTAATAATTATAATATTACAACGTGCGAAGCGAAAAATGCTAAAATAATATGGAAAATTCGCTGGCGCCAAGCCATCTTGTATACACTGCTCCAAGAGGATATACCGTCAAATGCTGTCGGTTTGTTATATTATATTATTAGGTAGTTGATCCTACACGGCGTTGCCTGTGACAAATTAAATTAAGCCAGTGGATTTCCTCTATCATAAACTCTGTTAAACATAATCTACGTATATTTCAACACATTTGTACGCCAATGACCAAGTCTAAAATGATATTTAACCATAATAACTGTTTGACCAATAAACCAATAATAGTTTAAACAAATAAAAAATATTCGTTTTTTGTAAGCCAACAAATCTCTGTGTACCTAATACTTTTTTTATAATGCAAAATTTGAAAACCAGCTTCAAGGTGCACATTTTATAGGGTATACTTATATCTTAAATTTTAAAATCACGAGTGCGATATATAGTATTGTGAACTACTTAAATATACATACACATACACACACACACGCGCGCGCGCATAAACATTGCTTTTTTATTAATATCAAATATAATGAATAGACAGAGTATATCATTTTATACTAAATACGCGTTTTTATTATTATATAGTCTAGCTTTTTCTTCAAAACGACATTTTCCATTGTTTAGTTTTGAACGTTGTGTAACTTAGAAAACAGTAAAATATTAATAAACGATACAATTGAAATGCAAAATAACTAATAGTTTTAACTAGGATCGAACAATAAAGTTGTACACAGATGAAGAAAATATGTATTATGTGTGCATTTAAAATGTATTTGTTCTGCCACATTACATTAAGAAATATTATGTCCAAATAGCGCCACAAATTCAATCGGCTGTAATTGTATTTCCGGATGACCAAAAATCCAATAGTTCACATAGACATATCAATATATCATTATAGTAATAGGTATGGCTCGATACCGATCGACGACTTATTAGATAATTTAATATTGCAATTGTATGATAAACCTTATAGCTCGAGACCTGTTATAGTGGTCGTAGAAAGTATTTTCCTTACAACAAAAAACGTTTTTATAGTACATTTTGAAACGAAAATAATTTGTTTGAATAAAAATATATTTGATTTCTGTGAGTTAACTTGTTTTTTATAATTCCATTAGTAGAGCACACCATGACGAATTGATAACGGAATAACAGTAGCCATAATTTCTCCTTGTGTTATGCGAAGTTTCTTGGTTTCGGTGGATATATCATACATACACATAAAATAATAAATATGCACTACAGAAAAAAGATAATAATAATTGAGTTGTTTTACTGCAACAATATAGCAACACATAAGAAACGAGAGTACGTCTCGCTGCTCATCGTATACTGAAAGTCGGAAAATTATACTCATAAGTATATTATGCATATATATTCCTGCGAGGTAGGATATACATATATATATATGTGTGTAAGTAAATGTCATATATTATATCTACTTATTTTTATTATACACCTAAATACATTTATATAGTCTAATACAAACGTATACTTGTAATCGATGTAAAAACACTCGTTATTTTGGAGTACTTTTTTTATGAAAATGCATTAATATTGCGCGATAAAAGAAATACGATCACAACTTTCGTCGGTTGACAAAATATGTTTTCAAAACCAAAGTTATGATATTTGATGAGTATAATATGATTAATATACTATAAAGAAGTACTAAAAACCGTCGCATACTGTACCGATAGTGTACCTACGCACTTTACTCGGACAGTTATCGGAAAGATTACAAGAGAACAAATATCAAGAGGGAAGTTTGTCCTCTCTTGAAGTTTTAAAACCTCTATCGCGTGATATTAGATACCTATAGGTTATAGCCCCATAACGGTCATAATAACGTTGGTTGTTTTTATTTATCGCTACGTAATCACATACACCAAAATAAACAAAAAATGGGATAAATTGCACATGAACCAGTCTATAACTTACACGAAACACGCTGCATGTTTCACGCATCCTGATCAGAGGCAGTGATAATTGTGGAGGCATTGCAGATAAGGATGGGATAGTAGCAATTCTTCAACTACTTTAAGGTTTTCTTCTAGAATGATCTTTCAATAATCTTTTTTTCAATTTTTTACTTTCTAAAATCTTAAAATTTTACATCGAAAGACAGAAAACTAAAACTTTTTAAAAGTGTAATAGATAATAGCACAGAACAACAGTGATGATAGCTGTAGGTATTAAAAGTACCTATATATAATATAATAAATAGGTATAGGTATACTACTTATACAGTTATACGACTATACGAGTATCTATATATTATTATAATATAAGTTACGGCGTGGAAATGGACGTAAAAATAAAATACTTTATAGTTAGTTATTTAAACGACGACCTGTCAAATCTGCTTACCGGGATTATTTGTAAAAAATGAAAAAACAAAACTAAACGAAATTTGAAAATAAAGAAGCCTTACGCGAAAGGGTTCGAAGTTATTAAAACCATAGAGTCGAGTAAATAGAGGGATTTTTTTACCCCCGTCAATCCGTCATCGCCTGTGTGTATGTATATACGAATGTGGTGGAAAAAAGTTTAAAAGACGCGGCGGGGGTGGAAAAAAAAACTAAAATAAAAAAAAGATTAAAAATTAATAACAACAACAAAGTCATAACTGAATCAAACTCGGCGGGAGAAAGACAATAATACGACGATATTTCAAGTTTGCACTTTGATTAAAAAATATTAAGAGCGGTAAAAAAAAAGTAAAAACAAAATAAAACCCAAGTGCGTATGGCGGGATGACGTCGTATTAGAGTAAAGGGTTAAGATTTTGGGAGGCCATAAATATAATTTTTCCACTTTTCCCCTTTCGTTCTCTTTAATTGTATTTCGTTTTGCCAACAGATGTTTGTTTGAAGAATGAACTCTTAACTTTTGTTTTATTATTATTATTACTTCGTTTTTTTTCTTTCAGTTTTTCAAATGAATTACAAATGCCAAACTTTTACTAATACAATATTCAGTACCGGTGGAGGCGTCGGCGTCTAAGGTTCTTGTTGGTTTTATTCGCGCGCGCGCTTCCCTATTAAAGCGGCGACTAAACGTGAATATTACAATTATAATACAGGTACTTTCGAACTACGATCGTCGGTGTGTGTGTACGATTATTAAATACAGCGATAAAATTACAATAACTCCTCTTGTATATAGTCTACGTAAATGTGTTATTGACTTAATAATATTATTATTATTATTAATAGGTATTAATAATTATTTGGAAACGCGATACTGTATTACTGTTATTGGGTATTAAACTATTAAACGACGATCGTGTGCGCGTCGAATGACGACTGATAAAAATAATTGATATATTAATACATTACGGTTCGTTTGTTCAATGAATTGTTTTACAATTGGCCATTATCACTAATTCCCGTATATGTTAAAAACTACCCACATACGATAACGCGAGAGCGCCACGACAATAATCGGTTTCCTGGCCGATTGGCTATATTATTATTATTAAAATTATTATTATTATGATTATTATTATTGTCTGTACATTTATATAATATACGCGTATATTATTCGACCGCGTCTGCGTGTTCAGTCGTGTAACACATTTTATAGCGTACATAATCGTATAATATTATTATATATATATGTATGTATGTATGTATAGACGCCGACGTACATCAGTCAATTTTTTTCGTTTTTTTTATTATTATTTTCAACCATTCGCCTGTTAATGAACGAACATCCTGCGTGCGCGCGTGTTACATCATTTATATTGTACAGGATGACATCATCGACTGGGGGTCCATATAATATATATTAATATACACGAGATATTAATTGATAATCGCTCTCACGCACTCGAACCAATTGGGTTCTGAAGAACAATAATAATAATAATAATAATAATAATAATAGCAATACCGCTGCTACTGCTAATAACAATTGGTCGTGAAAATCGACACGGATGTCGTCGGATAACAGTTTACACACATCGAGTCGACCAACAGGGTCCCATTGGGTAGATTTATAGTGTGTTCATTTTCACAACATTACAAATTCGATATTTGTTCATAGTTTAATGTCGAATGTCTATAGACCTTTCATACTTCTATATTAATAATCATAGACAATAAACCTATATACTGAATGATATATACGTGAACAATCTATACTTAATTCATATTTTAAATATAAAGTGTACCTAGTTTAAAACAACGTCTGTTCAACCGAGTTTTTTTTATCAACGACGTAACGATGTTTTCAATTATTTTTGTGACGTTAACATACTTTTTTAATAATTAAGCAATTAACTGCCCAACATTATACGTATACAGTCTTTGTGATTTGGATCGTATTTGTAATATATTGTCGACAGACGACGACAGTGCCTTAAATTGTATTTTAGTAAAAATATTTACCACCCTTCGTCCACTGGTGGTCCGCAAAAATTACCTAACCAACCAAGTTGAAAATAAGTAAGAAAAAAAAAAATTAACCTCGTATTTTCATTAGGTAACATAAATCTGTCTGCGAATATAATATTATACATAGCTTGTTATAGTAATTATTTTAGGTAATTTACGTCGATCGTAAGTATAAAACATACAAGAGCATAATATTTTACAAGTTTGACGAACAACTAGGTAATTCACGAATCTTAAATCATCATGAGTTTGATTTTTATTCAGAGCCAGTGAAATATGATCACCAATATTGTTTAAGTAAACTTAACTACATCACGTATTAATTGTAGTTTGGCTGAATTTAAAGACAAAACAGGTGAAGTTTTCAATATTACGTAAAAAAATTTACATACACACATATATATATATATATTATTCGTAAACCTTAATACTATAACTTATAATGTGTACGATTATTAAATTTTTTCCAGCAACCGTAACGATTTATTTTTATATTTAGGTAAAACCTAAATTTTTAAGGTGGTTAAATATATCTCTTTCGATACCTCTGTAGCAATCGTGCCAGAATCTTTTTGGCGGGCTGATTGTAAAAATAAACAAACAATAGTTATATCGTAGGTAGGTATACTTATTTGTCATAAAATGTCATTCTATTAGAAAATAACGTAAAATGTAAAAAAAAAAAAAACTAGAAACTCATATTATATTGTAATAAAGTATTAAATATAATCTGCGTTATTAATTGTTAAAATTATTTTTGGAAGACACTAAAATATGATGATCTGCGTATTATTAATAGTTAAGCTATCCAATAAAATGCATAAAATCCATAAATTATGATTTTTTACAAAAATGTTTATTCTACTGGGAGATCAAGAATTAAAAAATATAAAATATGATCACAGCTTTATTGTTTAGAATGATTGATTCATATTATATTATGTGAGAAACTTGATTTTGACGCAAGACTATAGAAATAAAAATGCAAATGGTGGTTTCGGGAACACTTGACAAAAAATGTAATTAGAAAAAAATATATATAATAAGACATACCATCCTACCAAGATCAAAGTCTCCGCAAGCATATACACGAATTGTGCATGTCTATCATACCGGATGTAACTCGGAAGGGGACGAACATCTTGCCGAATGCACTATTGAGACATGCAACTACTTCGTCCCACGCATCCGGTTAAATTTGATCAATTGAATAATAAATTTTACCGAAGAAAATGTTATTTAACGAAAACGTATTACATAACATGTATGCGTAGATATTTGATTGCTTCGGAATAATATTATAATGACAATTAATGCATTTATTGGACTAATCTCAGTCGGTCGATCGGAATCGCTTACGCATATATACCTACCATAATTATAGTAATGAATTACCTATAGATATACATATATTATATAATATATATGCATATAATATACGAATATATGTATATACAAGTATAGAATGATTAAAAGTAAACTGAAAATTATTATTCGGAACGATGACGGCCGCGCGATCAAATAATAACCAGTCGTAATTTGTTATGACTACATTTTTTCTTCGTGCTGAACACGTTATAAGAAGTGATTCGTTTTAAATTATTTTTTTTATAAATTTAATATTTGCAACAGTGTTTTAGCTGTGACAATTATGAATGGTTTCATCGGCGAATTCGTAACCAGTTCTGCAACCGGACATAATGGTGGTGATTATTTTTCAACGAAAATCTCGTAATCCTACGCAAAAAATGCACAACAAAACGCCAATTTTATTTTTTTCAACATCAATATGGGATTTAAATACTTATGTGTATTCATTTTGACTTTTTTTCCAGCAATACAGGTGAATTTTCTATATTGTAGATTTCGAGAGGAATGAAGCATCTTATGTATAATTCACAGAGAAGGTAAATTAATTATACCTATAACTGTTTTTTTTTACATGACATTTAGCAGTGTAGGTAAATTTCAATAATATAAAATAATTTAACGATTAGTAATATTATGTAAAGAGTTATATCGAATGCGATTTTATCATTTCGTCAGTTTTAAAAAAGATAATTAAATAATTAAAAAAAAAAAAAAACTTGCTTGAAAAATTTCAAAACAATATGAAATGATGTGTTTAACACTTTTGCGATGGTTTGCGTTCTGTTGTTTAAAACTAAATTATTTACATAATCTCTGGCAGTGTGTTTTTGAAAGTTTGACTCAAGTTCGTGGGAACGTGGGAACATAATATAATATATACATACTACGTCTAATTGTTATTCATTTATATAAGTCAGTATAACCTTCATAATTTTTTTATTTAATATTAAGGCTGTATAAACATTAAAAATATTTTATTAAAATTATGTTTAAATACGAACGGTATGCTGTATTGCATATAAAATATGTATAGGGAAATCTGGACGTTTTCGAGGGTCGTTGTCGATCGAACGATTCTTAATGAACGAATAATAATGTGACTCGACGACGAGGGGCTGTTTTTGATTGCAGTTATTGTTTCGTATTCACAAGCCAATATAACATTACACTTACTATACTACGTGACGTGTACCTAAATATACGGAATTGTATAACAAAATATAATATATTAATTGTGCACGTGCAATCGTCTAAAAATCCCGTTTTATTGTGTAGTGTAAACAACTGCTTTGACCACTCGGGTCCTTTACTGTTGTATGATATTATTATAAACATGCAGTGGCATTTATTTAACGGCGAAAGGGCCGAGAAACCCTTTTTACATCGACACTGCGTGCATGTATAACAAATACACTTGCAGCGTCGCCGACGCGCATTATTTACCTATATTTAATGTATTGTAATAATGTTTGTGTGCGTGTGTGTGCTTAAAATGATTTCTATAATAGTTATTATAGGTACCTACATATTTAAGAAGCATATTGTGCAGTGTTTTCGGGCTAAATAATGTTTTTAAATGGCATTTGTAACGGCCCGTCGAAACGAAGCTATATTATATGATTATATTTTATGAATGGATGTAAGTATAATATATAAATATTATTGTTCGAAAGTACTAGATTCGTACGACGGTCTCGTTTTCAATAACTATTGTAATATTGCGTGTGAAAATCACATCGAACGCATACGGTACCTAATATAATAATATTATTATCGTATTTATAATATACCTACAATCAGCCTTTACCCTGTTAAGTTGGATTAAATTCTAGGTATCCTAGGAAGTATGTAACTATAGCTCATTTTGTGTGTAATGCTATACATTAATAAAAATTTTTTTTATTATTTTAGATATTATACTATAATATCAGATACATGGGCATAATATTCATGTTTGATTAATACAAAATTTAAACATAATAGAACGGTTAATTATTAAAAAAGTGTATTGGGTCCTAATAATAGCAGAAAATTTGATCACATTTAAAATTTTAAATATTGAGTAAAACGCATAATGAGATTAACTTCACAAGTGTGGTTGCATCATACTATACAAGATTGGCATACCATCATTAAAAGCAGATTTAAAGATACATTTATTCAATTTTCAAATTTATTTATCAAATTAATGTACAATTGTTTTTTTTTTTTTATCATAGGATTCTGTGGAATATATTTATAATTCCTATATTATATTGTGACGGAAACCATACGTCGCTCATTAAAACAATTAATATAATTATTATTATTTTTTTTTTTCATTGTTTTTATCATAAATGTACCCACATGTGTTACAGTTAATGTAGTAGGTCGCATAACAAGATACAAATACCGTATTCCATGAGTATTAGTAAACTTTGATAACATACAGATGACACTCGATAGCCTGCAAAATGTTGTTTAAAAAAAAAATAATTTAAAAATCTTTTCTATAGAATGCCTTTTTACGGTATATTGTATGATATTATATATATTATACGGTTAGGTATAGTTTGTGACGACAAAAATGTGCATAGTGTTAACGTTAACAATTTACTATTATTTTTTTCTCTCAGTATCTGCTTAAAAACCTCCTTAGGTATATAATACATTGAAACCATCGTTTAGAAATACACGCGAGTCGGTTGCTACCTTTCGCCAGAGACTCGTCGTCACTGATGAAGCCTTCATAATATATAAGTACCGATATGCGTTTATTGTACGATAACATTTACAGGTACGTGATGTGTAGTGAATGTTTCGTATTATATTCAGATTTAAGGTATAAGTATAATTGTGACGTAAACCTATACTACCTGTCAAAAAAGCGTCGCGGTACAGACGACCGTATTTAGTCTTCGTCGGACGAGCTCCGCACAATGGCCGGACAATTTATACCGGTCGACGACAGTTCGGAGTTGTCGTATACTTTATATTATTATATTGCGCGCGAGCATTATACGTATTGAATAATATAATATAATATAATAATATAACAACAACAATTATGATAGTATATGATATTTTACACGGCCGAATATCGTCTGCCACGTACATTAATGGTCTGAATATATTATATATACATACAGACACACTCACTCACACACACTCACATACATACACACACATATATATATATATAACGCACAATAATAATATAATACCACAGCAGTAATATCATATTTACGTCGTCGACGTCGAACAACGGGTCCGGCGCGGTTGCGTTGTGTATATAATATTATATAATAATATACGCCACGAAATCCCCCGGAATCATTAATTTGCATCAGTGTCCCCGCGGACGACGACGCGCTCCCCGCTCGCCGGTGACGTCGGCGGGACATCGCCTTTTATAATAATTACACGGCTATTTATTACGCTTTGTAAATACAACGCGGACGGATATCATTATAATACGACGTCATCGCCGCCGCCGCTCGAAAGGCGAGACACAATGACGTTTTTGACACGGAAAATAAAAAATAAGACAGATACGTCTATATATACATACGTGATACTATAGTAAGATATTATCATATTGTTTGAATGCACACACCACCACCGACATAAGGTACGTATCAATTGATACGAACGCGCTTGACTTTGCGCGGCTGTCTTATTTAATGAAAATTAATTTCCCGAGTGTTATAACTTATAACATTGTAATAACCTAATGCATAGGTACATACTATATATTGTGTATGCAAGACGTGTACCTACACTCTACCAATACGGCTATATAATATAATATATGATTCATTCGTCGTCGCTGCCGCCTCCGCAACTACAAAGGTCGATGTTATTTTTTCCCCCATATACCGCCAAAGACGTTAAAAGTGCTTTTTTCTTATCAATATAACCTATAGAGGTATTGGATGCATGTGACGGCTGATATAGGCGCATCGTCAAAGATGTGTCTACAATCAGAAATTCGTAATGCGAAAAATACTGGAAATTTGAATACGTCTGATGTATTACTCCGATATACATTACTACATTTTGGTACATGATATTATGCTACTATACAGACGTCTGGGGAAGAATTATTTGGACACTCTATTCGTTCGTGATTCCACACCACTTATCGAGCGGCCTTTTGCAGCATGTAATTACATTCGATGTCACCAAGTAATAATAATTTGTTACAGTATTACAATATATACAGCATTAGCAATTCCGGAACAATACCACACTGTCGTTTCATCGAACCTAAAAGCCATAGAACCTAAAAATCGCAATGACACAAAGTTGTAAAACAATTTATTTACAACAGACGAGATAATAGTGTCTTGAACATCGTCCCGTATAAAATTATATTACATCGGTAGTCCAATACAAATATGCATCATCAACCGCTGCTGATATGTGTAAGTATACCTGTAAACATAATAATATATTATTATATACACATTTATAATTAATATAAGTATCGAATCAAGATCGGATTTCACATTCCATGCCATATAACGTTATTCTATATTTTATATCGCCGCGTGGTTAAAATGCTGAATCCTGTCTCTCGTGTGCGGCATATAGGTACTTTATAATATGTTGTGTTTACGTGTGTGTACAATTATTATTCAACTTATGCATATAAGGGTTGTAATTTTGAGTGCAAATCTCTCAATCGAGTGCGTCTAAATGTATAAAGTATATATTATACTGCGGGGGCGGAGCAGGTAATCGTCGAGTTGATTTAAAAAAAAAAAAAAACGTTTTTGTTGTTTCCCTCACTCTCTTCGAAGTGCTAACCGTCCAGTGGTACAACATCGACATTATATTATAATAATAATATGTACACAACAATATTCAACGGGGCTCACGTCCGCGTGGACCTGGTCTAAACCGGTAGCTGCCTACCAGTGCGGGTTCTGTAGGCCGTCTCTCTCTGTCGCCGTCTCTCTCTTTATATATATAAGAAGTAAATTCAAACGCACACCGAGAAAAGAAATCTTTTTAATAATGAATGATAAATTATGACTTTGTACTACGGGGAGCAGCCAGTTCAAAATTATATTGTTTTATACAGTCTAGTAGTAATTTTGCACATACATATAAAAATACATTGCGTTATTCGACGGCAGTCCGTCAAATATTCACTAAATATTTATTTTTATTATTTATTCAAGTATTTTTATAATAAGTATATTTATTAAATTAAATTGGAACATAAAAAAAAATGTTTTGAATTTTTAATGATGTTAATTCAATAAATTCCAATATTCTGCCATTTCAAATTAAATAAATAGAAACATACACATATATTTGATAAATAATAACAATAAAAAATAAATAGTACTCATTAAATAGTTATAGTTCTAAAAGATACGATTAGTACTGATTTCTATTGGAAGCTGAATTTTGATAGGGAACCTAATCATTTTGAGAACACAGTTTTTTTTCGTCACAAACATACAGATTTTCTAAATGGTCAATGACATGCCTACACTTATACATATATAAGGTATATTTTATAGCATGGTATTGTATTATTTATTATGCAAAAGTCATGCATTGCTGTTATATATATAATGGCTATTAAATACCTACATCAAATTCGTCACGTAGTCAGTAAACATTCCCCATCGGACGTTATATGTATAATTTATTGAGTGAAAAATAAATGTGTCAAAAACATGTAACTCATAATTAATTTTAATATTTTGACACGTTTTAATTCGATCATAAATTAAAACGTAGAAGTGCAATATATCTCATAATATATATATGTGTAGTAGGTATTACGAAAATTGAATTATAATAAATGTGTTCAATATCTATGTATAATATATTAATATATTAAATAAACCATGTTTACCTACAGAATTTAATAAAGTTCCTATATACAAATAATTTTTATATATAATATAATTTATAATTTATATAGTTGCTATGTAAACTGTGATGGCTTGGTGAACCCATTCGGTGTTATAAGTGCGCAGATAAATATTTGTAAATTAATAACTAATGATTTTATAATTTTTTATAAGTCGAAGTAGTGATTATTCTGAATTTTCTTATAGTATTAAGTCTAGTAGATAGGTGTAAAATGTACATATACAATAGGATAATATACTATGTGGAGCTGTAAGCGTCGAGTAGCGTGTCGGAGAATACGATCGCTAAAGCGTTTTAAAGAACTAATTTCGATCAAAACTACGTCTTTCCGGTATTTCTACAGCGTATACGTACACGTACTATGTAATTAATATAACAGCTTAAAACTTTTGTTTTTAATTACAAGCAAACAAATTAGTTACGAAAAAGAGTTTTCGTTGTTCTATTGTTTGCTGCGCACTTTTTCAATTTACCTATACATATTAAATATGCTAATCGTACCCAATCGAGATATAGCTCGTATACGTGTACATCATAATGCACACCGCAACAATGTATTTTTAGATAAAAAATGAGTGATCATTTAAATATATGTAAATCGCCGTGTAACTACTACTATAAGTACGGTCGGCTTGTTTAAACATATTATATACGCATAATAAACCGAACGGATAGGACTGAGTATTATATATTATTATACATATGTACAGCTAACCGATATGTAAACCTATAGATAGTTGTAATATCATGTGATGTGTTAAATGAACTGATCGATTCGTGTTAACATATTCCTATATGCGATGTGTCTTTAATAAATATATATATATAATATATATAAGAAAAAAACAAATAACGACGATTCATTTATAATATCATAACATACAACATTATACATGTAATGCGACGCGTAAATAAGTCGCTCGTGTAAAAATTTTATAAAAAAAAAAAAAAAAAAATGAAACGAGGAAAAAACTCGAAACTTGTGTGTGTATTGAATAATAATATTAAATATACCCGTCGATCGGTCGGAGCGATAATCAACTGTCTTAAATTATTGTGATGTTGGTGCAGGTATATTAAACTGTTATTATTATTATTAAATTTTACGCACGGCGGCAATCGCAGACGACAATATAATATTATTGTAATTTATAATATATTATTATTAAAATATTGTTATTATCATAATATAACGTTGAGGTATATTATAATCGGTCCGAAATCCAATAGCTACTTATCAACCGATGTATGTCGTATGTGTGTATTAGTGTGTACCAGCGAAGCGCATATATTTGTGTACAATATATTATAATTATTATATATGATCATAATGCATACTACGCACGCGGACCGATAACCGGGCAATGCATCAAAGCGGTAGTGACATGGCGGCGGAGAGACGACGTAGTTCGACGTGTCCGACAACGGAAAACAACAATTTTATTTTTATTTTTTCTTCGTTCTTTATTTTTACTCATTTTTCCTTTACAGCGCAGACCACGTCGAATAAATTATAATCGGAGCCCGGTAAAAAGTTCTCTCGGTGAGTTATTTATCGACCCGGCGTGTCCAAACGGGCGCGCGCGCGAGCGCTGGACGTATATTAAAATATGACTGCGCCCGCCGCCACCACCACCATCGTATTGTCTTTGGTGTATTATGTATATACACACGCGTATTATTATTATTATGTATTCATATTCGTTTTTATTTTATTCTTACAGATTGAACGATATCGAGAAATTGTGGTTTTCGGTATATTCGGCCCAGCATGCGGCCAGGTGCGATAATCACTGTTTGGAAAGAGAGGCCCGTACGGCTTTACGCTAGAAGAACGGTACGCGAAGGGGAACAAAAAGATTAAAAAAAAAAAAAAAGTATTTTTCGAAAAATAAAAATAACCGTCGCCCACCCAACATGCGCGCGTTCGGCGGCACTATATGGGATGTATAGGTATTACGCGCGGCATAAATCAATTTCGTCTCTAAGATTTATGCGGTCTCGCTGAGAAAAATAAAAAATGAAAAAAAAATAAGTAAATAAAAAAATGTCGATGTCGAACATATTTTATTATACGACCAGGTTCTCGACGTATAACACTGCGTACCCATAATAACACACGCTGTATATGCCCACACGTCCGTATTGTATTGAGCGCTACCGATTTCTTTATGCCGAAAATTTGTTGCACGGAATACCTATATTGTTTTATTCATAATAATATGGCATTATTGATATTATAGTATATTGGTATGTAATATGGTATCTATGGTTTATTATAGAATAATATGTCGTTATATGGCTAATAAACGAAGCTGTGTTGTTTTGTGTATCGGACGCGACAAGTTTGTAAGTCGTCGTCGTTCGTGTTTCGGCTAGTATACTTTTCAAGCTGTTGTCGGCTTCACGTTGTGAAAACGTATGATGATATATTAATTATCATAAGTTATACTAGTTATGTGATATATATTGATAATATTTAAAATTTGCTAAGAAAACTTCGGAGATGACGCATAATTGATCAATATTAAGACTAATTATTGATAGTCTCTTATGCGTTTTTCATAGAGTAACATTAAATGAATGATTATGACTAAAAATAAAATATTTTGTATAAACTTTGACGTTACAAGTTTGTGAATTTTAAGAACTTTTGTAATCGTCAAAAAAGACGATATTTTATTTCATCTATTCCAGAAGTTGATTTCTTATCTATACACTGTCGGCATAGGCAAGGTGGTCAAAATTCAAGAAAAATATTTTTTTCTTCACATTTTTTGAAAGAGGTACTCGATATTGTATTATATGTATATATTGTTTAACGTGACTGATAAATCTTGTTGATGTATTAAATATAGGCACCGCGGTCGACTCGAAGGCATATTGACCGCGGGGGGCTATGTATAAGGTTCGTTTGCGGGAATCGAATCGAATCGAATTGAATCGAATTATATATTGTAGGAATAATATTTAAGAATAATAGCAGACAATTAGAAGTAAAAAACGTAAACAAGCACATTATATGCCAAGCGAGAATCAAAACCACGTGAACTACCTCGATGCAAGGACAATGCAGTTACAATACGTTAAGTGTATATTTGACACATATCGATAATGAAATACAATTGTTCAAAAACTGTTTGAGAGACCCGCGTTACCTGTTTCTTAAAAAAAAAATGTAATATATAAAAAAATGGGGCTTTTTATCTTTAAAGCCAATGACCAATCTTTTACAATGTTTAAAAACATTTTGAGATTTTTTCATGATATAATAGAAATATACAGCACAGTATTTTCAGTAAGGTACATCATTTATACACTATACAGGGGTATTTCAGTTTCAGATATTTGGAAATTTTAAATATACAGTAGGATATAATAAGTAAACATTTTATTTTTACGACTTAAGGATGTTGTGCTGATATAAAATTCTTTTTTTTCCAAATGAGAATTATTATTTTTCATTTGAAATTGTCATATAAATTACATGTTGAGAACATTTATAATATCTATTTTATTCGTAGTTTCTAATAAATTAAACTTAAAAAGTACTACGGATGATTATAATATAGTCCATATGATAATAGGTTTAAAAGATATAGAGAGCCATTTTGTTATGATGATTATTAAAATAAGTACATAATATTATCTATTAATTATTAATACATCTACATTATATAATTTATAAAAACTGTCTGAAAATTATAATTTCATATTAGATTAAATATTACTTATATTTTAATTATTTTTTGTGAAATGATTAATGCTGTTAGTAATGTAAGAAAAATTGGTACCTTCACAATTATATCCAAAAATTATTTATTCTGTGATTATCGTGAATAATTATTTAACAAATTATCGAATATATTGGTTTCTCCTAAAACGTGTTTTATGTAAGTATTATTATACATGCATTGAATAACTAAATTTCATTAATAGGAATTAAAGACGTATGAAATATACTACGTAAAAATATGATATTTTAAGAATACTAGAGTCCCGTAGGTTCTTACTTAGATGAAATATATATCCGATGAGGCGATGATATTATGAAGTCAAATGCATAATAAAATATAAAATTATTGTGAGGCGATATTGAAACGATATTTATTCAGAAAAGATGGTCAGTCGAGATACAGATTGTAGATTATAATATTGTAAACACAGTGATTATATATTATAATGTATATACAAATAGTTGTACCCATAAGAAAAAAAATAAAACATTTATTAACACGACAGACCGCGAAACAAATCAGGACCAGTTAAACAGCTCGTTGTCGCGTGTAGGTGAGTTTTGAAGGTAATTTTTTTATTATTTCTTCACGAAATATTATACGACATAGAAATTATTACTTTTCGGTTTAGTGTACTGATCACTATAATGTGTATATATATATATATATATACATACCAACATAACGTTCACCTGCATAATATTAATAAAATAATATAATATAATGCATAAATTATCTATCTTCATGACCACTGATATCGCGCACCAATGACAATAGGTAGGTATACATTGTATATTGTACGTTTGCGTGTACGCATTATTATGTAACGTTCATCGTACATAAAAATTTCATAAAAATTAAATATGAACATTAATTTTTTAATGTAATACGTTCACATAGTTCATGCGACGTAAAAAATGTCATTTAACCCTGAGTGATGTTATAATTTTACACGCATATTCTATTGATAGATACTTTATGGCATTTCGTGTGTTTAAAAGAAAAAAATAAATGTTGTGTATTAAAATTACGAAATTTCAACTTAAAGAATAACTACGTTTTTAATATATAAGTGTCGCTTATAATGCATGTCATTAGTGTGAATCCGGTTAAAAATCGCGTATTTGTTATTATGAAAGACATATTCAGACCGAAAAAAAGTCATGCGATTGCCAAATTCATATCAAACACGTGCGATATTTTGCATGAAATATTATAAGTATCTAAAAAAACGGAAAACTTTTGGCAATTCTACGTTCGCATGCAATAATTAAACTACGGCTACGATGACATTTGTTACAGCAGCAGCTAGGGTTTAAAAATATACGCAATGTGCAAAGATCAATAAACATTATTTTTGTGGTATTCATTATTATTTCGGTAAATGGTTGGTAGAAATTAGTAAATGTTATGTGGTGTAATATTATCATAAGTACATTCATATTAATTTTATTTTTTAACTTAAAAACCAATACTTAAATTCGTATAGGTATACTAAAGATGTTCAAAACTTAATAATATAAAGTATCTATAAATTGTATTATTTTAGTGTACATTTAAGTCTCGATGAATCGAAACTCAAAGGTGGTGAAAATTAAATAAAAATCGAAATTGAATGGCCTAATGTACTAAAAAGAAACGCATTAGAAAAAAATGCATTAATGTCCTAAAAATATTAAATTTAATGATACTTTTCTAAATGCATTATAAACTATATAATCGTGACAAAAATATTATTGATATACTAAATCTTTAAAACTTAACATTCATATTATACTTTTATAGAAACATGTTATTTCAATTATTTTATATGATAATTTTGTGGTGTATTGGATTTATGATGCTGAATTTGGATTATTTATGTTCAATGATTAACAATTATGTTAAACATATAGGCATAATAATACTTATCAGTTGTATATTGCATATTAGTGTATATAAGCTTGTATGAAATATAAAAAGCAATTTAGATATATACTAATTTTTTGCATTGTTGGAATAATATATATTTATTTTCATAGTCGTAATCTCTTCACATAATCATAAAATTGGAATTTTTGTGTAAAATTTTTAACGAATCATAAAAATTTTAAAATGCTTTCAATAATCAAACATTCTAAAAAATGCATTGTAATATCTATTTAACAAAGTAATGCATGTAAGGCGCAATATACTGATTTGTACTGAAACGGATATATTATAACTACCACATGAAAAATGCAAATGTCATTAAAATCCCAGTTCTACTCTAATTATGATTATTGATTATAATGTGTATAAATACTTATTCCACGGGTCCGTGGATCAGTATCTCCTATCAACTTCGTATTGTGTAATACTATAATTTGATACACATCAAATTCTTAGGTTGCAGTCGCAGTGATGAAGTAGAAGCAAAAACGCGGTAACTCGCACGTCTGTATTACGTCGTTGAATGCTTTTGAGAGTTTAAAGATTGCAGCAAGAAACCACGGGGTAATGGCTGCACACTCGGGACATCAATGATTACATCGCGGAAGTATAGTATTCGATGTGTTCGCTCCCGACAGTATTATGTCCAACTTCCCTTACTGTTGTACATATGTCAGTATGTACTTGTGTGTGTGTGTATGTAAAGGTAGTAAATAACGAACGGAGATTGGGGTAACATGCTCGAGTGTGTATAGTTGTACTGAGACGAAGGACACCCGCCGGGCCACAGTGGAACGAGAGGGTTAAAAAGAAGGAGAACGAGTAGGACGGTGTGTTCGGAACAGCGATGCATACGTATATATGGGCAGAAACATCGGAAAAGTTTCGTTGTGACAGGTTTTCGGATAAGCGGAAGATTTTCGTACGCGCGTTATAATTTTGTATAGGTATAATAATGTAATTTCGAGTACAATATAATATGACGTATGTATAACGAGCCACGGAGACGGGTTGATAGGAAGAGAAGGAGAGAAAGAGAAAGTCTATAAAATAATTAAAAGCTCGCGCCCTCTCGACACTCGTGATGGTGTGTGGGTTTGTGTGTGTGTTTGGTGTGAGGGGGGATGGTGTAGGTTCCTCGCTGTTCGTGTTTTCAAAAGAGTTTTGTACAAGCGATCATTTGTTATCAATCATTTGAAAAAACACGGTCGGTGGCGTTGGAGGGGGGAAGTATTATACACATGTTAAACTGTGCGCACGCGCTTACTCCCGCGCGTTATACAATATAGCGAGCGTCTGTCAAAAACAACTAGCGACGGCGTAGACGTGTTCGATCAAAAACCCTTATAAGTTTTACACGAACCGAAGATGAAAAAACGTGGTCGCTCCGAGTTGCAGGTACCCTTGCCCCAGATGCCTGTGAAAGAATATTATACATGTACACATAATATACACGACGCGATGAAAGCTGACGGAATCCGTCGAGACGGATATAATAATAACAACGCAAGCCAACATTGTGATGCTTTCGCCATAGGATATTGTGTACACTATATACACATTACTTATATATAATAATAGCAATATAGCCGAATCGGTTATGCTCACCGTACACGTTACGACCCTCGCCCGGTTAGGTTATTTTTTTTCCTGGCAGTGCGATATTAAATATCTGTACAACTAGCTCCCATAAAAGGAAGATCGACGAGGAAAAACTGTTATTAAACGCGTTTATATATTATTTTATAGTCTGCCACGACGGTGTGTGTCCGGACGGCACCGAGTGCGAATAGTTTTTTACCGGAACGTTTAACTCATGTAGAGTATAGGATTATATGTATATATAAATGGAAATATTACTTAACTGTATAGATTTAATAATATAAAAGTTCTCCCAGAAAACGATATATGATGATAATATCATGAATTTACTCAAGATAAAATAATAATAATAATTATTATTATTGTTATTATTATGTTATTATAATAATATAATATACTCGTATTCATATCGAACGCCTGCAGTGCACACAAGATTTTATGATTTATTAAAAAAGTGAAGTGATGCGCACACTACGTCAACTTTTAACAAGACGTCGTGAAGCACACGCTCTGTACACTTTTCTATAAGCTATAGGTATAATAATCAAATGCGTGTTGCACATACACATATAATATTTATATACATAATTATACATACAATAATAGCCCCTATATATAATGCATAAATATATAATATAGGTACGTTAGACTACAGTACTAGTTTAAGAAAAAATTGTTTGCCAAACTATAATTGATGTTGAAATAATATTTAATCTGCCATGTTTGTTGCGATGCTATGATTTAATGATCATTTACCTAACTTTAACTTTGGAGCGAGTGCTTGTTTTCGAAATTTCTATTGAGTAAACACTACATAAAGTTTTCTCGGTTTTCTATATAATTTATATAAAATATACATGTATATATTTTATACATATTAATCAAATTGTTCATAACATAGAAACCGCGTAAAATATATCTCAGAAAAAATAAAAAATTACGCAGGCGCACAACTTAGCTCAATTTTCTTAGTGCAAAGTAAGTCTCTCGTCAGAATGCAAAGTTCCAAATTGAACCACGATTCCACTCAAAATGTACGTCTTATATCCTCGATACAATAACTTTTAAAAACCTCATACAAGTCCCCAATGGTTTCTCTCTTTTGAATAATTTGTTCGTCTAAATACACAATATATATATATATATATATGTACATAGGTACACACAATATTAAAGGTGCACCGAGTATACATATGTGTAGACCGCTTTCAACTCGAGGCATAAAGACAGAAAGTAATCCATCTATGGACGAAAAACCGTGTTGGTATACTTATAATCCTGTGTCTGAAATAGAAATTAAGAGTGTCTTATTAATTTTATTAAATATAACTGCAATAAGTAATAAATGCACACGGTTGTAATTTGCGATGATAGTCGTTTAGTTCCACTGCTGTATTATGATTTTAAATATAGTGAAAAGAAAGTTTTTTGTGAAACAAAAAAACCCGAATGCAACATACATAACCGTAATATAATATTATGATGATTCGTTTAATGATTTAAAGGTACGATAAATTAATTAATTTATGATTATTATTTTGTATACAACAATTGCATGTGATTCAACGAACGTCTCAAATAATAAACGTGTTATATTTTCTTAAAATTCGAAACTTCTTAGAGAAGAAAAGACAATTATAATAGATTCTGATTTCTATTTGTATATTAGCATAATATAGGCGTAGGATTGATCTAAAGTCTTTAGGTCATTAAATAAAAACAATTAAAATAATAATAATTTAAACGTAAATTCTCTCCTACATTAAATAATAATCTATATAGGTATACCTGACTTTGTAAAATTATCAAATTAAATCAAATTGTATAATACAATAAGTATACAATACTAATATAGTACATAGTTTAATATAAATAAACATATCCAAATTAAATTATAGAATTTAGTTTATTGAGTATTGTAATTTTGTCAATACACCATATTTATACAAGAACTGACAATCTAAAAGATACTTACGGAAGATTTAGTTAAAAAAAAAAATTAATACTTTTAAATCAAAACAAAAACATTTACCTATATGTTATGATTGAAAAATTTTGAATATTATACAAGCATGTATACTATCATTCATTGTATTTACCGTCTTTTGACAGATGATTTAATTTGGAGTTTGGAGTTTGTCCTATAGAGAGGAATATCTTTTTTCGATTGTCTCATTCATGAATCATCTGAAGACTGAAACTATTATTGAAGTCTGAGTACTATTCATCAACTTTTTTACAAAATGTATTTGCTTATATTGTGTTTATATTGTTTATATATAATTGAATAAGGTACATAATACATTGTAAATGGTAAATTGTTGTTTTCTTATAGAGATACAAAACGAGACAAAACAGTGAAATATACAGTGCCCTACTCTGTATCAATAAAGATAGTGTGCTGTAATAAAAAAAACTTTTTTAGTTACACATTTAATAAGAACAGTCATGTGCAAGAAGTAATAGAATGTATTAGGTTGCTTTTAAAAATATGAAATCTAATTTCCTTGATATATTTATTCAAGCTTTTTGCAAACATTTATCATTTATTATTTCAACATATATATTTTGTGGTTTTTTTGTTTAAATAATTCTTCGAACCGTGAATTAATATAACGTACATTTAATAAGTATACGTGTATGTTTATAATAGATCTTGAGCGTTTTTAAAATTAAACAATATATAATTATTTTCCACGATGATAGAGCATTGTTATTAACAATATTTATATTACACAATATGAGGTTAAATAGTAGAAATCAAACAGAAAGCTAAATAAAAACCACTATATAAGTAAGGGAATAACATCACCGTTGTTACCATCTTACACTACCGTAACAAATTATGTCACAGGTTTTATCGTCCTTACACAGAATTTTCTAAATTTCTATAATATTTCATTTATTAAGAGAGAGAGTAGAAATAAATGTGCGAAATACTACATAATATTCACGTTTAAAAATAACTTTAAACTCCTTTAAAAAATAGGTACTAACATTTGCATACAATTTTAAATAGATATGTATAGAATATATGATGCTAAATGAAACTAATTTCAAGTACCTATGATGGAAAATTTTTTTTAATTAAAAATTAATTATACATATAAAATAATATTTTATAATATTTAATCATAAATTGTCAATTAGTCCCGCACGAATATCGTTATTAAACACACGTGTGTAATTTTGCTGAAAACTTTTAAACTCAATGGATTTTGTTCTAACTTGTAGTATAAAATAATTAATAATAATAATAATAAAAAAAAAAAAACATAACCTCGGCTTTGAATATCGTTCTCATAGTCATCATTGACGATGTTAAGACTAAAAAGTAATATTACTAATTACTATTATATTAAGGATCTAATTTCCGACTCAAGGCACCTTTCATTCGGTAACCTTTGGACAGTAAATAACCGATAGTGACGTCATAATGCTGTCTAATCAGCTAATTCGAATTAAACCGTCCGTTGCTCATACAACTATATAAAGTGTGTCAAGTGCCGCTGTGCCTAAAATCAAAATCACATCAAATTCATACATCGAAGCTCTCACTAAAACCAACTGCTCTTTATTGAAAGCAATGTCTTTATTATTACATAATAATATATAAAATATTAAAATGGGATAAAGGATTATAAGATCATATAAAAAATAAAAGATAAAAATATAGGTACATTTTAAATTTTACTAATATATGTATATTGCGCTTTATACAAAGTGTACTAATGTTTTCTTTTGTTATTAAATTAAATTTAAAACAATAAAAAATATATGAATTAATCACTCTAAAAATATAAAATAAATGGTTTTTGAGTAAAGTAAAATACTCTAATTTTTCTATGAATAAAGAAAAAACTGATCCCTTCAATTTTTATTTTATATATGAAGTATTTTTTATTCTTCATACCTATATTAATTTAAGATAAGAAAAATATAAACTGTACACCATTTTCCTAGTAAAAATTACGTACGGTTTAATAAAAAAAACTTGAAAGGTACAAAAAAGTTTGACTTATTATTTTTTACCTGCTTACGATTCAATCTTTTACGCGCTTTTCCCGAGTATCTACGTACATTTTCAACAGTTAGTTCGATTTAAAGCATTTTTAATATTATTATTATATAAAACTTTTTACTCTATGTGTATATATACTAATGTGTACAATTTATTACAACATCTTGAATTCTCGAATCACGATCCCTGTTCCCTCTTCCCGGCAATATTTTCTACAAGGACATTCATAATATATACATATACATGCGCGCGCGTATGTGTGTGTCTTTATAATATATATTATATACAGTTTAACGATATCGAACATCTGTATAATATATTTTCATCGGTGAAAAGTTTCGCATATATGCGCGGCGTCTGTTTTAATTGTGCCGAACAAACTGTCGGCCGAAAGCTTTTCTCTCTTATCGAAACGTTCCACTCTCTCGACTTTTGGCACCGCACGCAATCGTCGCTCTGGCGCGGAGCAGAATGATGACGATAATAATAATAATAATAATAATAAAATAATAATAATAATAATAATCATTATTATTACTATTATTATTGTTAAAGGCGACGTTCGTTTTGACTCTTCTCCGCCCGCTGCACGGCCGCGAAAATCCTTTACCGTTTTGCCATGCTTCGACCTACACCCGCTACTGAAGTCTTGTAACCCTATATGTCTCATAGTAAAATCTACATACACTACCTTTAATACATATCAGTGGCGGTGATACCCATATAAATATATATACGTACATACATACTGTAATAATTGCTTCCAGCCGAATTATTGCTGTTGGCGCTCGGCACTTAGCTTAGCTGCTTATCTGTGGGTTTTCGACGGCTATACCGTTCTTGTAGCGTATACGTGCGTTCACTAGCTGTATATACCACGGTCATATCGCCGATATCACATACTCAACTTACACTAACATAAAATATATATGTACCATCGTGATACCACTCTCCCATAATATATATATTATACGTATAAGTACGGTTGAAGTAAACGAGAGAGAGTGAAAATGCGATATTATTATTATACATAATATAATATTTATATATATATATATATATATATATATACATGGTCGTAACAATAATATGTATATGTTGTTGGGATTTGGGTTTGATACGGCTTCTGCTTTCGTGGATTTCCAACGACATCATAATAAAGCGCCACGCGTTATTATTCTCCGTTTCGAGGTGCCGGGCGGAGGCACGTATTCGGAGAGATAAATTTGGCTCCGGATCAACGGGCACCGTGCGACAGATCAGCGGGCACCGCGATTACAGTGTGCATGTTACATAGATACTGCATACCTACTTAATAGACGGAAAATCTACTTTTGTAGCCAAAGTTTATTCTGCAGACGCGACAAACGAATAATAGAGAAAAAACGGGGATTCGGTGTTAGACTGTTATAAATATAATAGCTTCAGGTTTCGTACTTACACGGTATACCTACGTGTAACGTATAAGTTCACGATTTGTGAGTGCTTCTCTGTTTTATCGACCGATTTAGAAATTATATTAGTATGCTTCATAATTGTTAACTATTTTCGATTCCCATTTTCGTTCGTTATCAACATATCGCACATTTGCACAGTCATATAAACATTTCCGTATTTGAAAATGGCTGTCACTGATCACACGTTCAATATAATCTCATAAACGATTGTTTTTTATCTATAATATAAGTATATATTTATTTTATACATCCATGGTGGAAGATTATACGACACGGCTCAAGTAGAACATTATATACGTATATATATATATTTTTTTTTATAAAATAACCCTATAAGTGGAAATAGCTCATAATAAATTACCATCCGTAGCGATTTTCACTATAAGTATAATATATTTTTTTACATGTGTGACCTATATGTAAAATATTTCTAATACCTTTAGGTTATCAAAGCGAATTTCGCGACAAAACGAAAACAGTTTAATATTTTATCATCGTGCATTCAACCACCACGCGTTGTCACCATCATATTGGAAAATTGATTTTTGAGCAATTGGTCGAATTCATGTACAATTGCTTGCGATTATCGTTTTTTTGGTTTCAACGACCCGAATAAAATATAAATACAAAATACGAACGTGTCCGTGATAAAATGTATCACCATTTTGCAGTCCCACACATTGCCATCCTGTGCAGTGATGTAAATTTAAAAAAAAACCATAATATTTATTAATGTGTGTATATTGTGTGTGCGTGTACGACTTATGAGGATTTATACTTTCAAACATCCGTCGCGAATAACGTCTCGTATACGCAGCATATATACAAATCGGCGTTGTTCGAAACTAATTGCTGTGATCATATATCATGTTATAATATTGGTCCAACGACGAAACATTCTATAATATTTTATAATATAATACGTATAAGAGCGAGACTCGATTTAAAAAAAAAATAAATATTTATTGCGCTACACATAATATAATGAGCAAATTAATAAACGCCGTTCAAGCTATGGCTTTATGATGGGTGTGCATATACATTAACGTATTTAGGTATATCATGTATATATATACATACTATTAAGCGTCATTATTATACACATATGAGCACAGCATGAATAAAAAAAAATAACGCATGTAGAGTATTATGGACGTATTCTATTGGGTATACATTAAAATAAATATGTATAATAAAAAAATATATATATGAGCAGAGAGAGAGAGAGAGAGAGAGAGAAAGAGATTTAGTGATGTGTAGTAATTACCTATTTATGTATTGTATAGGTACATATTTAATCTAACAGTGCAAAAATATAACTAACAAAACCAAAAAAAACTGACGACAAAAGCCAACTAGTTTAATGTGAATGCCGTTAGAGTGTTGTCCTTGTTTTTATTTTAACCACATCATATTATTATACTCATAGAACATAGGTTCACCACATGGACACAAAAATCTATTCAATGATCTAATATTATTATGTATATTGATATACGATTGTCGCAGTGTTTCAGTATTTTCCTATACACGATAACGCGCGTAATGGTTGTAATAAAATCGTACACGACGGACATTGCAGTTATCAGTTGTAGTATTCACGATAAATTGTAATGCATATGCATCCCAAAGGAAAACAACACGCTAATAATTATTAATTCGGTTTATACATACACACCTTGAATGGTTTAACTCACTCGTAAAATTCCCTTTATAGAAACACACTTACTATTTACAGATGATGTTGGTCGTTTGTAAAATAAACACAAATATATTAACGACACGTCAAATCGAAACGATATTAAATTTAACGGTGTTTTATAATTTTCCATCACCACAACGGCGATGAAGTACAGTTTAAATATTTTTGAAACGATGTCATCGTTTGTCGTTCGTATATACAACCAACGACCGTCTCCGATAGCATGTGTCTCTTAACTCTTATGATCCATGTCGTCATAAAATAATTGAACATAACTTTCATATCAATATGTAATATTTTGATAGTTGGTGCCGATTATTACAATATTAAATGAAATGTACTAATTGGCACTAGTTAAGTAGGTAGATATACTAGCGACGGACATGTAATAAATTATTTGACAAGGGTGGCGACGACTTTTGATTAATAAAAACTCAGTGTTAAACTGTATATAGGTACTAGGTTTACTAGGTTCAATGGTAATAATCACGCCTGGTCGGAGGTATATATATATAAAAAAAAATTGTTGTAAATAAATAAATAAATAACGCGGAGAAATATACAACGTTCGGTGAGATTTCCGATTGCTGTTCGGCGGTAGTGGATAAATGCGCGTGCCGGCCGGTGCTAATGAAAATTTATAGCGTCCGTAAGTCATTGTTATGACCCGGAACGTCGCGCTCATATATATTATATTATGTATACGCGTATATATGTATATGTAGGTGCCCATTTCACTGTGGTGGCGGGGAAAAAATAATGAAAATATTAGCCTACTGTGCAGCACGCGGCTCGTTTCCGAAACTCTCTGGCAGCAGCCGATGCGATTTATGCGTAACGTTTTCGGGAAACTATATTACACAATAATAATATAATATGGTGTTACAGGAGAGGAAAAGAAAACGACCAAGTAAATACGCATATATTATATCACATAATGTTTTTTATTGATGTGAGGTCATCAGCGCGCATTTTACAAATCACTAGAAAAAAGAAATACGCAACGAGTGCGCTTGTAATATTATGGATGTACCACAGCTACAATATGTACCTATATAAAATTACAGGTCTATGAGATGATACCAGTATACTACATTAAAAACCTTTACCACGGTTACGTTGGCGAAAGTATAGTACCTCCGTGTACGCCAACCACGTATATAAGGACCCATTGTTGGAGCCTCACGCGCGACTCTACAAACTCAGATTTCCGGTTACACACACGCGCCTCAGTCGGTGCACGCGTCGTCTGGGTGTCTAAACCGTAACACAATGGGGGGAGGCGCACTCGCGTCATATTTTTTCTGACGCGAAACAATTAAACGCCATACGGAGAGACCAGCATGGCATGATGACGATAATAATAACAACAACAACAACAATAATAATAATAATAATAAGATATCTTTGAGGAAACGAAATCGAACTTGAATGACACAATTTCGTCTGCTTTGGTTTGTCTCATGTGTATATTACATATGTACATACAGCACTATAATATTATACCGAACTCGCACACACACGTCCGTCCGTCCGTCTGTTTGTCTGTACGCGTTTCTTCGCCTGAAAGGGGTGCCGCCTACTAATCAAAACCCGCGCGCCTCCTATAATAGCCGGTCATTACACGTATGTGCGATGCGGCCACCCTGCGAGAAGAATAATATCACATCACATATTGTATGAGAAGCCCACACATGCCGACACACGCACACACACATACACATAAGCACACACATAAGCACATACACCGCGCGGCTTATTGAATCGTCAATATCGACACGGCCCGGAAATCGTGACTTATTAGCCGCGGTATACCACGAGTTATACCGCTCGGGAGGCGCGGTTATACCTATATCTACACGGCCGTATAACTATTACGTGCGAGTGAGTAATTTTGGTTTCGATAGCGTAATTCGGATAATACGTTTCTGGAAAAATATGATTTATGTGCTAGGAACTCATGGGTTTTCTGCAAAAAAACTTTACCAACGCTATCATAATATTTTATTATAATATACATATAATACTATTGGTAATATCGTTTTTCGAATGTTTCTCGTATCCGTTTGAACTATCCGCGAACCGAGTATAAACAACAAGACCAGTCGAATTGAATCAATTGTGTACGAATGACAGCAATAACTGCCACAGTGTGACAGTGATATAATATTTTTTTCAAAAGAAGTAATTCATACGATATGACGTAGCGTCCGGTGGGGAGCGCAGAGTTCAAAGATTACGACTGATGGTCTTGACAAATTTATCTTCCTAGTTGTTCGTACATCTTATTGTTAGCGTATGCGCCAATAATAGTTTTCGAATATGAACGGATTTAAAAACTGTAAAGATCAGACAATGCATAGGATAAGTCATAACCCTTTTCTCGAGTCGCCTTCTGAAATAAACACTATACGTACAAAGGACGAGGCGACTTACATATTATTACTACTATGTACGTATATACGTTATATTCTTATAGAATATGTTATGTAACATAATCGTTTTTTTTATTATTATTATTTACTGCGTAAGGAGTGTAGGTACAAATATAGAGGTACTTTATATGCGTTGGTGTATTAACAATCGACTTTAAATTCGGTAAAAAATATCAGTAATTATCATGAAACATTATCATAAAATAATAATAAGTGTTTATTACAGTACTTATTATCATACTATCGTTCATTGCAGAACACAATTATTAAACAGATGCAACGCGTGTTATAATTATTTTATAAATAAAACATTTAAATTAAACCACCTACGTCATCGCGCGTAATGATTTTCTTATTGGCCAGTTGAACACAGGTGGACTTCGTTTTTATTATAGGAACATGTACTTATAAAATATATTGTCTATGCAACTCATCAACCGCGGTTCCGGTTATCATTAACGAAAGAAAAAATAAAAGGAAAAATGGTAATAAAATGAAAAATAATCTTACTCTACGACGTATTATAACAATACTACTTAGATGAAATTTGATTAAAATAATTTACGTTTGACTTCAGAAACTTCGAAACAAAATGATTCTGTTTTCCGGTGCAATTAACGTGAACACATATGCGTGAGATATATACTGCAATAATATGCATCAATATATTATTATTATTATTATTTTAACGTGAAGTTGTAATACTTTATACTTACATACCGCACGCGCGTTCAACTATAATAATATAATATTATCACTGTACATTGTTTCGGCTGTTGTTTTAGCTAGTACCTACATACTTCTGCACAAAGACACTCAAAGAACCAAAACGCCAAGTGTATAATGTACATATTATACATAAATGATCTATTCGCGGCGAGTGACGGCTAAATTCCAACAGCGGCATCTTTGTACAGTTTAATAGGTAAATACCTCGTGTAATACCTCGGTATCTGTCGTGGTTTTCCAACATAATAATAATATCATTATAAAGTCAAGACGGAGAATTTTTTATACGACCTGCGAGCATACATATTATACACGAATGGGCGAATTCGATTTCGATAGTTGCTACATAGTCACATATAAATTATTATCAATTATGCAGTAATTAGCCATACAGATTTCAGTCTTATATTATAATAATGATATGTATATTTACGTCTTAAAATCGTTTACTGCCGCAAATCCAAATCCCACAAGATTCATCAAAATAGCAGCATTATACTGTATTAGTTTTGCGACAAAATAAAATGTATTACTCTATGCGAAAGAGAGTAAACCGTAGGTAATTCTTCTTTGCATATCGTTTATAATGCGACATGGACAATATTAATTGCGCTGTTGACGATATAATATCGAAGAGCCTTTCGTGCGTCAATGTAATTACATGCAGTCGCCGGAGCCGCACACGATAAAGTACCATACATTATTATATACGTCGAATTGTGCTCATAATATTATAGCGTACGTATTTTTCCTCGGTCAATATCAATAATAATATTACATAAATAACACATTATGTTAGCCGATGCAAAACCGCAGCACATTCATTGCCGCGGTCGTCGTGTCTGACGTACATTATGGCTATTATTACCTACTAGTTTTTGGTTTAGACGATCTAAGACAGGTGGGCTTTAGTTCCACTTCGGCATAATATATAAAATATAATAATATTGTGTATTATATAGTATAATATAATATAATGTGCGCACAGTCGCACAGAGAATTTAGTGTGCGAGCCCCACGCCGTGGAACCGGTCCGCTACCGTGTAAGTTGGCACGCGCAGCGGGTCGTAAATTTCTGTTTGCCCCGCCCGCTGGCGATGGACGGGTCAGTCGCGCGGATGTGGTTTTAATAATAATTTTTCAGAACGCAAGCGCGTGACGTCGAATTTGAAATTTTAAATCAAATTTATAGACGCGCGCTGGTCGCCCACGTGCATTAGGTCCCGGGGTACCTACATCGTATGTGTAGGTACCTTCTATATACTAAAACACAATTAGATAGGCATCACTGTTCATCGAACTGCTGCTATAGTTATATTGCTGTTTGTTATACTATAAAATCATAATATAAAATTTTATAATTCATTCAGTCGACGTCAAAATAGTACCTACCTTTGACGCCTAAAACGGCTAAAAACCATGAACTACTGGATATTGTGCATCCGAATACATAACTTATGTTTTGGTTGTTTCCATGTATGTATAGCACGTACCAATTTATCGATCACCAACTACAGAGTGTTCCGAGTAAACGAGAAATATGAAATAACTCTCAAAGAAGAAAAAAAAAATTATCTACGCAATTTTTATAGAAAAAAGAAGCTTAATTATGTTCTATTGAGAGTCCGAAGGTTAAAAATCTCATCTATTGAAATTAATATCCGTTAGGCGTTGTCCATTCCTATCATATACGTAGTATATACATTCCGGAAACTGAACACTGATGTTGTGTATGATTAATTATTTACACTATATCTCTATCAAATGCAGCAGCAACTTCTAGAATATGAATTTTCAATTCGTCAATATTGTTCTTGGACGAGGGGGGTAAACTCTATTTTTCTGATAGAAAAATCGTAAATCGTTAAGTCTGCTGGCGATCTCTCAGTGGACCAATCGATGTCACCGCGAAAAAACACACGATATACATACAAATTGACATACCATTTTACTATAGACATGAGATATTTAACATTTAGATTCTATTGATGGGACTTAGTATTTTTTGTTTTCAACAAAAACATTTTGTAAGTTTACTTTTCTCAATTCTTTTAGAATTATTTTGAATTTCAATTTTTCCTAGAACACTTTTTATTACTATATTTTGCTGCAGATTTTGTCCTCTGCACCGCGCCATTATCTAAATATCGAGGAGGTGACGTCGCGAAATACTCTGAAATTGGCGATGACGATAGACAAGCTACGGGCATTAAAAATGGAAGGTCTATTGGAAGAGGGGAATAAAATCACGACTAAAAAGACAACGGATAATAATACGACTCCGCCGCGGTAATTGTTTCGACCGGTTTGTGTCTATACCGTCACCGTGTAATTTTCCACGGCGCCAATCCGGTAGCAATGTGTAGTCGCCAGGCCCGTTGTGGCAATTCATAATATTATATTGTACCTATTGTATACCTAAACCTAATACCAATAACGGTAGCTGGACCAGAAGGTTTCGTCTCCTCGTGACTTGTGATTTTCCGAGTCATACTTTCTATTTCCGGGGTCACCGAGTCGAAATCCATTTGCGATTTTTTTTTTAATCTTGAATTGTTCTATCTACTGGTTTATAACATAAACTTTATAGCTAACTAAATAACACTTAATACGAACCATTTTTTGAAATTTAAAAAAAAAGAAAAACGATTTAAAATAAAATAACTTCATCCTGTTAAAAATAACACGTTTCTCACTTTCAGTACCAGTGTATAAATTATATATTATTTAAGTACCTAGGTTTAAGTACTTAGGTTTTAGATGTGTATAGGATTGCAGGAATCGATTTTTCACAATCGCGTACAATTATATTGCTACCACTGTATACGAAAAACTCTTAAGCTGTCGTAATAGCAGTTAGGTAGGCAGGATTACTTATGTATCATAATATACATATATATTATATAAGTATAGCGTCTGGTCGAAGACCACGGGATTGCCGACAAAACACTATATTTAAACGTAATATCGTATCGTATGTTTTAAAATATGAGCGTGTCTATATCGTATTATGTATACAACGCCGAGTCTATCCGTCAATAGACATCAGCGTAATTTATGAGCGAAAAAGCCGTTTTTTCATATAATATACCTCTACCTACGTACGAATGATGACGACGATGAAAATAATATTATGTGTGCGCGACCGAAAGAGAAAAAAAATAAATATTATATATTAATCGATCCGTCTCAGGAGGAGGCCGTGTGCACATATACCGGAATATTATTATAAATAGGTGTCATGCGACGGACAATTAAAATAAAATAAAAAATTAAACCGTCGGAAGGGCTCGGGTCGGGGGAAAGGAGGAAAAAATCAAAATCCGGCAATAACATAAATTATAGGACCTATTAATAAAATGTATATTACAATAACATAGCGACGGTGAAAAAAACCATCGAGCGCGGTACACGCATATAATACATATTATTATTATACATATTACGCTCTATACAGACGTACAGCAGGTACACTATTTTCACGTACACACAATAATATTATATATTAGATGTATGCGTTTTTAACCTCGTATTATATTATTATATACGCATGTATTAATGTTCGCCGGGAGTGGCTGCTGCCGCCGTCGTAGGACATTGCGTTTATCCGGCCGTCCAGCTGCGCCAACAGACCGCTGTTCGATTTATAATAATATTAATAATAATATTGTGTTCGGTGCATTCTTCGGAGAATTTTTCACATGATTTATGGATCCGGTCTGATTTTTTTTTCCATCTTTCACGTAAACATCGCGTGCACCCGTCGATAGTTCGATACCATGCGATAAATTCGTCTGACCCGCGACCGTCTACAACGCAACATAATTGACATTACACAACGTGCGCAGTGGGATTTCGTTGTTTTGCTCAATCTGCCGAGCCTCCCCTTCCTCTGAAAACTTTATCGGAGACTTAGAATCCGGCCGGTAACAACTGCAACAGTGATCGCTTCGGGTGTTATGTCGATTCTATTCGCGCAAATATCATCAACGTTACGGATCGGCAAGTCTTGGCGGTGGTCGCCGCGAAATAGTGAAATATATATATATATATATATATATATATAAATAATTATTTTGACGATCGAACAGCACAAACAATATCGGTGAAAATAGTATTTACAATAGTGTATTACATCTAACAGGTAAATACATATAGAAGCTTTACCCATACCTACCTACCTGTCGTAGAAACGTAATATACATTTTAGTTTTGTATTCTAAACACAGATCTGCGATATCATTTGGTTCAAAATCATCTGCCATTATAAATAGCTCGTTTTTTATTTGCTCGTTTGTACTTCAATAATAAAAACACGTACTATACGTGTATTTATTTCGGGAACTGCAGGTAAACCGAGTTGAGAATATTCTCGGAATTATTATTTTTGTAATAAATTCAAATTATGTTTGGAATAACATATGGACCAACCTGTAAATATGTTTATGTGTGTATTCTAAGTATTGATATTATGGTTGAATTTCTGCAATTGATTAAAATTTAATTTATTCGAAAATAAACCACTATTGACATCAAACAAGTTACAAGTATAATGCATGTATGTATATTGTATATTATAACAAAGACACGCCTGTATAAAATATAATTCTTTCGGTTAAATTTGATTTTTTTCTTGAGTTCCATAAAATACCAGTAAATTCAACTTAATTCAATTAAAAACGGTAAATCATACAGAACTTTGTAAAGTATTTTTAATCGATTATAATATTTATTATAATACATAAATTTGCAACAAACTTAGCTCGTAGCTTGTAGTTTGTGATAAGTTTATTAATTGTTTTATGCTTTGTAAAATATTAAAATATACATTCAGATTTCTGTTTTATGGTTTAATTATTTTAATTTTTGCTATTAAAATCTAAATTATGTTCTGATTTGACATTTTTTATTGTGTCTACCAGTATTTATTATTATATAAGAAACATGATGATAACAAATTAAATATCCCCATTTAAAATATTGATTAATCAAATCATGGGCGTGTACAGATTTTGAATATAAAGTAAATCATATTATTTCTTGAATTACATTCAACAAGTCTGCTTTGCCTAATAATAAAACTCTCATCTAAGTGAGATTTTTTTCGAGAAATTGATAAAATTACATTTCATTGTTTGTCTTTTTAAAAGCCGTATTTTATATAGAACTAATTAAGTTACAACACTAATACAAAAAAACCATCAATGATATAACTATAAACTTGTAAGTTTGAATACTCTGCAATATAACCGAACTTTCATGAGAATAATTTTTCAAACGTGATGACTATCTTATGGTTTTGAATTATTCTTAAAAACAATACAGCGTGAACAATAAATGGAACGATTTGAGTTCTTAAAAACTTGGTCTCATCAACCAGCAATAAGGGTTTCAACCTTTTTTTTTTAATTTGTAATAAACCATGTTTCTATACAAACAAAACGTATATCTGCTATAGTCTCTTCACCACCATCCACAAAATAAGTTTCTATACCACAGTGCTATAGTTGATTTACATAACGCCTTGTGACCAATATATACTGTGAACGCCTGGTGTTTTGATGATCAAGTATTGGTTCTGCTATTCCAAAAAATCAAAAAATTTAATCGTTACATTGTAAATGTCAACCAAAGTCTTTTTTCTTAATTACAGTTACAGCCCATTCTCCCCTGATATTAATCACTTTAATATGTCGTGAGACGAAATGCGCATCTGCTTAACGCTCGTAAAATAAACTTCTCTGTAGTCCTCAGAGCAGTTGGTTTCCATCTTATCTGGTTTCGTATTTCCTATTTACTAATCAATGCTCCAAATGATTCTTGTTTGTCATCAGCGTATCTACTTTAAGTTTATATTTTTTTTTATTGCGTTGAGCCAGTTTAAACAATTGGTTGACGCAGTTCGGTGTGCCCAAAGACTTCCAAATGTAGAAAAATAAATTCTGTGGAGATACATTAACTTAAAAAGTTAACAACTGTTATCACTTATGAGTACTGAATCTTTCACAATACTTAATAATAATATAACTTTTATCTAATTTTGTTGCAAGCTCTAAACCATTAACCATTTTTTGTGACGAACAGAAGAGAATGATTTCACGGTTCTTTAGTTAAACGTAATCTTAGATTTGAAAATCTTTTTGAAACAATTATATGACAAATAATTAGTTGGTTTCTATATATCATGTTATATTAAGTACTTTTATTAAAAGTATTATTACTAGGGCTTAGATTTGAATGCAAAATGTATTATTTTTTGACAAATCTCGGAAAATATTTTTCAAGTATGAAATTCATTTCATGGAACATTTTTTATAATTTTCAGATAATTTTTGTAATATTAAGAACGTTTTGATTATGCATTATATGAATTTTAAGATAAAATGTAATAATTAAATTACCAGTTATTGCTAATTTAAAATATTAACTCAGAAATTTTGTTTTGACCATTTATCATTTGTCAATTGTTCTATTTATGGTTTTAGTACGTTTATAACGTCTGTTTATATTTTAATTAACGCCTGTAGTGTGTTCGGTATTTAAGTAAATGTAGAATTAAACATCTTAAATTAATTTTTTTTGTAAATTTAGATTAAATGAATAATATTCACTCTCAAAAGTGATGATTTTTTCCAGTCAACGTTTAAAACCATTTCCGATACATGTATGATGAATTTTCAGGCATTTCGTAATTAAATAAATATTATAAATTAATAAAATAAAAAATTTGTTTTTCGAGGTAATTATTACAGTTATAAAATTTAGTTTTAGAGCATTAACATATGGGTCCTAATTACTAAAATTTGAAATAAATCATAAAAATCTATGTTGTAAACGATAAAGCATAATATAACTAAGCACAATTAAAAAAATAAAAATATCGTAGTTCAAATTAAGAAATATATTTTAATAGGGAAGTTTAATAATAATGCTATACATTAATGCTTACTCCAATTTCAAATAAAGAAGAAGAAGAAGAAAATAAATTGACCATATTCTGAATCAGAGCCTGGTCCTTCCGGTTAAGTTTTTAGGGACTGTATAGAAAGTTGAGACGTTCTAATGGTGAGTTTGAGTTACCTAACCTAACCGTTCAACTATTGAATGAAAAGAAAAGAACTAAAGAATCTACTATCAATTGATTAAACAATGGTACTTAAATGTATTTTGTCGGTGTACTATTGGAACAAACGAATTTTTTTGTTTCCTCGATAGCCATTATTTATTTTTTATGATAAATATTTTTTCTTTATTATTATTTAAATAAATAAATACGTATAAAATACTAATATAATAACGTATTAGAGGATGTTCTAATAAAACGTATAGTAAACAATAGTAGTTTTTTTTTTTATTATGCGAAGAATATTAAAAATGGTTTGGTCTCATCAAATAATGGGAAAAAAAATTTCATTAAAATCCCGTTTAAAAAAAAATCATTAGATTTTTATACTTTTCCACGCAGTATTGATTGATTAAACTTGTTCTTTTTTTTGAGTTATAAATCAAGTCGGACTGTTGCTATGTTAACATTTATATAATATAATATTCAAAGTGGACGTTGCGTATAACGTCCTAGAACACATTGCAGTGTAATGGTATATTATATAACGGGAGTGCGCCGAAACACAAACCAATTATCCTCAGCTCAATTTACAATACAAAGGTCATTTAAACATTTTTGTTAAAACATAATTTTGTGTAACATCATATTATTTAGCACGCAGTTACATTCGTTCGGACAGTAACTCCGACTAATTGTTTACAAAGCTGTCGTAGCTGAGTAGCTGCGGGCACGTTTACTAATAGTAGTCGGTCAACGATATAATACTATAATATAGAAAAGGAGAAAAACACTCACACACATACACATACCCATGTACCTATATATTATATACGCACATATACACTCGTCTAAACGCGTGCACTGCATTTTAATACGTCCATTCATATCCATCTTTGATGTTTAAATTAAATTAAAAATATGCTCAGTAATTAAAAAAAAAAAATATATTAAAATAATAACAACAACAATAATAATAATAATAAAAGAACTGAATAAAATCGTTAACGAAATGAAAATATGGTGAAAAATATTTTTAATTAAATTATTGCCGCCAGGAAGAAAAAAACACGGTAAAATACTGCTGTTCCTCACTGGGTACGCGCATGCATATAGCTTCGGTGATATATAAAAATCCAGACACAAAAACACGGGTGACAAGCCTAAAAAAGCTGTGCCTTTGAATTCAAAGTTTTTAAATACTTTCCAAATGATAAATAAGCCTTTCGCGGGCCGTTACCGCTGCTGCCGATACGAAGGAATGCACATCAAAGGACGTGCGCTTACAGGAATTTTAATCAATGCATTTTTACCTGACAGATTTGTCTGCAGCCGCGCACTTTGTCGTCGTCACGTTGATGATATTATTTCGCCATCGTTGCTGAGTAGTAATTACTAAGAAGAAGGAATTACCGAGTGAAATCGAAATTCTTACGACGAACGTATGTCAGGTATACGCGGTGCAATGAGTGACAGAGAACTCCGCTTTTCATTATATTCCCGAATTTTGAGTGTTTGTTTGGTTTATATTATTGTGTTATTCAATATACATCCAAACGGACATTGGTTCACGATAAACTCGTGGTAAAACGACTCCACTGTGATCAAGAACACGTCGAAACAGATTAGTAAATTGACATCGCATTTGCAGTGGCAGTGGTGAAATATGACTAAATAGGTATATAAACATCATGCTTATATAAAACTATAGATTTAGCCATATATATATATTAAATTCTACAGGATACTATTTGTATAATAATCATGCTGATAACTCGCGATGACAGCTAAGTTATTTCTTTTAATAGAGATAAGAATCTCCATTGTACAGTATTTTTTTTTATATAGTTGCTCATATAGTAGGTATCACTAGTATTTGTCAGGGCAGAAATGTCCTCAATATTTTTAATAATTATTAATGAAATGTCCACTATAATATTATGTTCTAAGCTCATGTGTATCTAAGAATCTATCAACCTATACAGGTCACCGTGAGATTACACGTCATATTTGAACAAGAAAAATATATAAAAACCGAAAAGTAATAGGTACAAACTACAAATTAATTATTATGAAAAGGAAAAAATCATAAATAATAATAATAATTATGTACTGTATTTATTAATTTTTATTGTATACATTATTTCGAAATTTTTTTTTATATTTTTAGACAGACGTGATGACATAGTAATATATACAATTTAATTTTTGTGATAAAATTTGTTTGTCGATTAAAACTTTTAATATTAATTTTTCCAATCCAAAAAATCCCAAAAATGATAATATTTACTATTTGTTTGAACTTGTGTCAATATGTTTATTATTTATTTTAAATATTTAGGCATCAACAACGAGGTTTTTCCTGCTTATTTCTTCAAAGCATATATGAATAAAATATTTACATAATTCTTTGTTATATCCAGTTTTGTATAATATAATATGTTCGCTGTACGTACGAAATTAATAAATCGTTAGGTACAATATTCAGTATTTGAACTGCAGTGGTCAACTTGTGATATTGCCGTATAGTCAATAATAATATAATATTTTATAATCAGAGGTTCGAATCACTTACTACAAATGTGATTGAATTTGTTATTATATATATATATAATAATAATCGTCTTACCGTAAGCGTTGTAGGTTCTCCCACGGGCGTGCCTATTGTAACGATCAACAGGTAATCATCGTCCAGATAACTCCGGAAATCACAGGTGTGGACGTACCTATATTATATTGTAATATACGTATATAATGCATATATTTGATGTTCACGTGTAATAATAATAATAATAGTATAACAATCGTGAATATTTATTAGAAAAAGGAGAGATAGATGATGTGGCGTCGCGGAGAGACTATATCAACGACAGAAAATTGGGCGTCGTATAAAATACTATATAATATTATTATCGTATATATAATAACAATAATGTATACATAATACGATATTAAATTTATATAAATACAATAATATTATTAACGACTTACTAACCTTCACGACGACGACGATGACGATGACGCTGCCGTCCGCCGCCGCTGCCGTGTGATTCATTGTCGTCGTCGTCGTCGTCGGCCGCCGGCCAGTCGGCTCGAGGGGCACACCCTACGCCGAGGGCATCATCGCCGTAGCAGACCATCTCGGCTTACACCACCGACACAGTGGGAGTAACAATAATAAAAATAATATTATGGACCAGAACGAATAAACGCCATACGATTAACTGCTACTAATCATATAGTGACCACATGCACAACAGACATTCAAACTCAAATGATGATTATTGGTCGTTTACTGCGCGATGACATTCGAAATAATATTTCAACCGAAATCCGTAAGCATTGTCAATTGTCATAAACGCACTTATTATATGTAATTGTATACCTTGCCAAATTATATTAAGATATTAATCTGTGAGTATAAAGGTTCTGTTTAAAATTTGAAAAAGTAATTTCTAATTTCCACCGAACTTAGTGATATATTTGGTTGGATGTAGGCATGTGTTCAATTTAGGGCTATGATCATTGATAATATTATATACTAAATAAGATATCTATATCAACATTTCTTATCAAAACGTACACGATTTTTAATTAATCTCAATTGGCTGTCATTTTAAAGAAAGGATTACATTATTTCACATGTGATTACTGATTAGTATTGTTATGTCACATTAATTCGTTCATTATCTATGTTTTTATATAGTAATGGTTTTGTTCCAGAAGAAGTATGAATGTTGTTTAATAAATAATATTATATATAGTTATTAATATTCTGTATCCTACCCTGGGAAAAAAAATGGCAAGAAAAAAGTTACCAATCTTATTTTTTTTATAAAATAACTTTTTAATTTTTTTTTTTATATTTAGATACTTTCAGATTTTTCATAACACATAAATATTAATATTTCTTAATAATAATTGATTTGTGATTAACTAATAATAATACAAAATATATTAAATAATATATTAATTAATATAAACATATTAATATTAAATAATATATAGGTATAGGTAAAGGCTATTTATTTATATTTTATTTATATTATACAAATGTTATTATAATTATCTATTTCCTTTTTTGTAAGCAATATTTTATTTAAACTAATAGGGACTATAAAAATAAAAAGACATCTCCCATCAATCTTCGAAAATTCTTGATTACTCATATTATGCTTATGATGTTACAGTTATATGTTTATATCATTGTAACTTTTGTAGATACTGTTAAAATATTAATAAATACATCTTTTTGTTTCTTATATGTGGTATATATTTATGAGTTTACAATATTATTAATTATTCATTATTCATTATAATTTCCCTTTATTCGTATTCATTATTCATATTATTCTATTATTAAATTATTTATTATTATTCGTTTGAACTATAATAACTTATTAGATTAGTGTGAACAAAAGATATTTTTTTATAGATATCTATATTTTGTTTTACCTAAGTGTGAAGTAGATATTTACATTCCATTGTCTATAGTATATACATGACATTGAGTTCAATTATAAATCATTAGAAACCCTTTAATCTTATAGACTTACTAAGACTCACATACTGGTGTATCTATATCGTTTTCTAAAGTGATATATGAATTTAATATAGTTCAAACATTTTTAGTGCTGCACAATGATATAGCACTGAATTCGACTATTAACAATAATAATTCACACAAACACAATTTCATCAACACGTCGGTCGTATCTAAATCATGATATTAAGTTATAATACATGCATATTATATGAAATAACTAAAAATAATACACGATGATTAATGACAAAATTTTATAACACTCAATTATTCATTAACACCATCGTTTTTAAAAAGGGTATGCAATAAAAAATATGGTTATTTTTATATTAATGAAACTGGTACAATATCTATAACATATTTATAAGCGTATATATTTATAATACATAGTAATCATAATTTATTTATAAAGTTTGAGCTGAATGATATTGTAATATTATTGAAATTCTTGAACATAAATAAATAAATTCTATACTGAAGTTAAGCTTTTCCAAAATAGAAATAAATAATATTTACTTGAATGGTGTTTTACGAATTTGTATAGTTAAACAAAAGTTCTTTTCATAATGAGGTATTAATATACGTTTTAATAATCAGTGATTTTAGAATTTCTTTTATGTACTTAATATTATTTATTTTTTATTATATTATTAAAAAATATTATAATATTTGCATAGGTAGGTGACCAAAACTTTAAAATTGTTTTAATATTGCGTACACGTGTATTGTGTTATAATATGTACATAGTATATTAAAATTTAAACTAGATAATAAATAATTGAAAATTACACCTTCTCGAGAACCTACTAAAAGTACTTACTATTTAACATGCAAAAATACATATAACATTTTTTTTTTTTTTTTTTTTTATCAAATAGTAACATGAGCTATTTTAATAATTTTCCGTAACTGCAAGTAGGTATCAAAAATGTCCAATAAAACTGAGTTATGACTGTTTTTATGAGTTTTCATTATGGTTTTTATAATTATTATTTCAAAGAACAAACATGTTATTTTGCGGGCCCTAATGACCCGTATCGAAGACATGTTGTGACATAAATTATGACAATGGGTTTTCATCAAAAAACTTGTGCGTGTTTTTTTTTTAATTTAAAATTTTGTTATAGTCTTCGGCCGTGTATACTGTATAATAGTTGAAAATAGTATTATATTATTTTAAAGTATACGAAAAAAAGTAATGAATATAATTATTTTTTTGAAAAGATTTATGCAATTTTTAATGATTTTTTTATGTACAAAAATAAACATATGATTTTTTTTTATACATAGTTAGACTATTTATAATAATTATTATTTTTAATACTACAAAATACTTATAGTATGTATACACGTTGCTGTCGACCAAAAAGTATATTATAGTATCATAATTATTCACATGTTTATACAATTATTATACCTGTACAAGAATAATAATAGTATGTTTCAATTTTTATCTTTATTTATTGTGTAGGTACTGGTTTGACGTTAACAGATCTTTAAAACGACGTATTGGGTGTTTTTGCATTAAGATGACATTAAAGAATGTTTCCGTTAAGGTATTTTTAGTAGCCACTCCGATTTCGTATTTCCAACAAGATCAACAAATACATGACAAAATCATAATTTATATTTTGTTTTTACCATTTACTCGACTTAAAACTATAGAACTAGTAAATATAATAGCTGTTAATAGTAGAAATATGATAATCCACTTTTTACGTGGTCTGTTGTTTCCATAAATACAATTTTTGGCACCGATTCCTATATTAAATGACCTATATGATTAATATACGACTTTGATTTCAATAAATTTGGTACCCCACTACTCTCATAGATATAATATTGAATATATGTATAAGTTATGATATTTTTTTAAATATATATATTTATAAACCGTAGATAATCTAATATTGTGTATGTTACTAATTATCTGCTATTAAATATCTACATATTATGGAACATTTTTTTTTTAAATTTAATCTTACACAACGTTTTTTATTTAAATAGGTATTTATAAAACAATAATTTGAACAAACTACCCCTGATGAACCTATTTTATTTATTTTTGTTTTAAACATTTTCTTTTTTTTTAAGTGAAAGTGATCGAATTCAATTTTCGAGTAAATTTTAGGAACACTGGTATATAATAATAATAAATATTATATGTGTATTATGTGTACTGCACGCACTTAGGTACATCGTATTCTACAGAATCACTACATCATTACAATCGCCTCATATATTATAGCACCTGCCAGGGAGCATATCATTATAATTGTATATTACAAAGTAAGTGAGCAGGTAACGTTCGTAGTACCTATATAATGTCACGGCGATGCAGGGCGAGCAGATACTCTGGGCATAACACGCGTCAGAGGAGTGTACATAACAGCACTCGAGCTCTTCGCGATGGTAATCCCATAAATTTCGCGTATCCGCTAACTCTGAAACCGTCAAGTCCGCCCGGCCGCGTCCGGTTCGCGTCTTGTACGACCGCAGACACTATGTCACACATGCACGTGTGTGCGCGCCAGCGGGACTTGGACAAATGTGACGTCAAATGTTGTATGCGAGTTTGATAAATTGCGATCCGGTGGCGGACGGCAACGCCGGTACGTTCCTTCCTAGACGCGCGTCAACGAGGGCAGCGTAGAGTAGTCTGTCGTAGACGGTTGATGGTCTCATCTGCAGCCATTTCGTCTCGCGTAATAACGATAATAACTACGAAGCGGCCGTATTATCATAATACACTTGTAACAAATAATGACGCGATCGCAGCGCGAAACGGTAACGGGAGGCGATTCGTAAAGGCGAATTTAATATGTATAGGTATTATTATAATACGACTGCTAACTGCAGAATCGTCGTCGGCGAGAGTGATGGGCGACACGTAGTCCGTCTCCCGCCACAGCAGTGTCATTATAATGTGCGAGGGATCTAATCTATTCTCACACGCGCGCACGCAAAACACTCGCAAATAAACGTCGTGTGTATACGCCCGTCAGATATTATATAATATGTAAAATGACGACTGTGCATATATATATATATATATATGTATCGTGTACAGTGTGTGTGGATGGGGATGAGACACGCGCGCATGAAGGACGTCTCATTACCGAGCCGGGGTAAAGGAGCTTACGTCCTAAGGAAGATGTATAATGTGTCCGAAAAGACGACACGACGCGCGGCGACCGTATATACGGTAGGTACCTATATAATATATAATCCTACTCCTCCGTCGTCCTGCAGGGTACGCACTTACGACTTGCCGCGTTTAATCATGAGCGTGGATCCGAAAACGGATTGCTTTGATTTGCTAACGCCATAACTATAATATATTATAACTGCAAGACGTTGTTACAATTGCGGACGTCGCTCCAAGTGATTTGCTCAGATGGATGGCGAGAGTCCTTTTAGACAAGTTTTTGTTGAATCGGCGGCAGGTGATTTGAAAACGAGATAGGTTTCAAAACTTTATGACATATTCTTTTTTTTATTTTTATCATTGAGTTTATAGGTTGAGTCGAACACGAAAATGTGTAGTATACTTTATGACTAAATTATTAATTATTTAATGATCTCGCCAATTATCGTCTTTGCATAAACACTACACATAATTCGGTTGACGTTAAACACGCACCTTATTGATTTAACGATACCTCGATAGGCACTTATCTTAAGTTCTTAATAAAAACAAATTTACGCGTGTTTCGGAAATGTTCGAGTTAACATTTTTTCATCATGCAGAGTGTATTATTACATATTATACTGTCAAAATATGTAGCACACTTGATAATTATTACTAACTTCCTATTGTAATGATATATAGATTTATTTTTTATCTATACTTTGTAATCTAAGAGAATATTTATAATGATGTTTAACATTTGTCTGTTGGCAGTCAGTTTTCAGAATTTTCCCTGTGGTTGAGTATGGACATGATTGTCGTCGTCAAAGACCCGCGTGTTATTGCTATACCTATCGTATGACTCCATTGACGAGAAGGATAGGGCGATTCGACTGAGGTAATTGTTATTCTTTGCCGTCAACTTTAATGGTACAATACAAGTAGTTCATTTAGATATGTTAAATATATAATAACCACCTGCTTATAAAAATATTATTATGTTTAAAGATAACCGATTATTATATTATGCACAATAACACTGTTGTCGCCGCGCTCGTAAATCGATTCGTTGATTAATGGTAATAGTTTGTATTGCGTATATTATTCCTCAATTGTCAGCTAAGATGAAGGTCATTGCAGATATCATTGCGTGTCACCATCGTCAGTATATGCTGTAAAATGTACACAGACACATAGACACACACACACACAAACACACACATATGCACTGCAGTGTTATAATAAATATTTTACTGTGCAACTCGGGCGTCATTAATCAATTTTAGTAACGATTTCTTTTCCCCGGACGTATCAATGCATTCGTTCTATTCATTTGGATTTGGAATAACGCATATATTATTGTAGTTTATGTGACGAGGGACATTTTGACGGACACACTTTGTTAGTGAGCACGCCTCGTTAAAGACTTACAGACGAAATAAACAGGTACTACCAAGCACGCACTTATTATTGCGGCGAGGCGTTGAATAGTTGTCGAAGTACATCAATGAAATCCCACGAACCGTACCTACCGAACGCGTTTCGACCACTCCGATACGTATTTAAAACGAAACGTGTATAATAGCGGGTGTCTAGACGTAGGTATATACTACCTATGTTATTAATATTACATTATATGATACCATTATGAAACAGATCGTGAAAACGGGAGTTATATTAATATGATTTTCTATTATCTATGACACGCTCGTGGACTCGGCTCGATTCTTCGTGAGACGTTTGTGCGCCTTTCTTGTTATTATTGGTTTGTCTAATATTCGTCCTGAAATCCGATTACAATCGAACGCGTGTCGTTGCGTGATAATAATGCAATATGGTGAAATCTGTCCAGAGCGATCCAACAACGCACGTCGTACACCAGCTACCTAGAGTCGTCGTCGTCGTCGTGTGATTGGACGCGCAACCCGCAGCGAGGCAATAATACTCACACAATTATTATTATATTATTATTATTATATAATATACGATCTACCCGGCGGTAATCGACGAAACGTCAACCGTTTTGTATAAGCGTGTTCGTTATGAATGAAACTTACCGAGTACGTAGTGTGTATTTAAAAAAAAAAAGACTATTTTTTTTTAATGCCTTTTACCCTATCTAGTGCGTATTTCCACCGTCGTCGTCGCGGTCATCATTAGTGCAGACACACACGAATTATATACTCGCAGTGCCTACCTACGCGCAGTACCTATATATATAAGAGATACACGGAATGCTCACGCGCGTTTATAATATTAATATGTGTATGTATGTGTGTGTGTGTGTGTGTGCTTACTCAGTCGCGTTTAATAAAACAAAAATCAAACACGTCTATTCATTATGCTATTATACACGCTGCAGTCGAATAATGTGAAAGGAATGAAAAATGATTGCCCCTTGCCGCCGATGCGAGTAGAAACGTATATGATATATATATATGTATTATAAAGCGTCGGTGCTGCGGCATCAGCAGCAGGTGTAGGGGGTGTCTATATACTTCGATGAAAAGAAGCCTCCCCCGTAATCAAAGACGAAGGGTATCTATATATACATACATATTATAAGTGTGTATATAATACACGTGAATTATTATAAGCACACACAACGTTCCGAATCAGATACGCATAATATGTATATACGTATGTATAATATAATATGTGCGTGTACGGCGGCTACGGTGACGACGACGATGACGACGACGGAGAGGAGAGTTGATAAAATATTCATTGAAACGGATGAGGGCGACCGGGTTGTATATATATTATATTATATTTGTTATTATTGTACGTGCGTGGATGGCCGCCACGTATAACGAGTTCGATGAATAGACATATACACTTGCGCGGTGATGGAGAGAAAGAGACCTGAGACACACACACACATGCGTGACTATAAGTGTATAATATATAACATACATAATATAATATTCTTTCTTTTATACTTTGAGAATATCATATATACACACACACATATATGTGTACTTATATATATAATATGACGTACTGTTTTTTATTTTATTATTTTCATAATACGAAATATTATATGATTATCAATCGTGCTCGAATGATTCGGATTGCCAGCAACAACGCACAGTATATAATGCGTGTGCACATACCTATATAATATATCGTATACTCGACCCAAAAGAAACGCATTACCACCGTATAATATTATTCATATGTCACACGAAGTGAGCATTGAGTATTTTGTGTCATTTGCGTTCGCGAAACCACTTCTAAGTTTTTTTATGTGACTTCATGCGCACCCGTTTGCATTTCATTGAAAAAGAATCGGTATTTACTTTATTTATTTTTAATTCAAACCCGGGACAGGCTCACGTAGGATGTTGTCCGTGGTGGAGAAGTGGTGACCGAGGGTGTCATATCCCTCATGGTTATTATTTTTTATTTTATTTTTTTAATTAAATAGAAATATATATATGATATATAGGAATTGGGTGGGCCACTGTGCGGCTTTCTTTGAATTTGAAAGCCACAATAAATCATTGCATTCGAAAAAAGATTATAAATTTAACCAAAAATTATTGTGAATGGATGGTTGCTTGAATTTATTTTTTATCTGTCACTTTAGTTCTTTTACCAGTTATTTTTATACAAATTAATGGAAAATTTGAATGTGATTTTAGTTAGTTAAGTCTGTTTACAATATGACACTACAAAAGTAGTCGGCTCTAATAAATGAAGCATGATGAAATACGTATTTAATAATTCAATCATTTAATGTTTCCCAATAATTATAAATTGATTGGAAGATGGAAACAATTTAAATGTTTGAAGTCACGTTTTCAGATTTTTTAATATTTAAATAAATTAAAAAAAAAAAAAAGGTGAAAATTTTAATACTTTTATGAGGTTACGACATTTATTTAAAAATATAATTATTAATAATTAGTAGATATACCTTCCTAGTGTTCCTACCTATCTATGCATTATGTCATATGAATAAAATATTATACAACTATATATTATGTCAAAGTATGAATAAAAAATTATTAATACTAAACAAACATATTTTAAAAATTATTTTATTTTATAATGTTATAAATAAACTCTCTAATTTTATTGAAATTATGTGGACTAAATTGTAAAAATATTTCTAATTCAATTAAAATACATTCTGTATAATTTATAATTATATTCTAATGATTCCAAATATTAGTAATATAATTTAATCATTAAGCCAGATGATGAAAATTTTGCTTAATTTATTAATACATTATGTATTAGTGGTTTTTTACGTAAACCGTTTTCCAAAATTCAAAACTTTTAATATTATTTTATTTTACAAAATTATACTGTTTGAGAAAGCTGTCAACTACAAGTTATTTTAAAATGAATCTTGTATTATTATCCGTAAAAGTAACGTACATCTCTCTCTCTCTCTCTATATATATATATATATATATATGTATATATGTATGTATAAATATATAATGCATTCCGTTTTTGTTGCTATATAAACTTTTGTTTAACTTATATTCCGAGACTTATAATGCAGGTATTACTCTCACAGAATATAGGCGATTTGAACATTAATACATTAAAACATATTATGGTTATAGAGGATACTATTATGTATTAGTTATATCTGAAGACTTGTCAATATAATATGCGACTAGTATAATAATAGCTAATAATATACATTATGGTGTATAGAATCGTTGTTACTGTTATTATGTGCTCTATGAATATTTATGACGTGTCTACACATCAAACCATGTGTTTTTCGACACTTTGTAGACGGCTTGTGTTCAATAAGGAACATTGAAAATCACTTCCAGCAACAACAGATGCCCTTAATATAACAAATTATCGACTGCCGGGTCTTCTGTTAATTCCCATAAGACTACTGTTTAAATCACTTGTATATATGAAACTATATATCGGTTAAGACAACACGTGTTTATGCTCTGCACGGTCATTATGTTGTACATTTATGTGTGCACCGATAGCGCGTTTGCAGTGTGTATAGGTCGTATAAGCGATTAATTTGGATAAAAGGCTAAACGTCTGCGTGTATTAATTTGCAATACTACACTCACACGATCGACCGCATATACGATGTAATTTATGACGCGCAATCTATTATAATATTAGCTGTAACAAATGTTAAGAAATTATGGTATTGGATATAATATTAAAGTAAAAAGTAAAATAAATAATAACCGGATAATGTAAGAAAAAAAAAGATTAAATGTAAACAATATTTACAGATATTTTATAGGTATAATGCTGTGTCTGGAAAGTGTGGTATGTCTGTACGTTTAACGTAATAAAATAAGTATTAACGCATTATATTTTTTTTTCGTGAAATAATGGTAATCCGTTAATAAAACTTAATATTATTTCACGAATAAAAAATTGAATAACACAAGTTACTATCAATAAACGACAGATACTGCGACAAATATTAATAATAACTTTCAAGTTGTAATAACAAACAAATATACATTATTATCCATGAATAATTTAAGTATAATATTTTTATAACGTAATTTTTTATTTTTTACAAATGTCATGAATATAAATTATTTTATAATATACCAACAATTGCTCGGAAAAATAATTCATGCACTATTACAGTCTATAAATAACTTAATACTTATCGTATTTTATTTTACTGTGTCGTCTATTCACGAGAAAATGTAGTTTAAAAACAAAAGTATTTAAAATAATGTGATATTATTATGATAATATAATATTATATTAAATGATAATAATAATAACTTGTGGAATAATATTACATTAGTTTCAAAATGGTATTTGATATGTTTAAAAATAATAATAATAAACATTTTATGTTAGATTATTACTTAATTGTAAACTATATTGTATATAATTACAAATGTAAATAATATTTGAACGTGATTTGCTCAGTTCCAAAAAGAAAAAAAAAACAAGTTGACTATTTCAAAATTGAATAAATGGAAAATATACTAAATGATAAGAATAATAAAATATTACAAAAAAATACTTATTACAATGAAAAAATAAAATCCTCAGTGTTATAGTTTTTTTTTAAGTTAATTAGATAGCGGAACTAAATAAGAATCTATAGCAAAATGAGACTATAATTTTATAAAACAAAAATCTAATTTAATTTTGTTAAAAAGTTATTTATGCATTTGATTTTCAAAAACAAAAACGTTTTATCCAAAAAAGTTTGTGTTTTATTTTGATAATCAAATTAATTAATTTTTAAATTAACACAACGACAAATATAGTATATTATATAAACCAAAGTTCTCGTCCGTTGTAAACGTGGAAAAATTGAAAAACATACTCGTAAATAATTTTAAACTTTGTTTGAAGCCTCCAAACACTAAAGAAAAAATGTTTTGACATTCTTTTTTGTCTTAGAAAATGTAAACATACATATCACATCAGTGGGAACATACAACATATAATATTATTAAGCTTTTCTGTCCTTTTTTTTGTAGTTAAGCTTATTAGTACATTAACTGTTGATGAATTTGGTAACAATTCATCTGTGTGATTTTTCATATTTAAATTTTAAAACGAATCATATGTAAAATAAATGAATCATTATTGAAATATAAAATACATGAAAAAACACAGTAATTAACGTAGTTTTCGATATCTGGTTTATTATAATAGACATAAATAAATTAAGCGTATCGATTATAGCATTGTATATTACAATATCAAAAAAAATCAACATATTATTTTAGGTATGCGTGGCGTTAACGTCATGCAGTGTAAAACAAACTTTCAAGCGTTACTTCCGACTCCAATGAACTCGAATTCTATCTCCTTTGCTCGCCTCAACCACCTCCGCTATATATAAGAGTACACCACTCTATATTATAGGTATTTAGTACTTAAGAGACCCGCAGATGATGACTCTTTACGGCGAGACGGCGCGTGTATATAATATTGTACGCGGTGCGTATATATTATACGACCGATCGGACGAGTTTTACGATCGACGCTTCCGGGCACCGCGTATGTATGTATAATGATAATAATAATAATAATAATATAAATGCTACCGCGTTTACTCTAGAGTCGTACTTTTCCCGCGCCCTTGCAGTCCTGTCATCGCGCTGCAGTAACGGCGGAGTAGGCGTCACGTGTATGTTAGAGTATATATAGGTAAGAGCACCGTATAATAATAATATTAACTGCTCAGATCGTAAACGGGCTTGTTCGTCTTTTAAAGAGCACACGACGGAAAAACATACACTGCGCATACATATGTAAATATATATACGCGCGCATGATGATTTTACCACTAATGGACCCGTGTGCAGCAGGTAGTAATAAAAATCGGTCTGAGACATGTGCAAACGATAAATATTATTTTAATACATATCGCGTACAATAATATATCCTTCAAATATTGTACGGATGTGGCTTTAAATCTTCCCGAGAGGTGGGAAGGTGCGATTTCTTCCCTGCCCTAAGTTTGTACTACGGACCAATTTTCGTCGTAGAAAAAAAACACCAAAATACTATATATCACTGAACTCTCTCGGGTAAGTCTATCTGATGTCTTCTAGTTCGTCATCTCTTCCCCCATTTACTCGACGACACAATTTGTGTTTGTCGCGACTAAACGACTATAAACGATCGTTCGGAGACACATCATGACGCGACGTAGCACACTAGCGGAAATCGGATTTCTAACCGATCGCGACCCGTCTTCCGCTGGTATACTCGACAGTAAAATAGATACCAGATGAGTTTTATACCGACAAGGTAATCAACGATACAATGAAGTTTTCAATTGCTGTTACAATGTATGGGGAATTGTAATAGTATATCAACAACGATTGATACACACATGATGGGGTAGGAATGAGTATTTTCGGTCTCAGCTTGAAAATGATAATTTATTTTATATAAAGTGAGGACGATGCGAAAAGTATAGATATTATCTAAATATTATTATAAAACTGTAAAAACATTAAGCATATTGCGTAATATATATTTTATTGTAACTCACAGAAAGAAAATAAAATACTGACATTTATTTTAAACATATATTTTATGCTTTAAAAGATTTAAAAAAGTACAATCATTAATTTATCATACATTTCAAACTATTAATAATTAACGTACCTAATTATCTATAACATAAAATGTAGGCAAGTATTCCTACAAAATTAATATAAAATTACGTGTCGAAAAACATGGTATGGGTAACATATTATGTAATCGAAGGTAAACGAGTCGAGTAAAACACTAATAAAGTATAAAAATTAAAGGTGTATAACAATAAAATATTCTTAATTTAAAACCGATTGTCGATCGATTGGTAGACTTAATTACGAGTATAATATTATAGTTTGAAATCACAACAGAAATACCGTTATACAAGACACAGTACATACCTACATATTCTGAACGCAATACGCTCATCGTGTGATATGCGTGTAAATGTCAATACAGTTTACGGTAGGTGCCTATAACAATATGTATAATGTTATATATAGACGTTTGGTACACAACGTTCGGATGGATCACAAGCGCACGTTCAATCGATTAATCATAATCTTTTACAAAGATACCGACATGGAAATAAAATAAAAACCGTCTTCTATTTACCTTGTACAGAGTTATGTATCTTTATATCATTTTGATACTATTGTACAAACGATAGGTTCTGTATCAGTATCGATTTCACAGCGAAACAATAATATGTTGTTATAATAATATTATACACCGTGATCGATAGTGCATGCGATAGCGCACGACTACCTATATCGTTTCCCTTCGGCGACACACACTCCTCGACGTAATACGACATTGTAACTTGTAATTTATATCATTATGATTAGTCTATGTTGTATAAATAAAACGAGATGACTATTATTTTCTTGTAGCATTCGATCACACGATATTCGTTTATTGTATAACGATATAATAATAATAAAAAATATGTATTGTTGTCAAATTGTACCATCAATCACGAATACTTATTACTTAACAATGATAATATGCGAAATCGTAATATTGGTAAAAATGTATTATTTGATGTTTTCGATATATAATGCAGTTAACAGAGTTACGAAATCGCAATCCTCAGACGAGTAAATTTTTATAAATCTTATGATAATATTATAATATGTATTGTATCGATTTGTTTGTACGTTACAATCAAACAATATCGAATAAAGAACACAAAAAAAAAAAAAATGTATCGATGAAACCAGACTATGATGGAATCGCATTTAAGTCAAATAAATAGTATTTTAAAAATGCTCATAGAGTTTATATCTATTTTATTATTTTTTTTTTTTTTGATTCGTCGAGCATACACAAGAAACGGTTAAACACATACAGCATATAAAATTGTTTAAATCTGTATTGTATATTTGTATATTATGGCGAGTAAGAAAGTGCGATTAACAGAAAGATACTACGCTGCACAAGGAAAAACGTATAAATAATAATATAGCTGACATAAACGCGAATATTGTTGGCAACTACCTTTAAGTTTCGAGCTGAACGGTGAATTGAAGCATTTAATAAATGCGTAAAATGTTTAACGTTTCATATACTGTGGTCGTATTGTCCAGTCGTTTAATGAAGAAATATAACATAAAATATCGTATATCGACTTTCAAGACAAAGCACGATCGTGTGAGACTTCACATTGACAATTTTACGTACGATTATCTAAATACTGCAGATGGTAAAACTGTTAGGCGTTCGCGGTGTTGGTGTGATCGATATCAGTTTGCATTTGAAATCTGCTAAAACTAAAACGTGAAATTCCATTTCGAGTTACCGGTACAGATTCAGGGCACACGGGGGTATTATACATACATATTATTGTTATAAGGATTTCTTGAAACAATTTAAACGAAACGTCCGCAAAGGAATTTCGGGCCGATTTGATTTCTCAGCTTGTACGTGTTTTAGCAGATTTCACTGACTCAGCCGGTAAGATTAGTCGGAAACTGCAAAGAGTAAATAATTTCCTTTCATCTCTCACAGTCGATTGTTGTTATTATTATTCAGATCTTTCGAGGGTATATCTTCTCACCCAAAATGTCGCCGTCGTCGTTGTTGGCGGGGGTGACAGTTAAATATATGTTTAGGAAATTAGGTTAAGTTACTATTTAAGGTCGAGAAAGTTTTGTTCGGTTGAATTTAGCTTGGTGGTATACACTCATCTGGTTGTATATTGCTACATTATAACAGTTATATTATTATTATTTGTTGCATTGATAACGCTAGCTATATAAATGATAATTATCGTTTAGAAACTTACGAGTTATATTTCAATTTAGTTTTTGGCTGTCAATTTAAATGACTTAATGTATAATTGCGCCTGAACTTGAAAAGCAGTCGGTAACTCGTGTGCAGTATATATTCAGTAACTTTTTGTTTGCCATTTTGATTTTGTTAGTTGGAATCATAAAGTTTATGATTTGATATATTATGCATTAAAATATATAGTAATATCAATGAACACTAACACTATGGATACAAAATAAAAATAATAAAAATTACAACAATTCAGTTCACATAATGTATTAACCTCAGTTAAACATCAGGCATTGATTATATCAAAATATATAACTGATAAATATATGAAAAACACATGAATACTTAAAACACAAATAAACTTAACATATAAGATATATCATAGATAATATATTATCATCACTTAATTAATAATTGAAACATTTGAAACTATTAAACCATGTACTGCAAGTGTATAAATTATGAATTATAAATGTTTACAGTTGGAAATTAAAATCATTTTTGTCAATTATAATAATATCATACAAAGTTCAAGATATTCATTCTGTTTGATATCATTATTACTTATTAAAATACAGTTTAAAATATAACATGAATTACAAAAAAATATTATATATTTTATTAAATATATATATTAATATACAATAATTGTTCACACTGCAGGTGCATTTAACACCGAAAACCAGAGAAAGTAACAAGAAATAAAGAAGATACAATATTATATATTATAAATTATAGTAGGACCTACTGAATAGTATAAATCTTAAAAAAAATACTATCAAACGTGTACACATATATAAACACATAATACCATATGAGATCCCATTGTGCCGCATTCTCAGCATATATGTACCATCGAAATGAAAATGGACATTAATATAATATAAACCGCGTTTGATACCTATGTAGCTATCTTACGAATTTATAATCGTATGTTAATCGAACAAAACCTGTATAATTATTTTTGTACATGTGTATAATGTATATATATATATATATATATTATATATGAACGATGGCATGTGTTTCAAATTGAAAGAAGACAGTTCGAAGTGATTCGGTAACGGGAATGAGACGAACTAAATATTATTAAGCATAACTTTATACTTCGTAAGACGATTATACGCAATATTAATAACAATCATTCATGGCACACTCATACATAGTCATATTATACTTTTATGATAATATTTGTATTAATTGTATTGTTTCACACTAAATTTATGATGGTTATAATATTATATAGCAACAGTGCGCGTTTCATGCGCATTCGATTGGCGTGGATCGAGAGATTTTGGCGTCAAGAAGATTAATTGGTCTACGATATTTTTAAACGTTCTTTTATTATTTCGATGAAAAATAAATTATACGACATATTATTATTATTATTATTATTATGTTTATAGTAATACTCGGCGACGGCGACACGCAGTGATTTAAACGGTCGGACCACACTCGAACTCCGCTGCCGCCGCCTCCGTACGTTTACCTACACAGAGTACACAGTATATGTATATTATTATTATTATTATTATTGTGTACACTAGGTACACACGCACAGATATTATACGACTGGCATACGGGCCAAGGCGAATGCGACGGATCTATCTATCGGCAGACGATGGTGTCTACGTGCCAGTTTTATAATACTTAGCATAAAAATATTATTGGCACGAATCGGATCGGTGTAAGTTAGCCGTTATAGGTACCTACTTATACTGCGCGCGACACACGCACCACACGAATGAGAGGACATAATATTTTGTCGTCGTCGTCGTCGTTTCGTCGGGCTGGGGGAAGAAGAAACCACGCGTCGTTGGAGCCATAAAGAACGAAAAAATATGCGTTATATCGTATATAAATATATCTCGTGAGTTTATTGTAGGCATCGCGTTATAATAATATACGTTACCTATATCATACATATTATCGTATAGGTACGCGCTCACACACCGAAACTTGTTGGCCTCAGATTACCCGACCGATAAATCAGGCCGTTCGCAGCCCGCGAATAATATTATAACACACGCACGCATATACCACACGACGACGATGACCGCATACCGGGCATAATAATAATAATATCATATGGTGACAGCGATTGGTCGGTATAACTGCAGTGCCTATTATGCAGCTGCACCGGCGGCCTGCAGATGTATGGCGCGAGGTACGGTATTGGCCGCAATTTATATGAGATACGCGAATAACCGGAATAACGGATGTATATAATAATAATATGTTCGTAATCGACAAACGATGTTGTGCGATCGATAAGGGACTAATAAATCGCCCGCGTCGGCCCCATATGTAAATGAACGTTTTTAACTCGTGTAAAATAAAAACGGCTTTACGTGCCGTAAATCGTCGTTTTCGCACACGGACTTTGTACAAAACGTATATGCATATAACATGCACGCATACATCGACGACTGTACAAAGACACGAACACACAGACACACGTGAAGTTCTGGTGGTGGTGGTTCGCGAGACAGAACGAGTGAGACGAACTATATACCTCGACTAGCGATGATATAATATTATAAACGCACGCGCGCCACATACGAGGACGGACAGATGGACGGACGGAGCGTGGTGCGTGCGTCAGGTATCGATAATTTATGTGCCACGCGGACCGGACGAGACGAGGACGAATAAGACCATGTCCTTAAGGATCACCCGGTTTTCACTGTTTTTCGTGTCTTTTATTTTCGAATTTCATCACATGAACAACACGAGACTCTGCGTGTACATTACTGCAAACGCCGTACGCGCGTACCGCTAAAATAATAATGTACGACCGTCGAGCTGTCATCGTCTCACATCTATATTATATATACAATATACATATGTATACACTGTGTACAGGTACACCTATATTGCACGCGTGTTCTCGAGACTTGGAGAATTAATATCGATTGGTGTGTGGCCCCGTCCGTCTTTTTCCTACACTACACCACATATTATAATGATATGTGTGTACGTTGATTTTGTATTTTTCGTTTTTGAAATTTTTGCGTTAATATAACAATATACGACACACATATAATACGTACGATCAATGATTATACAATAACTATTATCGCAGTCGATGTCGTGCTCGATGGCCCCGCGCCGGTGATATATCGCACATGTACATTACCATATATTATTAAGTATGGGCTATGTATGCGACACTTGGCAAATAAATAACCGTATATATGTATTATCATCAATACAACAGTGACAAATAACCAGCAAAGAAATCGATCGATACGAGAGCAAGAAAAAAACTGATCGAGAATTGTGTATACGTGTGGGTAAAAAAAAAAATCTTTGTATATTATTTTGATAGCGCACAATATAGCAACAGACTCATCACAGACCACCCACAACTGTAAAAGTTAACTTTATACGTTCGTTTTTATAAACTTTTACATAATATACTTATGAAACATTAAATATTGAAATAATTTGACTTTTCAAAATGTTTTACCACAAAATATAAAACGAAAATCGTCTTGGTAGTGGACGGGGCCAACCCACCCCTTGTAATTTTATAAATGCGAAATTTTTATATGGCGGTTAATTAGTGGTGTATTATTCTATGTTATTTCTTAAATTCGGGCTACCACTAGATCCACAAACTTACAAAAAACAATAGTAAGGAAAACAAAATCAGGATTTCGAGATACATACGAATACATCTATGTAACATCTGAAAAAGTTGTTATAAAATATCAATGATATTATAATAAGTCATATTAATAAACATATCATAGTAAATAATTGTATTATTATAGAACAAGAGAAAATAATAAGTTTTATAAACGCACATTATAATATGTATTGCATGATTCACCAACGTTCTAATTAATTATTCTAAACATTGCGAATCCTTGGATTCCTACTGACGGCAGAACTGATGCATAATTTTTGAAAACGATAAAATAATAATAATTACAAGAACAATAATTGTGTGTGATTGATATTCATTATGTATTCCGTTTTGAAGAGAAAAACAATGATATAAAGTTGAATATATATTATATTGCAGGCTGTATATACATAGGACACATTTTGGAGATAACGAAGACAAAGTCATATTCGAGGGACGGCCAATAAGTATAACGTGCGTAATACGATATTCTGGTAATGCACAGTCTGTACACCCCGGGGACACTGGTGCAATGTGCTTCCCACTACATTCCGAAAACAAATGCATTAAACACGATATTTTACTTGAACGACGGATATTTCATAAACAAGTCTGGACGCGCTGTAAATTATATTACGAAAAAGCGAAAAAGCGTTTATATTTATATTTTTACACGATTCTTTTGCTTTTTTTCTACATAACATAATAAACACACACATACACACACACACACACACACACACACAACATACACATACACACACTATACACGCGTGCATAAGTTAAACGTACACTCGTGAGGAATTATTATTGATATAATACGACACCTATGAATACTACGCGATATTCACTTACAACCATGAGTATATCGCCATTAAAATATATTATTATTACTACTTAATCGTTTTAGGTGAATTTATACATTGGAAAAATCATACTAATCTCAATTATAATTTATAATGTATAGTATTTGCATGGTTTGATGGTTCGGTGGTTATGATGACGACGAAAAGTTTGATGTCTAAAGAATCTTACGTATGTTATCGCCACACCGGTTAGGTTCATAAGTTTATGTATGTCTGCAGACAACAAGTTTAGATCTTAAAGTTTTCTTCAAGTGATTTTCAATCGATTTTGAACTTGAAAAGGTGGGAGGGGGTAGTTTACGAACATAACACTCATCATACATAAATATGATCACATATTATTGTAAACGATGTGTAAATAAATAAATATTTTAATAAAATGTTATTGTTTTGGTTTATCCAATCAGATTTATATTTTAAAAATAAACTAGTTATCCAAAATATTTTAAATTACAGAACAATTTTATATAATATATCATTTTATTATTTTAAAAGTGTTAATACTTAATACTGAGCACGACGAATGGTTTTCTTTTCTTTTTACTCTTTATATTTGAATTATGACAAGTCGTACGATCTGTGAATTCAGTAATATTTCTTGTTCAGTTTTCCTTGAATTTTATACTTAGGTATAATATTACATTAAATCAAGTTATTTTTAAGCTAATTTTCTTAGAATTAATTTAAATAATTATCTGTATTCATGTGTACGTATTTATTTACTTTTGTAATTAATTCTACGCAATACTTCCTGTATATTCTTTGGTGTATTTTAATATTTCCTATAACGTATATTCTTTGGAATTGTTTAAATTTAAACTAGGATAATTAAAACTAAAAATAAAATAAATAAATACAAATATAATAAATTTTCGAAACCTGCATGGCAATATGAAAACACTGCTTACACTGATAATATGCTAATATTACAAAAATTTAAATACGATCATTCCGTTATTGCGATACTGATCTAGGAATGATATTAACGTTATTGTTTGATATTAAAAAATATCGAAATGTATATTTTACACTTTATAGCATATTGTTTTGCTACCATTCACGGTATACACTTCGATTATGAAATACTGATAATATACTTACCATCGAGTGTATGTGTGATCTAATTAATAGGTCCAATTATTTCCAGGTGTCATATCCATAAGTAATTATTATAATTTACTATGTGACTCTATATAATATTCAAATAATTTATAAATGTATATAACTTTATGATTTTTTTTTTCAGAATTTACTTTTAGACTAACGAATGATGAACACAAAATATAGGATTATTCGAAGACTGTTGGTAAAGGTGTAATGTGTATTGCGTCAAAAATACAGTGTGAAGGGTTGAAGACGACGAGTGATTGTGAGTAATAAGTATGAGTCAGTGAAAGTGAGAAAAGGAAAAAATAATTAGAGATAGAGAGAGATATATACAAAGAGAGAGAGAGAGAGAGATAGACAAGTTTGATTTGTGCATCTCTTTGGATTATTTATGAGTTGGCCCGAACAACGGGTTTCGTCGCCAATTTATAATATATCAAAGCACGTTATGTGGCAGTGGTACAGCTCCTCTTTCTCTCGCCAAACTTCATCGACAAACTTTTCATCGCGTACGTGAGGCCCTATGCTCAGAAATTTCATCGTCAATATATTTACACATAAACATTCACACACAATACCGTTTCTCATTCTTACTGTGGTTTACTATAGTTTGCAACAAAAACATATCGTATCGGAACAACACGCTTGTAAATATCAAATAAACCAACCCATATCCAATCGGACACTACCGAAGCATCGTGTTAGTCGGTTCGGTACGTGTCATTTTCATGGAAAGGTGGAAGGACGATTAAGGGCGGACGAATATGTGGCAACCATTATGTTATAACTGTCACAGCGTGTTTCTCGAAAAGAAACTTTGTCCCTCACATTCACGTCTCGTATTCGATATATTTCGAGATAAGCAGCTGCTGTAGCGATCCAAAACTCAACAATTACAGCTGTGGCTATCATTAAATTAAATTTAGAAAAAAATCTTTAAGTCTATTGCATCCAAAGTTTTATACACACGCTGCACTACAGCCACGAATGTGTAAATTCGTGCGATAATATTATTAACGGGTTTGTATAAGTGCGTATACGTTGGCATTAATACGTATTCCTGCAGCAAGTTCGGCGTAATTTAAAGTAGGTACCTACGTGTCTCTTATTACTTCACGCATCAAAACTTGGTCGTATAGATAAATTAATTGGAAGGTGTCCAGAATAATTTCCTCTGTTCTCTAAACAAACTACACATAGTGTACAATATACACATATAGGTATATATTATTTAGCTAGGGTATTATATATTGTTGTCATAATGACGTAAAAAATCAGTGCACTTTATTACCCTTACACAAGTATCTACAGTATTCGTGCAAGCAATGGCGTTTTATTTTATAGTAATGCATATTAATTTTTTTCAATTAGATACTAACGATAACATTAGTTCTCGCGAGTATCAGAAAATTGTAATAAACTTTTATGATACCCCAGTACAAAAAACAACTAACGCATAATCTGTTTTATCAACTTGAAAAGTTTTAATTTTAAGTATTTTTAAATATTTTTTTTTTATTCATTCAAAGAACTACAGTATAAGTGTTACAGTACTTAACGATCTTCGTATCTTTAGATTCACATTATGGTTGTCTGGGTATTAATTACATATTTTTTTTTACCATTTAGCGTCGCGATTTATGACATTCAAGCAGCCATAAAAATGTTATCACCCTAATGCAGCTTTCATTGAAAAATACATACATCATAATTTTAGTACGGTTTGTGTAGTATATTTTAATAATTTAAAAAGTATACTTAGTACGTATTTACTCATAAACAATCCCAAAACTCTCTCATAAGTTCAAACATTATTTTGACAAATCGGCCATAAAACCTATTCATTTAACGTACTTTTTTATGATCATTTACAATAATATTAGGTCTATATAGGTAGAAGTAAAATATAAAAAGTAGAACATTGGTAAAACTTTCAAAGTAAAATACATATATTTATTTTAATAATATTTTATCAATTTTTGTCTCTTAAAAGCTAATTTGCAATGATGATTTAAACTATTCAACACTTATTGTTTTTATGAATAATACAAATAAAAATAAAAATAATTTCCACGTAAAAATAATTGTTATAGGTAGGTACTACATAAAAGATTTAAAAATTATATAATATTCAAGTAAATATCGATAGTAAACTTAAATATTATTGAAAGACATTTTACAAAAATAAATGCTAAGTAGATATTTTAACAATCCGGAATCGTTTGATTTTGTTGTCGTCGAAATTCTTTATAAATTTCAAAATTAATTCCCGTCGACCTCCGACGTCTTATTTTGGTAGTAATATTATATACCGGCAAACTTACATTATAATAATCGAACCGTTTACTTATATATTAATCTGTTGTCCATAATCGATAAACCTGTTAGTCGGAAAACCGGTAACCATTTGTTCTGCAGTACGCGGAGAGTGTCGTATTTATAAAAGTCACATCGGAAATTGTCAGACATGAAGGTACATAATAATAAAACAAGTGATCGGACGATGAAAATTCGTTTGAAATTTTGCGATAACAAACGCGCCGCTGTACATAATTATCTTCCAATCGAAGATATGTCCGACGCATAAACACTTTTTTTAGCATCCTTGATCTATGTTTATGATGAAATTATGCATTTATTCAGATTTTAGTTTTTAGATTTTTAAGTCTAAATATTAATAGACCATATTTTTAAATAATTTTATTACAATTTTATAAATAACCTGTGGTAATAACATCTTTTTCGTGGTTTTCTTGGAAATGTTGATGTATTGATTATATTGATATTCAAATTCGAACGAGTAGTTTCCTAATTATTATTTTTTTTATTTAATAAAGTTATATTGAGTTCTGAGAGTATAATAGTCTATTGAATATTTTAATATAAAATTATAAAGAGATGTTGGTTTAGAATTTACCAACTATGGTTATACGCAATACATACTTATACTTATTAATAAAATAGATGTTTATCAGTTATATTTAACATACAGATATATTTTATTTTATTCAATTTATATTTTATTAATAGCCATATAGGTCAGGGGTGGCAAACCTACGGCACGAATGCCAGAGGTGGCACGTTGGTCAAATTTCAATGGCACGTGAAAAATTAAATTTAAAAAAATTATGCAATTTATAAAATGTTGGTTATAACTTATAAGAAATTTAAAGAAACAAATTATGTTTAAAAATTATAATATTCCTTTGTAAAATGTATTATATTACTATATTTATTGGGTAACTTTATTTTTATTCTTAGAAAATATAATTTCCTTTGGACACGTGAAAAATTTTCAAAACCTTGATTTGCAAAATTTGACACTTGACCCAAAAAAGGTTCGGCACCTCTGATATAGGTGATAAACTCGCATAAATATTCTTAGCAATCTATTTATACTATTAAGTATAATGGCTCGAACTTTGCTCGTCAAAGTATTCATATTAACATTAATAAAAAAAAAAAAAAATCATTTGCTTAACAATATAAATAAAAAATATTCAATTAAAATTTTATTTTATATTTCTAAAAAAAATTGAGTGTTGTAACACAATTTAAGCATTAAAAAAATTAAAATTTTGCATGCATTTTTTAAGAATTTAAATTTGAATAAACACTTGGTTAATAGTTATTGATTAAAAATCAGATGAGTATATGTTTTTTTGAATAAAATCAAATCAGCATAGGATATTTAAGCAGGTAAGTAGGTAGGTACTTAAAATTATTGAACACGTGCTGTGTTCAAAAACGATTTGCAAACTCATCGATTTTTCCAGCGACATAGTTTAAGAAAACTTTAAATTCATATACGATTCTGAATATAGCAACATTATACAGCAATAGTGCAAGTCGGACCACCATTACTGCAATAAAACGTAATGATAATCCAAAAATTCAGCGGTTCTCACGGTCTCGTCTTAATAATATTATGTACCTAGCATATTATATGATTACAGGGGGTAGTAGGATGACTGGAAATCTGTTGTCTCTCCCGGTATCTCGTTTATATATTATATGTATACGCGTATAATCAAGAACATGCGATACGATTTTAGGAGAGCTGCGAACTACGTACATATATATACGAACGTGGATAAGATTGTGTTTTGGGATTCCCCGCGGCATCATGTCGGCGCGTATACGATTAGGTACCTGTAAGTTTAGACAATTTAATTCAGCTTTTCCGCGACCAATACTGTAAAATTTGGTCAAATATAATAAAGTATGTATCCGTTTGATTATATTAGATTGTATGCAACGAGACGGCTGCTCGCTCGTCAAGAGTCGCCAAACGGGATTAATCATTGTTTTTTTTTTTCTGCAGTTACGTTCGACCCGCCACTGCTGCTATCTCCGTCGAGTTTGATATGTAAAATATGAAACGTAAAAACCAAAGGAAAAAAACGGCCAACGACAATCTGGTTTCCTTTGTATATGGCCGCCGGCAGAGCAGAAACAGAAATTTGCTGTTGACGACAGATGTTAAGTCACGCGCGCCGTAACCCGGTTCCCACTTTATTATTTATTATTCGTTTTTTTGAATTTTTTTTTTTCCGAAATACGTCAAAATCAATGAATTACTCGCAAAACGGGTGTCGTATAAAATGGTCCACGAGTGACGCGCCCGCGAATCGCATGCAAATTTTCCTAACGACCCTTGACAAGACAACAGCACATTAGTATCGTTATTATTATTATTACGCGTTCATGTATACGATGCGTAGACTGGCGGACGAGGCAAAATCAAAGCCTGGACATTCCGTGGGCTAAATACCTGTGTGATAAATGTGCACGCCATTCGCAAATCGACCAAACGCCGCCGTATTACCTTTATGGCATTACTACAAAATCACTATAACCAACACTATATCTGTACTTTCCCGGTATTACGTACCTATGTAATAAACAATATATGGGTAATAACCGCGGGTACATATACTGCAGCGTTATTAGGGAGCCGTCTTGGATTATATGGGGAGCGTGATTTGTTGATCTCACAGACGAACGAAAAAGAAAATTGAAATAAAATCGTATCATTATGTATTGCCGAAAAATGTTCGTATTTATTGGTTATTTACTAAAAATTTAACAAACGTGTTTTATAATATATTTTTAACTGGATCTTATAAATTCGTTTATTTGGAACAAAATATTTTATTTTGTTTTATTTAATAACTATAATAACTTACCGTTTTATTTGGCTTTTGTTATAAACGATGGATAATAATGAAGACTTGCGATGTGCGCGCGTAAAGACAACATTTAAAATTGTACAAATTGAACGATCGTGTTATAACTTTTTTTTCTCTTATATTCACGATCGTTGAAAATTTTGCAATCCATTTAATTTGATATTATTTTTTTACCTAAAATAACAATATACTTTATATAACTATGATCGCTTGCATTAAATAATTGTCTCATCTCTATTATTAGATGTACATGATTTATACAACATAAAAAATAATACTTTTAGCGGGTCGTAAGTGTTTCATTTATTTTAATTTCGCGTCAAAAATTAAACATATTGCTGTAGTTGTTATCATTAAAGTCACACGCGCGTTCGGTATGCCATTTTTTTCTTTTAAAATGTATACTAATATACGAGATCGAAGTCTGTGTAATAATACATTTGGCATTTATAAATCTGTTTTATTCTGACACATCCGGACCAAACATTGTATGCGAAAAAGGGGACGAATCAGGGCGCCACACATCATATATTGTATACATTTATATGGCTGACAGCGATTATTATGAATTCGAAAGTAATATGAGATCAGAAAACATATTATCGAAATCTCTTGTTTGTTTTTCCCATCAATGGGTGTACACCACATGCACATATTATTATAAAGTACATAATATATAATATATAACCGCCTTTATAAAATGTACGATTCGTGTTGGGGTTGTTGATCGACCGCGATTCTCGTTCTTTTTACCTTTCTTGTAAACGAGGTCATTTGAATTGTTCGACGATTTGTGTAGACAATATGGGTATTCATAAATTATACATTATAGTACGGGTAATTCATCATAATAATATCGAACGTATTCGCATTTTGACTTCAGAGGGTTACATATAGCATTTTTGCACCTTAGGGCATATTAAAATTAATATAAAATATAGTATACATTTTTACTACTATACGCATATTATTTATAAACATTAAACATATTCTATTTAAAATGGTAAACTGAGCCATATTTATAGATTCTTAAAAATAGCATAGAAATATTTTACTTTGTTTATAATTTTTTATCATAACATTCATAAAAATATATAAATTAATATCCTTTTTTTTTAAAAACAGTTATAATACGAGTATTATGATAGATTATGCTTAGATTAACGATAAAAAACATAATGTATTCTTTGTGATTGAATATCGAAAAAATTGATATGACATTTTACTGATAAAATCATGAAATAAAAAATTATTTTACTTTAGATTACAAATTTCTGTAACCAATGTTGTTTTTAAAATATCTTGTCATACCCAGGATAATGTGACAACTTCTAACACGTGCCCCCCTCCTCACAATTACTGTTATGTAAATTGCAAACCTACAGAAAATTGTACAGTTCGCAACGAGCATGGTCATAAGTGTACGACAATTTTGTCTAACTATAAAACGGTTTGTCGTTTAGCAATGAATATAATACAAGCCGTAGCATTGGGATATAAAATAATAATTAGGTACCTATTTATTTTGTGTATACAGCCGCGTAGCGGTTAGACATACTTTATACACCCTAAGAAAGCGCATATTTTAAATTTATTGTCTATTCTTTCCTTACGCAATAAAAATAAACAAAAATATTTAAAAAAAAAAAAAAAAAATTACGATAAATAAATATGAATCGAAAAAAAAATTCACACCAGCTGTTTATAAAATATTCGTTAAACGGTCTGCATGGTCTCCTATACATGTATACGTGTGTGTGTACTATCAATATATATATATATATCATATATGGTACACGCACATATAATATACGTATATGTACGCGTATTTTGTATACATATGTATAGGGTTATCTTGGTGAGGAACACGTCTTGTGTTTGCGCATCACGAATCATGATCTGGTTGAATAATCGCGGCTTTCGTCTCTCGCCCGTACTCCCCCCCCAGATCTTGCCCTCTAAGTATAGTCGTTCGACCCTATTACTTAACGGGTTGATAAATGGATATATACAACGCACATCGAACCCCCTTTGTTCCTGTCCTGCATACCTGATTTATATCGTTCGAACGACGGGCTGCCGCCGCTGGATCCATCACTTTCTTCTCGTAACCCTTTCCCCACTTGCGCGGTGTTTCCTTTATACAACATATACAAAGTATATATATATATATATATATATATATATATATTTATCGCAGTAGAAGTACAAGCGGCGCACACTTAACTTGACCCCCTCGGCCCCCGCTCTAAGTTTATACCTATGTATATATACTTCCGGTGGTGATTAATCGACCGGAAATCGGCGGCGTTACGAGGTGTCCCGAGATGAGACTGAGACCATATAATATATCCGCGGCACGTTACAATAATTGACTGACATATGCATATTGTATACATTTATAAACTATACTATGTATATTAATAGGATATCTCTTCTTATTATTACAATACAAAGTAGGAAACTGTATAATCTATACAGTGTACATAATATTTTCTCTAATGACGGAGTTGCAATGAGCTCCAGAGCTCCGATAGAAAATTTTGCGACCACTGATCACTGTTTAATAGCAGAAGACGTATATAGTAAATAAATACTAACAGAAATATTATATTTTGTAGTACCTTAACATAATGCCAATCATTTATAATACTATCATATGTGTATACTGTATAATGTATATATATATATATATATATAAAAGAACAATATTTTGCAATAAGTCGTAGGGTCCACTATTGTTGCACACAGTACTATCGGGTTACAATATTATAGTTATAAACGTATATATTGCATGTATATTTATCTACAAATAGTATACGCTGATTGTTTTTTAACACAATAGCAATAAAACATATAAACTTGATATTTGGAAATAAAATAGCCAAAGATGAAGTGATGAAAGAAAAATTATTGTATTTCATTAAGTTAGAATTTTCTCTTAAAAGCGAAATTGAGTACGATATCATACATTAATAAAAATAATGCAAAAACTTAATTATCCAATATTTTATCAAATAATAATAATTATTATAATTATTTAAAATCTCAAAGAATTTAGAAAAAAATTAAATGCAATATCTATATTCTTGTGAGATTTATATAAGCCTTATAAAACCTAACCTAACCTTTTTGTAAAATATGATGTAACTTTTTATCGCTTTTGATAAAAACAATAAAATTTGCGGTACAAACAAAACATGATAAACTTTCGTATAATATCATGCAATAATATTGCAATATGAACAAAGAAGTACACATATGCATACTATTCGTGCGTGAATTATTTTCTGGACATTTTGAAAAGATTTCATGTACGATGATGATTTCCGTTATTTCGAAATCTACGACACAATATCTTACAGGGCACGCGGAGTAAATGCACGGTGGACCAGAGAAGACAAAACTCACGAAATAACAGTTTTTTTTTCTCACACCCCCGACCTATCCGTGTAGAGGATCACCTACGCTCACGATGTCCGAAAAATTAAAATTCAAGCCGCTGACAGACATAATATTCTTTCTGTCTTTTATGCGTTTGTGTAATTTATACTCACAAGAACTGAGTTCGTTCACTTCATGCACAATGTATCATTTCATAATCGAAAATCACCGTTAACACTTCGTGTTGAACATTTTTTTTTTTTTTGTTGTTGTCTTATTGTTATTATCGTTTTTATATATATTTATAAATATAAATAAACATATACCATTAAGTCTCCGTGTCGTATCGAACACACACACACACGCACGCACGCTGATACTTCCATATATTATACTTCAGCCCCGGCGCGACACCAATAGCCCGAGAAATAATATCCTATTGTAATCCACGTGTTGATTATAGATGGTACGCTGCGTAGGCGTGAATCGGCCGTCGTGCGACATGCTGTATAAAAAATTGATAATTCGAAAATAATACCCGTCCAGGTCAAATATAATATCGCAAGCTTATGTGTATGTGTACCAACACCTCTAACGAAAGTGTGGAATATTATGTATCGAGTAGGAAATCATTTTCGTGTTGTATCTATATAAAATAATAATATTATAATATACAATTATATATTTATATCAGAGTTTCTGTAATTTGTTTTCACATTTTTTTTTTTTTTTAGTTACACAAATTCCATGCATGCATCTATTATTGACGGAAATCGTGAATCGTGTGGAAAACTTAAGAGTGATGTGTTTAAAAGTTTGGTCGACGAAATATATGATTTGTATGTACTATACCTTACCTTTATATATACATTCTATACAGGTATGAATACTGAGCGATTATTTTATTGTGAACCTGCTGTAATATCTTAGCATTTTTATTTTATTTTAATGTTTAATAATAATATTCATTTCATTTTGTACTACAAGTATAAAAAAAAAAAAAAATTGACGTATTACACTTCTATCATGTTTATTAAAATGAAAAATATACTTTTGCATATGACCATTGACCACGTACTTTTATAGTTTACACTGGAAAAAATAAAATTAATCTAATCGTCACATGAACATATAGTTTAAAATTTATTATATTTAAAAAAGCGTATTCTATAAAAATATAGAAATATAGACTATACAGGTATAATATTATAATATAACTACTTATAGTTGAAATATCCTTAAATTATATTTAGTTGTTATATTATAGCAACATATATTACTATATGAAGTGAACCAGTTCAAGAGTAAATATATTTCTATTTACTAATTACTTTACCATAAAACAGTGTCATGTTTGGTGAAATATTTTGTATTTAATACGATATCAGTTATAACTTAAAATAAATTCATCGATATAAATTATTATCTATCCTAATTTCTTATAGTATAATATTTTAATATTAAATGTTTATTTCATAAGAAATCGAATCGTACCGTATTATTTATGTATTTTAAATCATTATAATATTACATTTATATATCGATCATTGATTATTATACTAAATTTATTTCAGTAACATACATAATATTTATACTTAAAGTTATCATAAATTTATTAACACTCAAACGCTCATATTATTTGTAATTATTTGTTTCGATACAGAAGACTACTCGTACAATAATTTGATTAAAAATGATTCGTCAAACTTCACTGACTTCCTCGCTATTGATTTATGTTGTAATAATATTATTACGATTTTCATTTTATATTTATGAATAAATAACTGGTAGGTATACGATATTAACTACTGTGGGCTCCGTGTCGTATTTACCGCACTGTCTTCGAGATACTGGTTATGCGTTTTAACACCATTAATAATATTTGAGGAACGATTAATGTCGTGAGAGTACGACGACGGCCAAAAAAATAAAAATTAAAATAGGGAAAAATAACTATTGTATATGTATACGGGACCGACATGAATGGGAATTTTCGAACATAATGCACGTGGTAGTATAGTTATAGGATCGTGCAGGTCATATATATACTTATGTATATGTATATAAGATGGAAATCATGGATTTGTAGCCCCGGAATTCGATCGTTCATCACCTATTATACCGGAGCGGCTCCCGGGTTCTAAAGCAATAACGTAATATATTCCGTCGGCTAAATGTTTTTTATATGTATACCGCGGGCACACGCACACACAAATCGACCAAACGCAATTAACATAATATTGTAACCCGACCATTATAAGAACGTCTGTTCGGCAATAAAATGCAACATTTTTCGGTTCCTTTATCATTCGATTTTATTATGTTATTTATAACGTTCGACCATTAGCGACCAATAAAGATAAACCTACTGACTTTTTTCAACTCGTTCTTATATTATATTATACTGTGTACACATATTATTATTATTATTATTATTATATAGTGAAGAAAAGTGGATGGGTAGGTGTCGGCGGCGGTGGATGAGAGGATTTGGAAAACGATGAAACGCTGTAACGAAAATGAACGATATTGGGTGTTATGAATTTAAATAAAATAATAATAACTAAAATAGTATAGGTCTGACGTGCGTATTTCATATGCTAATTATTATAGAGATTGTGCCGAGAATCGTATAATATCACCATTATAAACTATCATGAAATGACGATTATTTGTAAATAATATATTACGGTATGAAATGATTTCAATAATTGCATTTATTCATAGTACTAATATGATATCTTAGTATGACGTTTTATCAGGATTCTTTTTGATCTCCAATTGATTCCGAACCATAGTATCTTTTTTAATTTATAAAATACTGATAATTATTTTTTAATTATTTAATATAAAAATAATTATAAATACATCGAATGTCACTTTTTTTACATTAAGAAATGAATAAAGCATAATACTAATCAACTATTATAGCTGATATAATTTATATATAAATTATAATAAACATATTTATTAAAATTATTATATTTTTATTTTTATTCAAATTGCATTAACCATTTAACATTTAACTTTTATATTTTTAAAATTATTCATTTATTATAAGTACTTATACTCGTAACATGTAATTAGTGTGTAAATACATATTAAGTATGTAATAAAAGTAATATATTTTTCCAATATACAGTTTTTTTACTGTAGACATTAAATTACATTATTAAGAGTGTGTGCCATGTGATTATATTGATTTTGTTTTTTTTTTCAGAAAAAAATATTTTAAACAAAGAACTTGATTGTACTCTACGTACCTAAAAAATTAAAATAGGTATTTTTAAGAATAAACATCAATTCAAGACGTTGTTTGTAAAAACACCATTAGAAAATAAGATAAGGTGTTGTAAAATAACTCCAAAAGAATAAATCCAATCACTTTGTGCCAAACCGTTCAGGCGCCAACGACAATAATAACGTGTTGATGAATATTTCCAATACTTTGATTATAGTCTCTGGTGTAACATTGGTATGGCGGTGGCGACGGCGGCGGACTACCATGTAAAAGTGTATATTTCCATTGCCGCTGCCGAGTAAGCCCACGGCACAAATTATCGTGTTTGATCTGACCGGGATCAAAGGGGTCCGCCGGCTTCCTGTTATATGGCCACCATAAAAATCGCATTGATAAACAATCGTAAAAATACACTTTTATAAATAAATCCATAAAAGAAATATATGTCTGATTGGCCATTAAGAGACGTCCGTGTGAACGCAAGAAGAAAGAAAACGAGAGGAGGAAAAAAATATATAGTTATACGAGGCAGGTGGCAAATATGCTGAATATGTTTGGACCGTAGTGTACTTATAGTGTTGACAATCATCGACAGGTCTTTTTGTCGACGCCGAAAGAAGAATGCGTGCTCACCCGAACACCGGTCGCAGTCGCCGCCGAGGGATATATACACGACGAAGTGGAAGCGTGGTCGTGATCGGTGATCGGGACGGAGGGGAACAGCGCGCTATTGCAGGATTCCAAATTGGCATCATGGATACCTTTTTTATGTACTTTTTTTTTTTGTTTGTTTGTTCTTAATGTATGATACAGCTACACACAAGTATGACTCGATAGTTATTTTGTCTGAGTTTTCGTTAATGTTTGCGGAGGCTCGAAAAATGTCGGACGAAAAAGAATTACTAATCAAAATCCGTCGGCTCTATAATATCATTATGCAGTGTTCAATAAACTATAATAATGCATTATGTGTATGATATCGTAACAGTATGACACGCACGTACACGGCGTACATATTATATAATAGTATTAAAATTTCCCATCGTCTTTGTTTATGACGATGGCGACCCCCACGACATCACACCCCACACCGAGATGAAAGGTCTCGTCGAATGCACATGTCACGTTATAATGATAATGAATAGTTGCCGAATATTTTTTCGCGTACGCTTGATTGAATGCATTATGCTTCGAGCGAATCGCAGGGCTTATACAAGATAAGTATAATACACGCACGTCGTCGTATTGCAATGTTGCAATTATCTGAGGACTTCATCGATTTCCGATGGAGGCGCAAACAGTACGGCCAAAACGTGTACTCACTTTTAAATCATTATTTTCAAATCGATATTTTTGGAGCCTATAATAATATCATAATATAAGTTGTACGTGTTAAAGCGGCCGGCCACAATAATGCAGTACGGAATATATCTTGAAAGAAATAGTAATGCGTAAATTGTAATAAATAACACAATTCAGAAGTCGTAAACGGGAATAACTTAAAAAAAAATTAAATACTGTTGATAGTTATTTTTTTTTCTACTCGGGTACCCCTGATATTGTTCGGTCCAAACGTAAACACAAAAAGCAATAAATTATCGTATATACACGAATAAATTGATAAAACTCATAATTCGGAATCCGTTCTGTTCACATGCGTCCGTGTTATTAACCAAGTGGCTATGGATATTTCTTGTGAACATAAATATATATATATATATATATTTATATTTTAAATAGCGGGGCAGTAAATCATTGTATCACAAAAAAATAAAAAATAACACAAGGAGAAAAAATACGTTTCCCAACCGATCGGCCGCCGCCGCCGCCCCCTCGTACTCTAATGACCCGTAAAAGGCGATTGGTTAAGGCGACCGAGAGTTTAATCAGAATTTATTGTTAAACCGCACAAAAGGTGCCAAACGACATAAATATGTATTTCTTTATTTTTTCCCTTACATTTCCCTTGCACACTATCACTCACGCTCTCTCTCTCTCACCACCACCACCGCAACGTCATCGTCGTCTTGGTTTCTAGAATTCAACATTCGGTACGGTCCTCGTGCACCTGTCTTATGCTATTTCGTTCCTTCACTAATTTTTTTTTAGCTTTGGATTTTTTTTTTTTTTTATTAATATTTTACCCCCATGAATATAGTAACATTGACGGAAATACTTGTGTGACTTAAAGGTTTAACCACGTCAAAATCTGTTGTCAACAGCTCTTTTTTTGTATGAGCCTATAATATTATATGTATTTATTGTTGTTGTACGTATTGGCTTGTTCTACGTAGACAACTAAAAACGCATACTACATGATCTTAACTGGATATAACTTCTATGTGTGGGTTTTGTTGATTTTAATCAGTTTTATCCATTGAAAAGAAATTATAGAAATCGCTCATCTCACTTGATAATGACCAGAGCATTTCTTTTGTTTACAGGCGGTATATTTAATATTAATAACGTTGAAATAAATGAAAATAGTAAAATAAGTAGGTACCCAAAAATGTAGAATACGATTACATTTAAAATTATTAAAACAAAATATCTAACAACAAGGAATCAGATTTTAGTTTTGAATTTGATGTAAAAAATGTACTATAATATAATATAGTACATCGTGTAATAAACGTGTTTAAATTTCGATGACTATCTATTCGATATAACGCAAAATCCCCAAATGATAATATTTTATTAATATTGTTAATTTATATCTTACACAATTTTAAATGTTTTTGTATAAATATTTTAGCCTAAACCAAGAATACAAAAGTAGTATTCAAAACGAAAAATAATGATTCTGGTTCAAAATTACTTATTTTTATTATTTGGCTTTTTTCACGTTCAATCAAAATAATAAGCATGCTGCATAGTATATATATACACTTTTTCAACTAATACGATCCTTCAACACTTTAGAATATTTCAAAGTCGACAGCTTTTTACAGCATTGCTCCCTTTCACGTTGTATCAATATAATCATTGCAAAATAGCTTTCAAAGAACATCTGCGTAAAACACTGCTACGGGCTATTTTAATCAAATACACATGTATAAATAATATATATATATATTTGAATAAAAGAAAAAGTAATGTTGATATCGCTGCACACTTCTAAAAAGGAGATCGATTTTTAACAGCTCAACCGGAGGCCAAACGGAAAAATAAAATCTGTTTATTTCCCTCTGGGGAATCCGTCAAAATTTCATACCGAGACGACCGGACGCGGCACAGTATAGATATTGAGACTACGATTTGTTGCTTTTACATATGATCACAAATATTAATCTTTGTTACTGTGGTTGTGGTTCCGTTGTATGCATTTAGAGTATAAACTTGAAACCCCTAGGTAATCGCTTATTTTGAATGTTTGCGAACTATATTATATTACCTCGTGTGACAAAAGAACGGTTTGTTTGTATACAACGTATATATTACAGAAACCAATTTTCCTGTTGACGATTTTACTTAACGTATGCATATTTAAATTTTAAAGAAATTTATAATATTATAGATGTGGTGAAAAATTGAAAACAACCGAATGCCACTAAATTGTACAAACTTTGTGCACCCATTCTGATAAGATTAGTATCAATACTCGCATAATAAATATATATTATTTATCGACTCTTTATAAATGTTTATATTGTGTTGACATGTTCTATAAATTATTAATTTGCCATGATTTGTAAAATATTTTACAAATCATTAATGTCTGAAAAATAAAATTAATTTATTACGCAAGTAAGTGCATCTAGTAATTTTATTCAAAGTAAGAAATAGATACCTACTAAATTTAATGTGCTCCTTATCTTGGATAATTTATAGTGTTATCTTACTGTGGGTTTTGTGGGTCTAAAATATATAACATGGTTTTCACACATGGACATTTTAATGCGATATGGATGATACATTATACAAGACTCGAAGAAGTTAAATAAAATTATAATTTTATGTAGGTGTACCTATTTTAAGACATTTCAGTAAGTGCTTATTTACTTTTACCTATCTTTAATAAATAATACTTTTAATATTATTTGATACCGTAATAAATTTCATTTTTTAGATTTTGTCTACATATTTCCATGGTATACGATTATGAAGCATATAACGATGATACCGTTTTATTTTTAATTAAGTTTTTGATTAAATTATGAGCTAACTAGTCGCAGTATTACAATTACCAATAAAATATTTAATAAAAGAAAAACAGCTGTGTATTATGATAAAACTAATAAAAATATTTTTTATGAAAAAAAGTTCTTAAAATCTACTTTTACCTATTAAAGAATATAATAAGGTGGGGTAATTAATATTTATTAGTGCATATATTTTTAGCCAAAGTAATTAAATAAAAATAAAAATTGTTTCTTTCGATCAATTGTTTTTTTCTGTTAAAGTTCTATAAATAACTTGAACACTTTCTTCTTACGGAACAAAAACGATTACGGGAAAAAAACAGTGATGAATATAAAAGGTACATATTATATTTTTAATAGGAAACTATATACTAATGATGGACATTATTGCATTTATACATACTTAACACATAACAAAACTTAATATGGATGATGGCATGTGTATAATAAAAAAAAAACATTTTTCATATCACACAGTAAAGACTGATATATATAATGTGTTAATATTCTTTCTAGACTGCTATATTATGTGTAATTACGGTTCTAATTAAAGAATCGCTTCTCATCGTCATCCGAAATTTATTATAATATGTACATTGTGGAATGGGTTGTTGATCCAGCGCGCGTGGAGGTGATGATGCGGTCGCATTTCGTCCTCAGGTTTTGTCGGCATGTTTCAAAGAGACAAAAGTAATAGCAATGGACGTCATTTATCGAAATTATTTCGTCTCCGGTGTAAGATTTATATTTTTTCTTTATCACGCGCGTACGTTTAGTCAGCAGTTACAGTCGAGTTACTTATACGAGGTTTGGCACACATATTAATATAATAGTCACACTGCAATAAAAAATAATAATAATAATAATAATACGCAGTAGGCATAAACATCATCAACAACCCGTGGGGTTTATGTACGATTTATTTGGTGGGGGGAAATAGAGAGAACTAGAGTGTGGGAGGGAGGAGAGAAAAAAGTGACCTTGAAAATCAGCTGCTTTTAAAGTGGCGTTCGATCATAAAAAGTCGTAAAACGAATGGAAAAAAGTCATTCGATTAAACGCTGTACGGCCGTTCTACACGCGTTATATTATTGCCTTTCTCGTTGATATCCTCGCGTAGTCTGCAGTTCCCGTTTATGATTCCAATACTATATTATTAAAGTGTTTGCCCCCTACCGCCGTTTTCACCACGTCCTTTTAAAATATAAAATACGAAAAATGTTTATACACACATTATGAATACATAGAACATATAATATTATAATATAAAGTCACAGACACACAGTGGTTGTGAGCGGTGTACCTGCAGTAGAGTTATACAGCGTACAGCCAGCGCAGAAAATCCCGTGTATGTAAATCGTATAGGCGTTTACGGTGTAAACATAAAAAGTTATACTCCTCGGGGGTGTATAGATTTACAATAATAATCGTTTTTAACTTCTCCCCGACGTATACGGCCACCGTTTTATATAATATTATATCCCCGACAAAGGGGAGGTATATAATATTATGTATAGGTACCTACGTGAGAGTTTACACCTCGTATACGTGTATATTTATGACTCTTTACGCAGTGTTTTGGTTTTATTTCATTTCGGTTCTTTTCAACGTCGCATGACTCGTCGTCTATTTATGCCGATGGTATATTTATTTCTCTTTGTTACATTTTTGATGTTCACTATGATATTATTATCCATAGACGGCCGCAGCTATATTCTAAGTACTGCGAACTACATTAAATTATATAATATATGAATCCGGATTCATTTCTGCGTTTTCGGTTTCTCTAGCACATCGAGCGACATCCCTATATAGACAATATCGTTTATTATTATCAACGGCCGCCAGATATATGATTTACATAGATTGCCCGTGAATAACAATAATAATAATTCCTTTTTGTCTTTCTTCCGTATCCCTTCGATTGGCTCCGCGCTCACATTCGATTTGCATATGAAACAAAAGGACTCCGACCGGCCGTTTATCATCATGCGCGCCGCACCGTTACAATAAATATATCGGGATAGGGATCGTGAATTAATATTTCCGATTGTTTTTTATTCGTCTCATCTTATGTACGTATATAATATATATTATGCGTGTCCATTATCTCGATAACAGTGATGGCGCCCGAGTTCTCACGGCTAAGTGCTACGGCCGTAGATTGGTTTCCGATGGGGTAGTTTCCGGTAGTTCTTTTTCTGTAGACCTCGAGGCAAAACCCGAAACGCTCTTGTATATTATATGTACGTAATATTATATATATATATAAATCGTACACAACAAAATCGCACGTAACTTATATCTAGGAGATTACATTAAACGAAAAAAAATCATGAAAATTAATTTTATAATATTTTATATATATATAAATTTAATGTATACGAGTATATTATACAATATTATGTATGTAGAAACTGAAATTAAACGATATAATTAAAATATAACTTTATAATAATATTATATGGTGGCTTGGCATGGCGCGTTGGCTGCTTCCAGTTGCGGAATGCAACTAAGAGTAAATAACGGCCACAGCTACTAGCTCCCGGATGGGTGACCACTCGGGATCATAGTGGTTAAAAACCTTACCACACATACATGTGTTTGCTATCAATGCTATCAACCGTAACAATCGTAAAAATACAACCTACCGTACCAACCTTACCCCCTACTACAGTTCATGACCTCTACAAACAGCTAATAGCCCTAGTTGCCGGGCTTAAGTTCAATTAAAAAAAAAAAAATAAAATTTGTTTTGTCAACTTGCCATTATTTTGCTATTAAACACTTATTGGTGTTTATTATATTTAAATGGTTTTTGTAGAATTTTTTTGTTTAATTCACAATTATCATAAAACAAATTAAATAGTTTTACAAATAATATTAAAATAGATTAATAGGTAATAATACACACAGATTTCACTGTTATAAAATGTAATAACAATATAAAGAACAAAAGTATCTATAGTATTATAAAAAAAATATACAATATATTATCTTAAGCTATAGAAGTAATAACATATTTTTAAATATTTTACAAATAATTAAATATTAAAACGTATCTTATAGATCCACCTATTAATCTATATTGATTTGAAATTTTCTCCACAACTTAATATAAAAGAAAATAACTAAATTTGTTTATTATTATTATTATTATCTAGTATTATCTTATAACTTATAAGTAATATAAATTATGAATAACTATGATTTCCATTATAGTATTTAATAAATTATTAAGTATTGTATATAGTTAAATCAGGATGTAGGCATATAGTAGATAGCAGATAGACCTGTAGGCGGGTGGGAGCTAGGGTACAAAGGAAAACTCTGAAGAAGCTATCAAACATTGTAATATATTGATATTATTACTGAAACATTTACGGGTAAATAATAAAATAATATATGTCTTATGAGTTGCGATATTTTATGATAAAATTACTGACATTATAGTGTCGTAGCCGAATAAATAGATTAAGTAATATATAATAATAAGTAACGATTAATAACATTTTATAGTTGATTTTATACTGTAATTTGTGATTATAGTCAAATGAACCGAAAATTAATAGTTATATAAAAATAATTCTGATGAGTATGCTATTTTACTTATTGTGTCTTAATGTGAATTACAGCTGACTTTCGAAATAACTATACTGTTCGGCGTTCAAACAAATGAACAATTATCAACTTATTTTCAAATTTGAAGGGCGAAAACCGTTGTATTTCGAAACGGCGAAATTTAATGACCACATGGTTTCCATTTGCCTACAGATTTCCGAATTAAGTCAAACATTTTCCAGACTTGTCATCAAAGTTTAAGTAATGCACACCAACAAACACTAAGATATAATGATTTCAGCTATTCTGCTTACAGCCAAAAACGATATAGTTATGTAATACATTATACTATAAATTGTCAGATTTTTGGAATCAACTTTTTAAACTGTATGAAACTATGAAATAAGAATTTATAAAGATAAATATTCAGTATTAAACCCAAGTACTGTTATGATATAAAAAAAATTAAAAACATATATTAAATTAAAGAAATATATATAAATTGAAAACAAAAATGGCAGTATAATATTATGCCACTAGCTGTTTATCAATTTAAATGCTTAATCTCAAAGTGTTAATGCAATTTTTAAAAACAAAGAACTATTTTAAGTCAGAGTATAAAATATAAGCGTAATATCTATAATACAATTTATTAAATTTTAACAATTATACAGCAAACCAATTTATTAATAAACTAGAATATTTAAAATGATAAGTACACCTTGGGATTTTACTTGACTAATTAATTAATAATAACAATATTATTCTGTACTATTATTTTAGTGCTGAGTCCTAGACAACTATTCCTATTAATTATTTTGTTTTGATTTGGTATTATTATAATTTATAATATATAGCTATATCTAAAAAAATATAAATTAAACATAAATTTATTTTTTTTATTTTTATTTTATACTAATCAACAATTCTTATATGCCAATAAAATGTTTAAGTACATGTATTGAAGCATAAATACATAGGTACAATATACCAATTATGTATACTATATTACTATATTATGATAACTTAAGTTTATAGACATGTTATATTACTATAATTGTTCAATTATTGATTTTTTTACAACTAAAATAATAATTAATTTGCTTATATTCTGAAATAAATATTTGTTTAAATACTAATAAGCATTTTATTGAATTTAAAATTAATTGCAATGAATGAAAAAACTAGATTATGATAATCATTATTTATTATAAAAAAAAAGTCTTAAATAAAAACCATCATTATAATAGTTAGTTGATTTAGAAAAACATTATTTATTTTGATTTTTTTTCAAAATAATTGATTTAAAATTCAATCATTTTTAATCTTATGAATTGTAGATTATGTGAAATTAGGTTATAGTTACTAGTTAGCACTTGCATAACAATAAATTTTGTTACTTATCTTTATTTGATAAATGGTAAGAATTCATAATAGACATTTTTATTTATATAATAATTATATTTTAGTTGTACCTATTAAAAATAAAAATATATAATTATCAAATTGTATAATTTTTATTTTTAATAGATCCCTTTTGCAGTCCAAATAACAGTATCATTGTTATTAGATATTGTAAAAAGCACATATTAATAAAATTTTCAAAAAATACTAATTAAATGTTTAAGATTCTATGAGAAGAGAAAAATTTTTTCAAATTTTATAGTGATATGTGTATTTTTTTGTATATTTTGTCATCACTTTTTGGTGCATGTATATATAATATTAATAATTAAATATTGATAATATAATAAAATAAATATATTTTTTTCGGTAAAAATTAAATCGACATGTAACAATTCAAAAAAGTACAATAAATTATTTTCATAGAAATATCAATAAACATATCACAATGTGCACTTAGTAATATTATAAATTTATAAACCATATTAGTTAGCAATCGTTTCCGTATAATATACAATCATTCAATTAAAATTTAACACATTCGTTATTGTAGCTTGCTAAATACCTAATGTGCAGCATAGCATTACCCGTTTTCCCACTTTTCTATTTAATTTTAAATTTTACAAATTTTATACGACTCCATAAAATTAATTATAGTGTTGTTCTCTTATTGTTATGATTGCGTTAGTATAAGTAAGTACTTAGTTTCATATGATTTTGAATATTATATTCTATCTACGTTAATAATTTATTGTGCATGTAACCCAAATAAAACTGTTGATCTGTTTTTAGTATCAATTTGACTATTATGTGGTAATTTTGTATTAAAAAAAAATTATTGTAGGTAAGTACTCTACATATTATAAGAATATAATAATAAATAGCAATGGATCAAACATAAATCTTAACTGAAATAACGGATGTAGGAGTGAATTTCAAAATAATTTTTTTATATTGCGTTTTTGTAATTGTAATATTATTTTATGATAAATAAAAAAAATGATTTTCATAACTACTAACAAGTATACAGCAGGTGACAATAATTCATTCAATTATATCGTTATTTATTTTTATAAACTAGGTACTGCATTTTATAGTCAATTGTACGCTGTGCTTATGTTATTGCCTATTGGCGAAAAATTAACATAACATACTTTTGAAGTAAATTACTACTTTCTTATATATATAATTATGCAAATATTTTGTAACCTTAATAAATTACTTGAATAAATACTTATATTTATATAATTCATGCAGCTGAATTTAATTAGATGTACCTCCCTACTTTTTTTTTTTTTTTTGTTAATACATTTACCACACTAATATTTATGATATTAAATGCATCATAAGAAGCAGAACTTCAGTGTGAATGGGATTAAGATCATTAAAATGGCTTATACTTTTACACTATCGATATTGTAAAAATTTCCAAAGACATTTTTTTCTTAAAAATTGTTAATTTATCTTATAAAAACGAAAAAGGAATTTTTAAATATACTTCAAATTTACAAGTATATTATTATATATATTTTTATAATATAATGTATTATGTTAAGTTTATACTTTTTTTCAAATTTTATTATATTTTATCATACGAATTTTATTTTAAAAACTTCAATACTGCAATAGTATCGTCTACAATTAAAAACAAAAAAAAAATGTAGGATTTATTAAGAGTCATTATATATTATGCACAATAACTACATTTCGCTTTCAGTTTAACCGATCATAGTTTTTAGAATATTGTTATCAAATATCAACCCTATTATTACTATTTAGCCATAGTTATTTTAATATAATGATACTTTTATATCTAATTTTACAATTATTGCAGTGTTCGCTGCATCTGCTATTGTCTGTTATATTTTAATGTCACAGTTATCTATTTTTTTTCTTTTTAATAATACGTACACAGGATTTGGTCATGGCTCTTATCTTATCGGTCAGTCCGATTTCTCGAACTTGGTTTCTTTATAAAAATAAACACACACACACACACCATTCTGCAGTGTCAAAAAAACAATCAACGTGTTCGATGATGTTAAACACATGTGACTATGACGTGACCATCAGTTGAATATATAATCATCTGCCCTCCCCGAAGTATGGTAATTATTGCTGACGGCTACAGCGTATAAGATAAAATATAAGTAATATCTGCAGCAGTAGTCGTTAAACAGTCGCAGCATATAATTATTATAGTTTTGTACAATACAATCACTATCGTCGACGATGGTGATAGCAACGACATGGCTCTGTATTACTCGTACAACACGATATTACGATAATAATTTATAATATATTATTATCATAAATCGTTCATCTATACGCGTATAACACTTTTGTATTAATATGCGAAAAGGCGCGGAAGACCATCTCGAGCCATCTAGATGATGTACGACCGTTCATTTCCGGTGCTGACGGTATAAGAAAATACCTTTTAGACCGATACATCCCCGCCTCCGATCCGGGCCGCGAGATCGGTTCATAATAAATCGTGTTCGGGGCATAGGTACACACACACTAGCTGACACACGCATAGACGTTATAAACATCGTCGTCATTCGTGCCTTCAGTCGGTGGCGGCATCTCGGCGTTGGTTATTAGTCGTAATGGCCAGTCATGTGTGAAGTCGATCATTACATTGGCGCCGCCGATGCCCGGTTTCTCGTGTTTGGTAGGTTTATATATATATATATATATATGTTCATTTTTTACTCCATTCACAACGTCACTACACTACGCGTGTGCCCGAACACATCGCATCTGTCCTTTAGGAGACGAGCAGCAGAGTGGCGGGATGATGTGAAATGGAAAAAAATAACCGTTCGTCAAAGACAATCGAACCGCCGCGGCGGGACTATCCTCGCTTGCTCTATGATTACAGGGCCAAACCGCACACGAATTAAGTCGGACGCGTATAATATTATATACATATAGCTGCAGCTACCGGTCTTTGGTACTCGCGCGCGCGCCTAGCATCTCTGGCCCCGACATCCGGTTCGACTATTGCGTGTGGCGTGGCGTCTCGTGAATATTGTGTCCTTATATTATTATTGTTATAAAATATATATTATGTTACTCCTCACATTTTATTTGGTTTTTGATGTTCATATTTTGTCTGTGTGCATTCACACGATTGTTAATACTTCCACTCGACCGCGGACCAGTATCTATGTGTGTGTACATAGAACCACGTACACACATAATACCCCATAATAATGCTACCGTTTCAACGTACGGTTACATAATAATTATTATTATTCTTATGGACCACCCTTTCGTTATGAGATTTCAATAAAAACAATTTTTATCGATTTCTGTTCTGTAAATATTGCCTGTAGTAATAGATAATTTATGCGACTACTGTCCTTATAATTTTCTAATTTACATCGTATTATTCATAAGACTAATATCGATTTGTAATGCGAAAGAGTGAAAAGACCCGTCGTAAACAATTGAATTCGTTGAAATACTCATTGTTGCAGATTCGATTACACATCACGGTTTTTCTTTCTTGTATATATAATTATCGCATACATATTATATTGCACAAGACTTTATCTTTTCCACCCCACGTATCTCACGTATTTCGTGCATAAATAATTACATAATCGAATTCTATTATATTATGTTGTTGCATATAAATATTTATGCACAAACGTTTCGATCATCACACTTCTTATATTCGTCTCTGTAAAAAAACAATCTATAAATGGTTTAAGAAAAAATGATTAATATTGTAAATCCACGATGACACAATGTATTTATATTTATATTATGGTGGTACAATAGTTACACATACGTAAATTATACAATTATATAATATGATGTCCCACGCAATCATTCAAATATTTAAGGAATTACAAGACACACATAAATATTTATCATATCTGTGTCTGAATAGGTTATAACTTATAGGTATACATAATACATATCATTTAATATACCTACTGTGTTTAATGTATAATAAAATATTTAGGTATGTAAAAGTGACGCATATTTCAATGTGTACACGATTTTTCGCTTAACCATAATAACTTCTAATTAAATCCATTTGTAATGCGCGCGTCAACACTCTCGTCGCAAACAGGAATAACGGTAATTATCATTATAATCAGGCTTGGTGTGCAAACACATACACAAACAACAAATACATACAAATACATATACATATATACATATATGATATATATATATATATATATATATATATATATATATATACCATAACGAATATCAACGTGAATCCCGTAATGCATCGCACCTACTTAAATAATATAGTTGCATCGTAGTTTGTTGTCGTATCTTCCCCTCTGTATAATATATATATAATATCGCAGACATATATTTTATTTTGCATATTTACTCGAACTCTGTTTAGGTTCTCGTAATCTAAATTCTTATGTTTATTCTTAACATGCGTATGGCATTTTAAGTTGCTTGTACGAAAATTATGTAGTATAGGTATACTGTTTGACGTGTCCCTCGTGGATAAATATTGTAGTACATGCGTCTATATATATATATATATATATATTAGTTACACTACCGTATCATAAATGATTTTGTCAAATTACATTATTTGACACTATAAAATGATGTATAAAATTCGTTTTCATATTTGTAGGTGTCCACAACGTCGCGTTTAATAACGAAAATAATAAATATTACGCATTTATTGTCATTATCTGGTACGTGTGGGATCTCGTTAGTCGTTATTACTGTACGCGATCAATTACACATGATGTTAAATTTGTTTGTTCGAACGATCTCTATCAATGTCTCGATACCTTTCTCATACATAAGACCGGATTTCGTAAAAACTATCATAATCCAATGTCAATACATAACGATAATAACAGTACACGATATTATACTTGACGGTCTCGTTAAAAAGTCACTCAACCTATACAGGTATAATGCCTGTTCGCCCTGTTCACCCGACGAATGTGTGTTACACACACAGCAATACATCATTACATACAATTTTAATCGAAAACATAATACACATCGTCGTACAATATTAATAACAATAATACACACGGTTGTAACTTATAAAATTCATAATATTATAATAGGAGTCTGTAGTGTAATACACGAAACTGATAACGTATTTATATTAATATGTGCAGCCGACATGGATTTTTTTTTTAGTATCGAAAACGAACAGATGGCCGCTCAGTATATTAGCATAATCGTACGAGCAGTGAAATTGGAATATTTCGTTTCGATTTTTTTTCAACTCTTTTACGTCTCCTTACGATTTTTTTCCTCTTCATTGTATTAGACGCGTCTTTTCTTCTCCTCTCCGTGTGCAGTGCGTGCACGGCAATGTCACCGGAGAATTATCACACGATTGCGAGCTAGCGGGCGCGCGCGCGCAAGACCAGTGGCTTTCGATAACATTAAATCCGAACGAATATAACCCTCTCATCTGCAATCCGATCATTTATTATGGGATTTAAAAAGCGACAAGTCACGCACATTGAATATTTCATATAATTAGTATATATACACTGCGACGATATTATAATACCGAAAATCCTTTGATATATGCCAGCCGATATAATATCGAAACGATTTTTTATTTCTTATTTTTTTCCTCGTCTTCTTATTTTTTATATACTCACACACCCGCAAGCATACACGAGTTTATATTTTATTTATATGCGTATAGTTACCGATTTGATTCATTTCGATGAATGTCGCCTTTAACGACTGCCACAGCTCGACAACGCTATTTGAATAAGCCGCAGCAAGGCATTCTTTCAGGTGTCGGTAAACTGGTTCGTTGGTAGCACCCTCTTACTGGTCCATATATTTATACATAACCCTCGTTTTCGTTCATATGTATGTGAGTATACATAATAGATTTTGGTGACTATAATCAATGATTATAATATTGTGCTAATAATTTTCCTTTTTCTTTTTCAATTTTTTTATTATTATTATTATTATTATATTGTAGGCATATTTAATGTTGTTGTGTCCAGATGAACATAACTATAGAGGAATATAACTGAATAGGCATTTGTGGGTTTATTTAGCTATGATATAAATTAAAAAGTTACTTCTTATATGATTGTTGTATTAACAACATATAAATTGATTATATGAGAAAAAATATCCAATATACCTATGAGTACTTTTACTTTTTTTATATATTTGTAAAATTGTTAAAATGTTATAGATACTGTACCTAATTCTGTCTAAATCTATCATAGAAGGCAATTTATCATGTTTAATGTAAATCGTGAACTTTTTTTGATTGCACTATCAATTTAAAATAAATTATGATTCGATTTGAAAAACATTTTACAAAATTATAAGTCAATTTCAACAAGTTGTAACATTTTCTATAAAATATTGGTACGTTAAATATTAATTATTAACTCTAATTCATGCCCTCATATTACATTAAAATTATTTTTATTTTTTTTATTGTTTGGTAAAAGGCTTATATTACAAAGGTTCTTAGCTTACAATAACTTAATATAAATAATACAAATTAATAATTATACGTAAAAAAATTATTATTATAATGCGTATAAATTGTATAAATTTCGGGTTTTTAGACATAGGTTTATTTTTACTTATACATGATATAATATTTCAATCAACTGTGATTTTGAAGATGGCCCTCTTATACCCTCGCACATTTAGGTTCATATCGCCTTAAATTAACTTTAACGTTCAATGAATTATTAGAGGTAATGCGAAATTAAGATGAAAAGCATATGACCTATAAAGGTCGACCGTACTACAATAGGCAGACTTAACCCGTTAATTGCCTAATACCTTAAAGAGATTGCTGGTATGCATTAACGTAACATAATCTTTTGGGTCCCAATTTTTTTGTGAAACACAGTAATTTTACAAGTACCTGCTACACAATAGAAGTATAATATTATAATATGGTTAGTGAATTCTCGTAGGTATACAACAAACATAATACATTACATCACGTATATAAACGAAGAATGTGGTCGATAAGTTATAATATTATTAAACGTGCTATAGTGGCAGCACTTGGGCTGGACCTATAAATAGAATATTATCATAATATACTTAAAAATAAATAATTATCTTACGGTTTTATTATTTTTGTATAATCTTATTAAAATAATTGTCGTCTAATTATTTAACTGTTGACTGAATAATTACATATAAGATATGTTTTTTTAATCTAAATATTGACAACGGACGATGCTTGCATGAATAATATCGATAAGTATAGAACGGTAAAAATCAAAAAACATTATATTCACCGCACATGATAGCATGATAAATATAAAATATATACTTAATATTATATAAAACATATACATAAAGTTCAATTTAATCGTATGGGTAATGTACAATAACCGATAGACCTAATTTAACACTATAATTTATAATGATATGTATATTATTATATTGTAATATTATACGTACGCATAAGCTTGTGTCATTTCGAAAAAAATATTAAATTAAACGATGAATACCCATATAATATGAGAATATATCGTTCGGCGTGTTAGGTGTACATAATACATATTAGATTATTGAGAAATTATTATTATCCAATGATGATACGATAATATTATTATAAATTATATAGCCAAGAAATAAAAATAAAAATTGTGTTTATATCTTATATCGAATTGACGTTGTTTTGTGTGCTCAATGACACGAGAACCGGTTCCGCATTTCGGCCGCGGATCAAACGCACGCGAGATGCGGAGACTAATGTAAATCGAATATTACAAATCGTAATTTGAATTTGATTGGTAACCGGTGTTCGGTTAATTATTTCCGCTGTTCGAATGACGCACGAGCATCGTGTTCGGGTGACGGGGCGGGGGAATTAGTCGGAAGGGAAAAAAGAAGGAAAATAATATATAATATGGGAAACGACATTTTTTTCTTTTTTTTTTTTTTTTTTGATTGATTGCTCGCAATGTCTGTTTTGGTGTACGGCTTGCGGTTTTTGTACACGACCGTGTGACAAACGTTTTCCGAATGTTTGTGACAGGGTAGTGGCAAAAAATAATAATAATAATAAAAGAGGGACGGAATAAAATGCGATACGGCGATTTTAGTTGACCACCACGATAGCTCTGTGCTAACGTAGTATTGTAAACTTAGAAGCAACCTTGAATCTTGTTTATATTGACTATGAGGTACTTAATTGTTTTGATATTTTAGGACCATACTCCATAATAATACAAAATGGTACTGTTTGAGTTTCACGGGAACCAATCGGTCGTCAAGCTGCATTGGTATTATGTTATTCGGAAAATTGTTGTTATTAATAAAATATTTGTACAACTTTCAAATGAAAATCATTTAATTCTTAATTAGGTACCTACCATTATCAGACGTCAATGCAGTAACCCGATTTTAACCAAAAATAAAACTCAATTATTTCTGTAAGAAGAACTCATTTGGTTCAAAAATGTTGATCTAATTATATTCTAATTCAAATCGAACTCGTAAATATTAAAATCGTTTTTTTTTTCAATCGGCAATGGATAACACTACCTTATCCTTTCTATCTTTCTACAAACATACACACACACACACATATTATACCTAAATATAACTATTGATACTTTTAATTGAAAATCATACGAGTTATAATTTTAAATCATATTTAATGTTTTGAAATTATTATATAATAATTAATAACTACAATAATAATACATAAATTAATATACTTGAATATATCATACATTTTATATTTTTACATGTACCAATGCATATAATAAAATATGAGTATGACATGTAATTAGGTAATATAAGTATGCACACTTGCAGACTAAATTATATTGAATAAATATTAATTATTTATCTGAAAAACATATAGGATGCCGATAAAGTCGTATGGATCCTTTGCACCGTATCATTCCAACCAGCTAGGGCAATTCGTCAAGGTGCTTCCACCTTCACGCTCCTATATAATTCACAAGTTCCTTGTTGTAATATCGGCAGCTATACGTGGCTTACTTATTTAGCACGCATTGTATGTACTTATAACAACTTGTTTATTATGTTATTTAGTTTCAAACAATTAAAGTAAATTTTTATCCGTGTAGCACTTACAATTTATTATTAAGTATTATTATTACGACATCGTTGTTTCGTGTTGTCTATATAATACAAATACATGTTTATACCTTATTTAAATAAACTTGCGCTGTTTCTATATTTTTTTCATTTTTTTCAATATCATTTTAGGTTTAGCCAGCAATGGTTAGTAAGCCTGTAGTTGATTTTTACTACGGGGGAAAGTACGGTTTTGGAACATATGTATTTTGGCGAGGATTTGTCACTAAAAACCAGGGTGGTCGCCCGTTTAAGACCTAGTGACACCGGCCAATGTTTAACCTCAGAACACGTTAGTGATTGAGGCTAACCTCCGTATCGCACCAGGCCATTCTTATATTTTATATTGTGGGTATATTAATATAATTGTGTGCGGAGTGCGAATCCAACGTTTCAAAAATCAAAAATAGGATCTATTTTATATACAAAGATTGTATTTGCAGAAACCTAACCTAATTAAAAATTATAGGTTTATGTAGTAAAAATTATAAATTGATTAAAACAGGTTATAATTTTTAATACAATTTGTTTCAACTAATCTAAATTTTCCCCATTTATGTTCGGATAATAAAATTACTGTAATAAATTTGACCATCCCCATTATACCTTAAGTATTAAAGATATTAAGACATTAACACTGCACTAGAATGCAAATTATTATCAAAGCAGTACACGGTTATGGCGTAAAGACAAATATTAAACGTGGCACAAAAAAGAACTTGTGTTCTATAAATATAATGCAGGAAATCATTATTATTATCGAGGGTTAGATCCTTATCAAGATATCAAGATGGATAATTTCCTTTAAAAAACATAATACATTGCATGTACCATAAATACAAATGGTTTTAGAATAATTTTTTTCTTATGCCATCATACGATTCCCTATTATTTTGAGGATGTACTCGTAACATATTTCCATGTAGCTAAAACATACAGTAGCACACTGTTTGATTTATTAACCAAATCATTATAATATTAGTAACCCTACATTCGTCTAACGAAATCTAAGTTAACTTAAATATGAAAAAATTTTAAAAATATAATTATATTTTGAACGTGCGTTCAAATTAACACGCTTACGCGTCCTGCTATTTATATTTTAAAACATCATATTTTATTTCCCGCCATTCATTACGAACCATGTTATTTTACTAATGTTTCGAAAAACTTTTCATATTTTGCTTTAGTTCAATATATATATAATTATAATATTATACTGTGGTTGAGAAATAAACCTTTTTTTTTACAATTAATATTTAACGTAATAATATTTGACTAACCTTGATAATTTTTTTTTCATACATACTTATTCGTCGCCATTTGTTTGGAATTAGTCATTAGATTATGGTAATTTTTAAATGCCCCCAGAGTGTTTTAACGACTTGAAGTGACTTATATAACATCAAAAAATAATGGGTGCCATTATAATATAGTTCAGACCTTATGAGTTTGAAAAGCTAATGAAACATCGAAGATGCAATAAAATACAGATGTAGGAAGTACACATTATATACGTGCACATCGTTTATATAAATGATAATTTGGGAAATCTCCTGCTTCGAATAACTTGAGTTATAATGATTATTATATAAAAAAAAAATACTCTACTTGATCACTAAAATCCGTACCTCTTCTTAAAAATAATTTACTTTGGTCGACCATATAATTACTTAACTTGTAATATATAGTATTAAGGTATAATAATGATAAATTGCACATTTTTCAATAACATTTTATTTTACCAATAATTAAATGAGCCGATTTCACACACTCTTCTTATAATTACTTATAATATCAGGAAATAATTATTATGGTATACTCAGATAATATCAAAATTATTATTATTTATAACGCGTAGTGTTCTTTAATTGTTACGACATAATAACAACTCATTATAGAGCTCGAACACGTTAAAATTGTATTTTTAAGTTTAACTGGAGTTTTTGTCTTCAATTAAACAGTCCGTTGACCTTGGAGTTAATAACATATCAAGTTTAACAGTGTTACGGGTGAAACGACAATGGACAAATAAATAAATGTTATATTTTATAAATGTACTGTGTTCTCCTCTAAGAAATCTTACAATAATTGTAATATGTTTAATACGTACGGTATGCCTTGATCAATTTATTTGATACAATAACCAGACATTAATATAGTATAATCGGTTATACAATTTCCATTTACATGGTATGATATACTAAAATTAGAATATACATAATTCAGTAAAACATGAGTCATCTATAATCTTTTCTTAATTCGGGAACAATTAATAATAATTAATCAAACACTATAAATAGGTATGTGTAAAACCATATTATACCTACGTGCATTTATCATAATATACTTCAAAAGGGTTTTGACCGAGCATTTGTAAGATATTTTATATGCCCGTTATATGCATATTATAATACTATACGCGTTAGCTACGATAATTAATGCTAATACGTCTTTAAATAAACTATAGCCAAATTAAAGGCCTTTCTTCGCCTAAAAATATTATAGTCATCGACATGAATTTGGTCAATCATTAAGTTACTATTTTATTTACATAATATTTGATCCCGCACGACGTTGCTCGTGAAAAATTAAATGTCAGTAGATTTACCCAGTCTAAAACCTTGTTCAATGAAAACCACATATATTTTTAATAATCATTTGAATGGTTTTTTTTTCAAACACAAGATACGGGTTCTAAAATTATTATTTTTGTTATTGTGTACTCCATTGCTGGTAAAAAAATACGATCTCTTATATGATCGTCTAAGACTAACGAATAAAACTTTACCAACTTTTTAAAACTTATTTCATCATTAACTGACACTATGGACATTGTCAGTTCCCAACTCACCACGTCGCCGACGGCACTATTACTTTGTTATCGCTTAGCGTTCTTTCTGACATTTTTCTTTTTGCTTGACTCCTAAGGATCGTAGTTTGATGTTAAATAATCTTTAACTTTTTTTAAGAATTGAGTTTTCGAATGTAAAAATATTTTTTCACATCTGGCTGGTAGTTCCAAAGATTACAATGTTCAAATAAAAACACAGACAAACTCTTCAGTTTTATCTTATTAATATAGTTAATATATGTCAGTTTAACTATATATTCAAGTATCTAACTATTGTAACCTTTATATACTAAGGATAATAAAAATAGTACAATCAACTATAAAATAACCGTACTTAATTTTGTTATTTTCCGAAAAAAAAATGTACATTTTTGTATCATTACATTGATAACTCGTGGGTGAATAGACATAAAAATTAAATTTCCAACTAAGGTTTCAAAATAAATAAATATAAATTATAATATAGTTTAAGTGATGCATCTATCAAGACTGCAACAGAATTTTTTATTTGCAGTATTCTTTAATATTTAAATAGAATATAAATATGAACTTTTTTTAGTCGAGAAGAATGGAAACTATACACGAATCCTTTGAAAAATGCCATTACGTCTACTGTCTGGTTGCACACGCTTTGTTTTGTATATATTTAAATGTCACCGTAGCTGAGTCACGCTGAGTACGCGCGTTCAGGTCGTCTCATGTATATGCGCGTACACATACAATTGTGAAAAAGTCCTGCGGGATCGCCCAGTGGTCCCAGTCGCTGTAGAATTCGATTAAGATAATGGGCCCGAACGAGGATTGATGAATGTGAATTTGAATATTATACGACCATTGGTATTGACCGTATCATTATATAGCGCCAGACTGGGGGGGGCACTTCGAGATGGCGTGCGGGGTAGGGGTGACGGTTTGACGGAGGGACAAGTCTCGTACTCGAGCGCGCACAAAAGAGATCGCTCCCGAGACCTCAGCCCCGCTGCAAGAGACTGCGGCGGCGGTATCGTTTAAGAGCGATTTGTCCCACACCCACCAACCCACCTATCTATCCACCCACCCGCACTTGTACGACCAAACAATAGTACGGGATCAGAGCTTCCAAAGGTCCACATGCCGAGCAAGGGACGCGTTGTCGCGCGCGCGGCCGACCGTTTGATAAATGATAAAGCGACGTTTTACCCTGTCCGTTTTCGAAACATTGACAAATTATGTAAACGTCTTATTCGCATTAGCCATCCATCGGTTTTTCCCGCTCGCCGAAACCGCGACGGTGTGGCTGTGGCGTGTCAGGGCGCACGAGCTTTCGGTTTCTCTTTTTTTCTCTTCCCTTTAAACGTACACAATATTATAATATCGCATTTAATCGAGCTTTATACATATTATATTGTATTACGCAATAATGTATATATGATTTTTGTTCGCGTTTCAGTGGACGAATTCACCCACAAATCAAACTATATATAATTGAAACGTCATGAAACGCACAGCTATATCATTATAATAATACGCGAAGGAAAAATAAACATAGCTCATTTGACGATGCGTATAGTATACGTACTATACATATTTGTATATTATTTGAATCGTTTTTTCTTCGCTTCAATGTGGCGATCAACTTCTTTCAAAAGAACCCTCTAAAATAGCTCTTTTTTCATTTCATTATTATTTTTTTTCATTCTTCGTCGAACGTAATTAAATAATTTCGTTAATTTCGTAACAAGGAGGGATAATATTACATATTATACGACACGAGGGGGTGATACACGCTGACAATATTCTATACGAGTTGTGCAATATGGCATAAATGATATAAATGGTTTTAGAATAGGTCCAGTGTTACTCAACTATTCAACGATAGGTGGGCTAGAATAAGTTAGGTTAGACCTACCAATGTGATATTATAATTTTTGTTTTTATAAGAGATATATTTTTATTTTAAAAATTGAAACTTTATATGCTCTATGTTTTTTAATACAATTATTGCAAGTTTATTTCCGAAAAATAAGCTGTTTTATCAAAATGTGCCTATTATTATATTGTATATATAAGCTGTTTAATCTTCAATTGAAAATACAATATACATTTACTCAAACATCTTAATATTAAATGGGGATTATATAGTATAAAGTTAGACGAGATTATTAACTTTTACACAGAAAATATTTTAAACGGTTCATCCTTAAAATTTTGGAATACTCTCAAATTATATTACCTAACTTTTTGCGAGTTTAAAATTAAATATGTATTTCTACTAATTTTTGGATTAGCTAAACTTTTAACGTCTAATAAATGTAATGATAAGACGTGCGTATTTTGTTACAGCGATCTATACACCTAATAACAATTTGGTCGATATTTGAATCAATATAAAAAATGAAAAAGGTAAACCATTTTATTTATTATACATGTTATTTAAGTTAAAATGTCAATTAAAATTAAAAAAAATAAAATTCACCATAAAAATGCGATTAATTACTTACAAACACGTGTATTTAATATGTATTAAAATCATTAAATATCGTTTGTTTTTTAGATAGATGTGAATAGATATAAATATATAACTGTACTGGCACTGATGAACTGTGTAGGGTATTAAACAACGAATAGTTATATGTAGTGAATATTTATTCTTATTTTTTTAATTTTACATAGTCAATTTCATTTTTATACTTTATATTATGAGCTTTTGAATAATTTAATATCCACATTAAGTATACTTTAATCATACATAGCTCTTCTTCCAAATGAAGGATCATATTCACCTTTAATATCAAAGTAATGAATTTTTTTTATCCACATTAAAACGGACACCATTTTTTTTTTTTTTTTTTTTTTTTTTTAATACGAGAAAATTTTACGGCATATATTCTACATAGCTATTAATAGTTATTGCATTTTCTTTGCTATGAGCTATACTTGGAAATAACTCGTTTGTAGTTTTATTTTAATTTTAAAATACACTTTCTACTGAAAACCAAAGAAAAATTATTAAATAAAAGAATAAAATGTTCGATATATTATTATATATAATATGGTATATTGTGATATGAATAATATATTTTATAGTTTTTATGAATCAAGTAAAAGAGTTGTTCAATGCATTCAACTGTAAATCATTCAAAATTTTCTAAAGAATTTTCTCATTCATTGGAATCAAAATATATTCAAATATAATGTAGAGAATATTATACTTCACATAGTTACCCACATAATTATTCAGTTATGAAACATGGTTATAAATTATATATTTATAGCCATTCGATTCAACAACAAATTCGTTTGAAATTGGCATTAATTTTTGAAATTAAAAAAAAAAACATGCAAACATTATTGCTATAAACAGTATAAACATACAACTGGAAAAATTGTATTAATCAGTTACTCACAACTAATTAACCATAATAATATCCTCTATCGGTACATTACATCAATAACCGTTGGTTTAGTTTATTATCAATAATTATTTTGTTCGTAAAATGTTATTATTACATATTTTCAGATAACTGCAAAGTAAAAAAAAAAAAAAAAAAAATGGAACAAAGTAGAAATTTATTTTTTGGCATTATGAACAGATATTATCATAATAACTGCACTAAATCTTACTCGAAATAATATTTTATAGATAACGCCATTAACGAATATAATAACACTATAAAAACGATTTCTTAAGTGTATATATACATACATATAGTTTCAATATTTGCTATTAATTATGCAGTTTTATTAAATGATTAGATTTTGAAAACTTTTTATTAAAAACAATATTTTATTATTTTTGTTATTAATTATTATTATTGAATTTAAAAAATAAGGCAGCATCTAAACTGTGTGTTAGTTGAAAATGTTAATTTTAAAATTCAGTAGCGGAATAATGGATGATCCCCAATAATTTGATTATAAATGATGGAAAATAAAAAATTTCATTTAATTTCTATAATTTATAACTTTCCCTTCTGGGAAATCTTTCTGTTTATTCTTCGTAGTAGTCATCTCCCCTTACTAACACTAATTGATCATATTGTTGTTCGATAAACAATATTTGCGTACGTTTTTTTTTTTTTTAATAATAGCGGTTATTATCGAAAGAAAAATCATTATAGTTTCTTGTTCTGTTTTATATTGCACTAAACAATCTGCACAGTGATAATAATTTGTAGATGTGCGTGCGGTAACATCATTTAGGACCACCTGCACTCATATAGGTATGTTGATGCAGCACAGTTTGCCTAACAAAACGAATCAATATTGATAATAACCGTTTAAGTGGTCCGGAATTCGTATACACTACGTACGTGTGTACGAAAATGTGTATGTGTGTTTATGTTAACGTGTGTGAATGCTTGATGATCATTAGCATTTGAGATTAATAATAAAAGAACACACGGAGGGTACGTTACCGATGCATAAATTAAGCCGTGGGAAAATTGTATTAATTTATGCAATGGCAAAAAGGGGCACACAAATGCGCACCAACGCTATATTATATACGTGGCTCATATTCTCGATAAACGTGTGTATAGTTTATAATATGTACACCGAAGATAATGCAAATTCGTCCCCAAAGAACAATACCCCCGTTGGATTATGTAATTTTTTTCCGTTTCGTTTTGTTTGCTTCTTTTCCACCCGACGTGTCCTCCGCTGTCTACATACAATATACATTTATATACAACGTTCTCTATACCTATGCGCATATACCTTTGGCGATAATTTAAAACATTACATACACATAATATATATGTATATAATATACCGGCCCGGTACTGGGTACCACCACCGTCACTGCTGCTGCTGGGTGGGGCTTACGCGCGTCTCGCATACAGTGTTATATACGAATATACAACAAAACGAGGCTGAATATTTAATTAAAAGGGTTCGTTAGTTTTAGTTTAAGGGCAGTCACGGATAGAAGGAATTTGAATCCCTTAAGTTCAGCCTTCCCTTAAGAATAATACTACTTCGTTTGCATATATACTGGGGGCTGGGTGGCGCGGAGGGGTAGGCTGGCGGTGTGGCCGGGGTTGATTAGTATTACCCCTTTTTAATCAATGGACACGATCTGCATGCTTAATTATAACCGGTCTCTCTACCACTGCCGCCGCCGCGCGCGTTTGCCGGCAGCAGCTAATCAATTCCGGGACGCGGAAACTCTCATGTATTATAATATATCCTCCTATATGAATATATACACATTGTACCTATACGTTATATACACGATATTATTATTACGAGTACCGGTTCGGAGTGAAAAGAAAGAGCAGACAAAAAAAAAAAAAAAAATAATAATAAATAAATCGCATATGTGTGCAGGTACACGAAACGAAAAGGGATAAAAGCGTTTTTGCAGCTCTCATATTATACATTTCATGCGGCGGGTCCGTGATTACACGTTATATTCACCTATAACGTAATACGTGCCTATATATTTATACAATATAATATAAGTACAGTAACGTCGGTGTGTCGTCGGTATAATTAGCATATGCAAATGTCCAGGAGACGTTTCTTTTGTTTTTCACCGGGCCGCGTCTTTGGGGCGTTTTTCACACGACCAGAAATCGGTCCGTTGTTTTAACGACCGAGAGCCGATTGTTTCCGTTCAATTTCCCAAAAAAAAAATATGATTGTTCGAGCAGGTCCCTTCTTTGAACCCGCCGCGGTTTTCCGTTGCATATTATGTTTTTCGTTTCGTCGACCGGCGTCGGTTACACCCCGTGCATGTGAATAAGCCATTTATGGTTTTCAAAAATACGGCTCAGCACTAACCCTGTTTCGTCCATGTAATATAGCGACAGTTCGGGTTATCTTTCGCACCAATCATTAATAATATTGTTTGCATTTAAAATATTAACGCAGAAACTCGGAGTATACAGACGGAACGATTGTTTTATGGTAAGCTTGATGAACTTATGAAACACGTAAAGGGATATTTTAATTTTTTTTATTTTCGGTTTTAAGAACAAAACGATAATGTTATGGAAAAGTATGAAATTGTAATTAAATAAATGTTTTGAAAAAAAAAATCATTACAAATTAAAAATTAAAAATATATATCTTAAAACATTTCCTATAGTTGTGGCGAACTGTTCTAGTAAGCCATACTGTCTCATTGATAACAAATGATTATATTATTTTCAGTTTTATTATTACTTTACTGAGACCAAACGATCATGTAATCAAATATTATTACTTATTTAAGACGAACCCAAGTTTTCTATATATGACGACAGAATATTACTAGTCGATCGTCCGATATGGAAACGCTCGCTCGCGGAAATACCGTAGACCGTCGTTATGTATGGTTGGGATAAGAGCTTAATCGACCGTACATTCTCTCCGAGTGATGAGGGGTATTGGTTGTGGGGAGGGGAAAGGCGGATCGGCTGATGTCTAATTTTTCCTCTTCACCCCGTGTTACCCTGCAGGCAATCGAGTAATATTTACAGACCGTATGATTAAATATATTTATAAATATCATCTATATATATAAATATAAATTCGTTCAACCGTGATTTGTATTACGTATTACTTGTATATACCTATACTATATACATAGTTACATTTTTTTGTATTCCGTTCTATTTTTTTTCCGAACCTTCAACACAGAGTCGATTATTATTACCATTCGTAATATTTTTTTCTTCTCTTTTTTCCACCGTTACCTATCAATCTTGACCGGTCCTCGGCATCGCCTCCTAATGTGATCTTAATTCGATTCTAATGACACACACACACCCGGCGGGGTCTTCCTTCGATCAATCGAACGGCTGCCGCCGCCTCGTAGGTATATGTGCATATTATATAGGTACACGTATACTTACTCTTACACATTTATAATAATAATATGAACACGTTGTATTTTCCTGCACTAATGTCTCGCAGTGTTTTGTCTTTATCCCCCGTATTATTCAAATACAGATTTAGAATCTTTCCGCCGGTAATATTTATGTTGACAAAAATATGGTTTCCAGTACATTATCTTTTTTTTTCGAATATGCATATATATATATATATATATACAATATACATGTATACCTATATATGAGTATGTGTAGTCGTAACGATCATTTTAGATTATTTCCTATAATGACGATGACTAGTATCTTTTTTGAAGAAAAAAAAGACCCTCTTCTAAGAGTCAGACACACGTTTTGTGGCGCGACATTCACCGTGTATTGACATTTGGAAATTATTAGTTACACATACGCGACGCCGTCATCTGGCGGTATCCGGTGTACGTCTTCGTGGGGACCAAATCAAAGACCACATGAGTGTGTCCAATTAAAATAAATATATATATGTATAAGTATAATATGATGTATTTTTGTCCTGACAAAATATTCGTGCGTCCCGGGTGGATTTTTGACGCTCACATGAAATTAATTTGTTTTAGTCGGTCGATACAAAATATTAGAAATTCGATTTTATATGATATTCACAAATCTGGGAATATACTGTATAATAAACGATCAAAAAAAAAAAAAACAACAACAACAATAACACCATTTTTTTGTGCGCTATCATTTATTTTTAAATCCACTTAAATTGACTTTAAAAAAAATAAAATAAAATCATGTTTATCCTGATGGTATTTTAAATTTAATATAAATAATAAAAATTTACTATAATTGAGTATTAAATCATTATGATTTAAAAGAAAATAAGAAAATATTAGCTTATTCTGTATTGTATAAATTTTGTTTTTGAAAAAAAAAAATGGATAAAAGTGATGTTTCTATTATAGTTTTATGTTTCAAAAGTATCATTATGTTATTTATTTTTTTTTTTATAAATTTATGTACATCATAAATGTACTTATTAATTATTATATTATTGAAACTTTTTAGAAAATGACATCTATTACATATTACTTTATTATAAACATTTTTTTTTCTCTGATTCTCTAATATACGGTTAAAGGTACCTATGTAAAATGTAAATTTTTCCTAGTAAACTAGTTAAATTATTAATATTATACACAAAAATGTACGCAGTTAACACATACATACATGTATAAGAAAGTGTACAGCAATTGAATGAAAAAGAATAAAACTTATAACTAGGTATATATAATAATAAATTGTTTCCACGAATCACAAAATAATATAATACTTCAGATCAATTGTGAGAAATTCGCTAAGAAATTTAATTTTTGTTCAATTTTTTAACAAACAATGGTTACGACCAAATATCTAGGACGCGTGATTCTCATAAAGATATATTTTTAATTAGCCACAAACACATTATACTCAACGACAGCATAAGACTGAACGTTAATTTAAGCATATGTGTAATAAAATAAATTAACAGTCGAAATTTCCGTTTGTATTACGGTTTTTTTTTTTTTTTTTGTTATTCGGATAATCATTATTGTAATAATATTATTATTATCATCATTATTATTACTGTTTTGTTGCTCATCGTGTTGTATCTACTAGGTTTTCGATTAATTTTTCTCACAATAGACACCCGCGATTAAACGACGACTCGAATAGTCGAACGAAACATCATGGGAATTTTTTTTCACCCACATATCATTATTCCACTTGATTTTAGAGCACGACTAGGGTACGATCGCAAACTGAACGCACATTATTATCATTATTATTATATATTAATATTATAATATTCTTTGCGTTTACTGCGAGTAAAATAACAAAACACTAATATTTTGTGTGGATTGGTTTTAAATCGCAAAAACAAAACATTAACAATTTGTTACCATCGACAACCCAGTACTAAAAAGGAATTAAATCGTACAGAAATCCCACTAAACGATCGCGTCTTATCGGCCGAGGACCACACATCATCGCCATGTATATCGGATGATTTATAATATCTGACGAAACGCAAAAATAAATTATATTATAATATTGTAGTCGTAGTATTGTAGGCACCGAATGACGTGCACGTAAATTATTACTGGCATGTGCAGCTGGCCGAACGAAAGGAGTCGGTGTAAATGTAAAAATAATTTAAGATTCATCGACGTGTGAATGGTTTATCTGTGTGTAAAAAAAAAATAAAACAGAGACACACATTATAATACATTTACACGCCGTGTATTCCCTCGTCATTTTGTCGTGCAACAGTTTCTATCGGTCTGAAATCCAACGCGTTCGACCCACGTGCGAAACGATCCGTAATATTTTCGTATAGTCGATAATATCATTGTGTCGAGATTAATCAAGAAAAGGTATGGAATTGCTTTCTGTTGGTTTACGAATAATTATTCAATATCGATTAAATAGGTACCGGATATACTGAAGTGGTATTGCGCGCGCGTGTGGACGAAACACGAATTTGATGTACTCGATATACCTATCAGATTAATTCGTTCCGAAAGATACAACGTGTATAATGCATAATATAATGTTATAAACCAACAAGTCGTATCGCGTGCGGTTCATATTTGCCACTAAAATTTAGTTTCAGAATTTCTTAATAACTAAACCTACTCACTTTATATGCGATGTGCAAAGTACGCTACAATCACCATTAATTACATTTCACTTAGCTCTGTCTATAATACACAGCTAATGCCTTAAACTCTTAATGCCGATACTCTTTATTACAATATTGATGTTATGTGCATTATTATTATTGTACATAATTATATATTCTGGTATACATTTACTACGTTAGACTATTCGTTCGCTTCTTTATAGATTTTAACTGCAGGGTAACTATAATGTATTTTAATTTTTTTTTTTTTTAATTGGCATACTTAGATTTTCAATTATTTTGGCAGTCAAATAAATAAAATTGAGTTTTCATTTTTACTCATTATAAACACTTCATTAAAAAAATATATAATATTATATGCATAACAAAGGTATGCTAAAAAATAAAAAAAGTTTTAATTTATTTTATTAATTACGAATTTAACTTTGATACTTAAAAAAATATTTAAATAATATGCGTTTTTTTATTTAAAATAAAATATTGATTTATATGTCTGTAAAATAAAAATGTCCATATTATACTTTCAACAGATAATATTAATGACTACTATACTATGTAATTAATATTAAATTTCACATTACTCAAAACATATTATACATTTAAAAGCATTAATAGATCAAGGTAAATACTTACATAATATTATATTACATATGATGTTTTCGTGAGTAGATTTATAACTAGCACCTATACTACGATTAATGATACAATGATTTTAATATTTTAATTTTTACATTATACAATTTCATACTTACGTCTGATAGCATTTGTATAAATTAAAATTTAAAACTTATACGTATCCAAGTTATATATAAGTATAATATACATTTAATAAATGCAGTGAAATAATTATTAAATATTAACAAATGAATGTATACTTTGGGGTGTAAATGCTTATTTCAGTCTATCACACATAATAAACAATAAAATTTATAATTAACGATCATAGTACATTCAAATAAAAATAAAAAATGGAATTATTTTAATTGATTTCATAATTAAACGTTTGTGTTCTAGGCGAACCTATACAATAGAATTGAGTTCATAAATTTGTTATTCACTGAGTATAGAGCAGAAATCACAGATTATTTAAAATTTAAATATACTAAATATAATGTAAATACAATTTTAGTGCAAGTGTTTCCTTTCCCAGTGCATCCACGAATTGTATTTGTTTTATAAAAAACATTTCAATTTGATAAAAATTTGAATAACTTGAGGAAGTAATAATGAATTATAAATTTAAGACACTGATAGTTTTATCACTCCACTCAATCACTTAGAGTCAAAAGTTAATAGGAACGAGTCATTGTTTTTTGTGAAAGAGTTTGTATAATTTATCTCAGAAATTAAGTACGTGAATTAATTATTTAAATAATGTCAACAATTAGTCAATTTTATAGTAGCACAGTTAGCTTAAGGTCAATATTCACAGCTTGAGAAAAGTGTACATTATTGGTAATTATTTTTATTCTCTTTATAGGTGATTGAGAAGTGATATTATATATTATCTCTAATATAATGTATCATTCAAATTTAATTTTATTAGTAGCTACTCATAATAATCGTAACGTACATTATTAATTAACTTCATATAAAAAATTAACTAAATACAGATTGAAAATAACAGTGTTTACGAGTAAATATAGGACATTGTTTTTATTTTATTATATTTTTATTTTTGTTTAAATAAATATTCTATAACCATATATTATATATATATACATAAAATAATGTATAAACGTACCAATAAAGGATTGTTATAATACTAAAATAATAAAAAAAATAAATATATTTTAAGTTAATATTATGAGATAAATTATAATATTTAGACAATACTATTAAAATAACTATAATATTATTATTATATGTATAGAAAAATGATAACACGTTTATAAAATATAATAATAATAATAATAATATAAAAAGTTTCTAATATATATATATAAAACAAAATAATATTAATTACGCATTATAAATTATATAGATATTGAATTTATTACTATAAACTAAACAAATACAGCCTATTAATTCAAATAGCTACAAATTACTGTTCGAATCAAATAAACAATAATTATTATAAATTACCAACGTTTTATTGTTTGGGTGTCTATATCTCACGTGGTTTCCAGATAAAACAAATACTTTTTTGTTTGCACACGATTAGGCGTGGTATACCGGTTATTGCTTTACGTTAAATTCAAAAAAAAAAAAAAATAATGATCCAAAACGTATAAAAACTTTTAAGTCTATTCGAACCAATTTAATGTAATTATATACTGCCGCAACGGTGCAAATAAAAAAGAATCATTAGATAGTGAACCATTAACCTTGTATCCTCCTATTATTGTCAAAATATGTTCGATAAATGTACTTAAATATACACATATATATATATACATACTGCACTTATTAAAGATCATTATAGAAATTAAATAATTTTTTTTTTTAGTTTTGAAAATTGTCCAAAAACAGCTTAGATAAGTATTAAACAGTATATTATACATAATTCAAGTAATATACAACGTCTTAACAACATATAAAATCTATTATTACGAGATCGAAAAGCAAATTAGAAATTTTGTTTCTCGTTAATTTTAAAAATCAAGGATAATGTATTGAAACATATGTATACATACACGATAAAATAATATAGCTAATTTAATAAAAATGACTATCAATTCGATTTTTATACTTCAAAGCGTCTCATTATTATATTTTAATATTTGACTGAAGCATTTCGATTTATTACGTTAGTTGATCACAAATAATGGCAATAATTGATCAATATTAGTTCAAATGTTCGGAACATTACAGTCTAATTATCCCAATAGGCAATAATTAACTAATAACCAAACAACGATTTATGAAATATGTTTAATACCGCGTAGACGTGTTTAATGTTATTATACAGAAATACGGAGTCATCGTAATTACATAAATGTATATACAGTAACAAATGTTTTTTTTTTTTTTTACAAAGTATTTCCGTATAAAACACAACACCAGTTTATCTAATATATATTATACAGCAACAATATTTCAAATTGTAAAATGAATTAAATAATATTTCCCTGCACGCACGTGACGAATAATAAAAATATGTATAATATGATGTGGGCATAAATTAAATAAATCGAAAGGTGTGAAACCCGTATGACGTACATTCAAAAATAAAATATTAATAATGAATTTATTATTATGATGTTCAACGATATACAATATAATAACGACTGGATATGTGAGACGATAAACGGGTAGTACGTAAGCCACTATATATTATATTTTATTATTATAATATAAAAATTAGGAGTGCATTTCGTTAATACGAATGTTGGATACAAGTTGGAAGTGAAATAGCAGACAAATTGAATTCGACGAGTTTTCCATATTATAGTATAATTATACGCGATGATCGAGTGGCAGAAAAATATGAAATTATACATATATAATTTATTATAATTATATTATTATCCTGCAGCTCATTACGATGACGGCGGCGGGTCCTTCAATCTGAAAACTTTTCATCGCGTGTATATCATATACACGATACCGCCCGCTACTACTAAGCTAACATGATGCTCATAATATATAATATGTTATACACACACACACACACACACATATATATATATATATATATTATAGGCATATACTTGACGTGGGTGTTTCCTAATGAATAATATCTGACACCTCGCTCGTATAAAAATATAATATAATTTAATATAATATATTATTATGTATAGGTATAATATAAACAGGCCTCTAAGAACCGATAATAAAGCAAGTGAGTAATATAGATCCCATCGGGGTGCATTATGCACTCACGCGTTGATATCTGCGCATGATATAACTTTTAGATACGCTACGCCATACTTATACACACGTATTGAATCGTCGTGTAGGGATTGCTCAATGAAATAAACATGAACCGTATACACAATACACGTGTGTGTCTGTCGTTGTATATGTGTATATGTGTGTAAACGGAGTTATGGAATTGCATCAACGAGAACCGTATATAATATAATAATATATTATATGAGTCGGTTGGGAAAATAGTGGAAAAGAAAACGAAAACTGTCGATTCAGAACCGTAATGATGATAATAAGTCATGAATTCACCCTTTGGCGATACCGGCGCCTCTAGTCTTTCTATTTTTTTGTTTCTTCTTCTTCTTAATATTATTATTATTATTATTATTACCATTCGAACATTTTTACAAGAATAATGACCGATAATAAAGGAAGGGGCGTTCACACGGACGACCATAATGCGTTTTTAATTATCGTTATAGTTTTGTTATAGTAAATACAACAATAGTTGCGAGTGTATACGTGTATACGTATAGTGTATACATACGAATGTACCTACGCTGAGTGGTGTACGTAGGTATTATTATAATATATTTTGTGTACCTGTATTATAGTCATAGGTAGTACATCACATCAAACTTGGAAGCGATCTATTGGAGTAATGTTTTAATGTACATAAGAAATAACAGAAACAAATGATGACGATTTAACCAACTATTTAGTTAAATGTTGAGACAAACATTATTATAATATTATAATACCTTACTCGAAAAATATTTGAAGTAACCACATTTGTTTTGGTATTTTTTGATCGTCAAAAAATATTTAAACTTTTCAGATATAGTTATATTACTTATATTATTATATTCAGATTTCGTATTGACACGGTACTTATAGCGAGTAGAATAGAGAGAGAGAGAGAGAGAAATGAAGAATTAATGTTGCTGAAAAAATACGATTCGACATTTTGTTTCATAATATATTAATATGCTTATTGAATTTTATACTCCTCAATTCAACAAAAATAATATGTTATGTATTAATGGTTAAAAGTTAAATTAAATTTAGTTATATAGTTTATATACATTAATAAACATCAATAACTTTTCATTCAAAGATCAAAATTAATTTGAAAGATTTTGGATATTTTAAAAAACTACTCAAGAAAAATATTTTCTTAAAATTACCATTAATTAGCTTATGACTTAACAGGATATAATTATTATTAATAACAAATGATCTACACGTTATATCAATGGGTAACGTTAAAAAATATATTTGGAATTGTTAGATTTCACTATGATGTACAAATATAGTAACTATGATATTACATGTATATTCATGTTACAGTTACAATCATCCATGTGTAGTAGTCTCCCAATTAATTATGAAATAATTGAACGTATTTTTGTTTATCATATTATCTGTAAATTATATGAACAGTTGATTAATAACAATAAAAATCAAGCATAAAAATAAATGTCACCCAAAATGCATTATTTTCTTTGATACGTATTACTGATTTTTTACGTAATTTGTGTGCGACAAAAGTATCCTGTTTTAATGAGGAAACACAATAAAATATATTATGTCGTTTGCAGATGTAATTTACAAATAAGATATTTATCAATATTTAACGAATTTTTTTAAAAATAATCTTTAATTTTTTGAAATACAAAATTTCCATGTCTATCTCGGCTGTCTAATGCTTGAGTGATCGCATATGCACATATGCACGGTGTGTGTGTGTATGTGTGTGTGCTATGCTGTCTATGTGTTTATAAGCATTTTGCGTTCTCTCATTCTCAAACGGAAAAACGAATATTTGAATTATGTCAAAGAGACCGCTAAAACCCTTTATCCATTGGCCTTTGCGGACAACTTCGAGGAATGCCAAGCTTGACATCATATTGTTCGTACATTGTTTACTCATAACACGCGTTCAGAGTCTTTTTTTTTAGTATATATATATACATATAAATATACATATATATATTTATATATATATAGTGACGGGTAAATGGGTCTTTGGTGTATTATGTATATATCATCGTTGTACTCAGAAATTCAACCCCAAGACATACATGTTCATATTTTATTGTTCAAAGGACAAACTTTGTCCCAATCAACATACACTTAAAACACGAAAACATTGTTATCTTGTTACAATAAACGGTATAATTATACATAGTTTTAAGATGGTTGAATAAAAATATGATTGGTTGAAAATTGTAACGACAAAATTCAAACAATCGCGGGTTATGTTGAGAACGTATATTATCATGATTCTGAAACTAATTAATTAGTTTAGCATTATAATGACAAATGCTAACTTTATAAAATTTGTAAACACAGGAAAATTCTAATAACTTATAATAATTTAGAACTTATTTTTGTACAGTTTAAGACACCATTCTTACATTTTACACTTCATTTAGGTATATGGTTACTGTTTGATAACTTATAATGAATTTTTAATTTAAAAACGACATATTTTGCGATAATATAAAATGATAAAAATGTTTCAAGTACTTTGAATTTTTAAGAATAATAATTTTTTTGAAATTATTTGCGTCGTTTGATATTCATATAATATATAATATTAATATTATTTAAACTTATAAAATATCTGTTTTACATACGAGTATATATATACCTACATAGAGATTTACTCAGTTTTCGGTATAATTCCTTGTTACTGATTTAACTACATATAATACGGAGATCTATCAATGTAAAAATATATGTTTTTAGGTATACGTAATGTAGTCCAGCAGTCATTATTACTCAATAAAAAAAAAAAAAAAAACTCTCAATAAAATAAAATAAAAGTTTAAGATGTATACGACGGTTGACATAGCGTAGCTCTATATATAAAGCCTTTTAAGAATTCAGTGGGTTTGTTTCCCCACGCCACCGCTTCGGACCGATTTACAACAGATTGACCGCGGATCGTTTTTATGCTTGAACGCCCCCCATACAGTAACAAAAGGGCGGAAAATCCAGTGGGTTTGAAAAAAAAAACAGGAATAATAAAAAAAAAACGGTCGACGGGGGAGAAAAAGCTGTCGATTTTGTAAACAAGCCGGCGGCCCCCTCGGGTCTTTTTTTCTCCGTACACGTTTTGTTACTACTTAACGTCGTGATAAGCAGGGGCGAGGTTATACGTCGGAAGTATTTCGAAAAGAAGACCGCTTAAAAAAAAAAGTTCTAAAAGAAAGGGATTAAGGGTCGACGGTGTCGGCCGACACTTCAGAATGACCGTAAAGAGATACGATACAGCAGAAAACCCTTTTGAAACAGAGAGTGAAAAAAAAAGAAACGAGGGTGCAAATGTCTGAAAGGAAAACACGATGGTGAATGTTTATTTTATCGAACTTTGAATATTATAATACGTACGCCTAACGATGGTGCGATAGTTGCGTTTTCTACATCGATACAGCAATATACGTGTATATTATAGGCACTGAAAATACGATTCAGGTGAGAGAAGGTCACCACATTATTAAAATATACATTATTAGGATGAAGGTCAGTCCGCCTCAACAAATAGAAATTACCTAAATGAATCGATTAGTCGAATCACAAAAAAATCAAATTGTTTTTCGTTAATCCCGAAGTTTTTTTTTAACGTGTGTCATACAATAATATAGTAGTAGGTATACACACGTATGCTATACAAATACCTTTTTACACTAAGGTCAGATATACTCGTATGTATTGAACGAACAGTCGTGATACAATTTAATGAGTAATAATATATGTATAATTTATCATTTTTTAAATGTTATATTAAAAACGGTTGTAACTAATTTTAATAAAAACTAGATGAAAAAAAAATTAAAAAATATTTTTTTTGTTTTTTTTTTTAGTTATGCGTAAATATGAATAAATTAAGTCTAAAAATTGAATAGTGCCTTATTAGTATGTAATCTACTTATAAGTTTAACGATGTATATTATTGACTTCATTTAAGCGAGTATAAAACCTGTGCTATGCCAATATTATATACCCACACAAATTATATTGATATTCAATACTATATTATGTATTATATTAAAAACGTTTAATACAATTTTTGTTATAATGAGGCTAGTTCACCTGCAGTTGCACACACATAATTTTATAATACTATGTGTACAGTCAAAACAAATTAATAGATAATTGAGGCGCCCGACCCACCTAAAAACAACGAAACGTGAATCGTTATGGTTGTTTTTCATCAGATTCGCACGGCAATATCTATACGCTACAGCCCAAATATGATTATTATAATACTGTCCCCAAAAATGTTATTTTTTATCCGTGACATTGAGATGTCTTATCAATACGCAGAAGTCTATGATAACGAAACTATTATTCGATAACGATTTATGTATGTGATGGCAATGCGGCGACGGTAATGCTGTTTTCACGGACACCGTTTCAAATAAATGATACTATATAACAGCAGGTATTGTACGCATTATGTGATGTAGTATAGCTGTTGTTGACTATTGGATATTCAGACTCGAATATTATGTAATACGAGCTCGGTCACAGACATTTTATACAAAACAAGTGCTCGTACAACTAATGACCGGATTTTCCTATCTCATTATATTTTTTTTGCTGCTGCCTCCACAGCAGACAGTCTGCTGTGGTATCGCGACTCATTTTTCCGCTTTGATGTACATTATATGCTTATTACAGATACAACCGCTTTAGAAAGCAATTTTATTTTTTTTTATTTTTTGAAAATTTACTTTTTAAATTTTTGATAAAGCGCGTGGTTTTATGCGTCTGAGACTACTTTTACTATTGTATACAGATGACATTAATAGACTCGGTGTTCGGAGTTTGAGTTTTGAGACATTTTACAAGTGGAATTTTATTCTACAGTAAGACTTAATCACAATGCATTGAATGTTTAAAATTTTATTTAAAAATTAACATTTATAAATCATTATATAAAAACTATATAGGTTTTTATTTAAATATAAAATATAATAAAAAATATTAGTAATTATTATATTTTCGATAATTTATTTGTCAATGAAAAAAAAAAATTCATTATTAAGTATATATGTTAATAAAAATGATAGCTATCCAATTTCTTAGCATATTTTGCTATATAAAATATTATGAATGCAGAATGACAAGGAGTCTTGCTGTGTTATATTTTATAACATACTTGTGTCTGATAAAAAATATCATCGCTATTTCTTATTATTAATCATAACGTGCATAATATAATATTTTAATGGTTGGCTCAATAGAGCTATTCATTTTTTGACATTATTTACATTTTTAGACAGTTTATAAGACAAGTATCATGTAACACGATTATAATATTTTACTGTAATAAAATATGTTTGTCAACTTACTATAAAGGGCGTTTTCGTTGCTACTAATAATACACATTACAATGCGAGTATAATAATATTTAAATAAAATAATAAATAGCCCAATTTTCTTGATTATAACTACGTAGATATTATAATAGTGTTGATTTAAGAATAATTATTTCGTTTTTATGTGATTCGTAAACTAATACAGTTTAAAAAAAAAAAAAAATTGTCTTTATCGAAACTAGGTCACAGTGTAAATTGGGTAAATATAGTTTAATAATAATAATAATAATAATAATAATAATATTTTATGTTTCATTGTCATAAGATATCTGAATTTGTAATAATCCACAAATGTAATATTATGTTCTATATATTTTAAATGTTTATTTAATAACAATAATAATGAAATACAATATAATAGGTATAATCTTACCTATATTATAATAATATACAGACAATTAGGTTTCGGGTGTCAAATTTTCATTCAATTTGTACACGTACGCAGTTTTGCATTTAATAATACTATAGACATATATGTACTTCAATAAAAGTAAATATCAACAGTGGCCGTATATAATATACGTATATATTATTATATTAAGTAATAATATGATATTATAACACTATTTTGACAGTACAACTTTGATTAAAACTGCACAGTCGATCTGTGCTGTATTATTATTGTACATACATGTATAATATATAACGTTACAGAATATAATTTCGTGTCCTTGTAAGTGAATTATAAATTTATACATCGTACTACAATGTGATCATAGACACTAAATAATAATATATAATGCGTACTGTAAACGCGTTTATCGAAATATTATTCGATTCAGATATGATACGTACGAAGCGTATGGAACGATGTTTTTTCATTTGTTTTATCATAGGTTTATAAATTAGTATAGACATTTTATTAAATTAAACTGTATTATAGTCTGAATATTATGCGATATAATTTTATCTGTAATTCGCACGTGCCGCATAAGGATTGTGTTGATTTCGTGACCCGTTTACGACGTGTAACTATTTTTTATTTATTTAATTGATTAAAAATGCAAAGCAATTATTCGTAATATTGATAGAAAAATATTGTAAGATAGCAACTATACATAAAAAAAAAAATGTAGTATAGCTGTGACAATAATATTGTAAACAAAAAACTTGAATTTCACCAAGTTCAGTGTCATTTGAAAAATATAATAATATGGGGATATTCTAATCGACGTTTCAGATTAAAAAAATAGCTGGTTTACATACTATAGTTTTAAATTGTTTTTAATTGAATACAATAATTATACTTTAGGACATTGCCATGTTATATGTTAGGATAATAACCAAAAAATTCGTAAAATGCGATCTGGGTTTGGGACTGATGAAGGCAATAACGTTATGTACGGTTATAAAAACGTGAGCTCACTAGACTAAAATTTTTCGAGGATTTCTATTAAAATGTATTATATCTTACATCATTATTATTACTATCATTATTATTATATGGTATCATGCGACTCCGTACGGAATACTAAATTTAAAAGAATTCAATTTTCTTAATTTGTTTTCTGCACTATATATAAGTATACTTGTACATATTACATAATATATAATATAATATACTTCGAATTATTAACCCCAACTTTGTGAAGTGAAGTGGGAGTATGATTTATTAAAAACGAAAAAAAAGAAACCAAGAATATAATAATCGAAACCATCCTAACCCTCTACCGCACGCATCATCTCACCAGTATGTCAAAAGAAGCAATACCACTAAAAACTTACATTTTCCCTCCGTATCAATTACTTTTCGTAGCTGGTTTTTTCGCCACTTACCCCCACCCAGTCTCCTTTGGGTCCCACGCACGGTGTTCTCTCCCGAACACAATTTAAAGTCCGCCGGGCGTTTTCGCCGTCATTGTGTTCGGTTTTTGTGACGGCACAAGACTTTAATAGACATTAAACCCAGAGGCTATTTTAATTTTCTCCGACTTCATCCTCCACCACCCGCTCGATCGTTTTCCATCGACTCGTTTTATACGGCTCACCCGATATGTATACACTCTTCGTCGCCCACCCTGCAGTGTAACATCGCCATCTCGCACCCTCCCCCTCATACCAAAGACATTTGGTTATCCACTGCCTTCTTCTTATCTCGCACATACAATATACATTCGCCTGAGTCTTGTTGTGTATACCGACCCACATTTTTTTCCGATCCCACTTCCCTTGCTGGTCGTCAAAAATCGATTCCGTCGTGTTTTACAATGTTATTTCCAGCGACGCTTTTTGACGATCTTATCAATTTGACAGCGTCTGTGAATGTGATGCTCTGCAATGCTCGTTTAATTTAAAACTTCGTCCGCTACCGCAGCTGCTGCCCCCCGTCACCGTTACATCCTTTAAAAACCAATACGCCTGTAATGCAGTTTCATCAAGCGTACTTATACATTAGCTAACAATCGTAAAGTGTTTGTACTATCGGTCAAATTCCAAACTAAATTTCATCTATTATAGATATTATATAGAACCTATAATAGGTTTTAACTATAAAATATGTATATCATACTTAATGTATACCTGCATATTTTATAATAAATAATATAACTTCTAATTATTTTATAGTTTAATAACAAAATAACTTATTGGTTTTATAATTATAGATATTGTGTATTAAAATATAGATATATGTATAGTATATAATACAGGAAATATCTATTTAGGTGTTTACACAAAACAAAACGTACGATATATGCACATGATTTTATTATGTATAAGGAATAAGGATAAAGGTTCTTAAAACGGAGATTGCTAGATTTTAAAGCGTTAAAAACGTCTCGCTTTCGAATTGAACAATTATAATTTATAATGATATGAATAATATATTGTAATAATAGCCAAAGCTCTCGGTTTTCTCAACACATCCTAATCTAATTTTAATAAAACAATACACTGTTCAGTGGTGGTAAATTATCATATAATAACATTATACATAGTCGCCGTGTAAGTACTCGTTCTGTGTTGAGTTTTGTGTATAAACGTATCCAGAACCATGGCGACGTCTCTCGCTTTTTTGCTTACACAAACCGCTTGACTAAAGCGTATCCTCTCGTATGTATTATGAGCATATATTTTTTTTATAGATGAATATTTTAGTGTCGAAAATAAAGCACAGTATGGCCCGAGAAAACGTAATACTCATTCACATATACGAACATGCAATACATGTAAAGTACGTTCTCGCGAGATGGATGTATAAACATAATAATGGTTGTATCTTATTTTATTTACGTAAATACATATTGAGTTTAGTTAGATTCATCACGACGGTTATGCCGAATCGTGGCTGCAAAACAAACATGAACACGCGAATAATTTTACGGAAAACGATTCACAGCTGCAGCATTATTATGTAACATATTACATATTATATAGAGACAAACAGAAAAACGTTATAAATAATTCAATTCGATAATTTGGACGACATAAATATCAGGTACTGTACGAAAGTATATATTCTAAAATATTGATGATTTTATTTTTTATATCGGGTGTTTCTTGACCAAACTTGTTTAACCCCCTACTTTTTCCTTTAATAAGAAATTTGTAATTCTTATTTGTGTAATCTTAAAATACATTTTCAATTTTTTTATTTTTTATCAAGGAGTGTCAAACAATAAAATGTCTAATTTTCAAATCAGAACATACTTATTTTAGTCTATATTATTGACAGACAATTTTCTTTTAAAATGTACTTAAATTAAAATTCGAACAAATAGCTTCTCAAATACTGAAATGTTTATGTTAAATATAACCCTTAAAAACATAGATTATATGTAATGTTGGATCAATTATATATTATATTTTAATTATTTTTACAAATTATAACTGTTGATAGATTTAATATTAATTACCAAAATAAAATTTTCAAATTATCAGAACTCCCAAATCTTTTAACCCGATATTTACTGGCGAAAAAAATAATTGAACAATATACTGATGTGTTAATGTACGATGAGAGCTGATTTAAATATTAATTACATAATATATGATTTTAAGACTCGTTGGTTTTATAAATACTTACACACATTAATTAATGTTGAAAACTATCATTATATTATAATCGCATAAATATTGTATAAACTATTGGTTTAATGTATACATTTTATAGAATATTCAATAAATACGGGGACAGTGTACGTAGAAACAATAACAATTTGAATATTTAAGACTTATAATTAAAAGGATTAATATCAGTTACTAACTCGCAAGAATGCTGCTCGATTTCATACACACCATGGCAAAATTGTGAAAATATATACTATATATATTATAATAAAGGTATACACGCGCCGCAGCCCATTTAAATGCATGCAAATGTAAATTAGTTTGTGCAACCGATACGCAGACCTTTCCCCTCCCATCACCGCCTTGCATTTGGTCGCAAAAAAGAGGAAACGTCGAAATTAATAAGTCCGCCGGGATAGACGCGGGATTCGACGGATAAAGAAGAGATTCGCTTGATAGTGTAAAATATAAACGAATTCAAGAGGTTTACATTTTTCAATCGTATATATAAATATAATTATATATATATATATGTACATGTGTAATGTGTTTATATGCGAATTTGCTGCGGTCGTACGGGCTAAATATAAGTATAAAACCATACCACGGCGCGATATAATCGAAACGACATTTCCCGAGTTTATGGATGCGAAATACGCATAAAAACCGTTTTATCGTTTTTTTTTTCCATCTATATTTTGTATTTTTTCGTTTGATTTGTAGTATTCATTACGCGTAGTTTTTGTGTCTAGAGCTCAAAACGGACGACTACAGCTTAAATTTGATTATGGCACGTACGTTGTATTAATTATAATTTTAACGCATATCATCGCAATCGACAGGACATTGTTTTCTTCAAATGATGAATGTAAATGATGTAATGTTTGATATCGGAAACGGCATGTAAAATAATAATAATTACGTGATACGTCGTAAATACAAAAAATCGCAATTGAAACAGCCGCCAAATGGACACAATATTGATTATATAGTATCATTAAATCTGTGCAATTATCTATGCAATCGAATCGCAAATACAAATGATTTTGGCATTCGAAAAATTTTCCTATTCGATTTACATACAAATTATTGGGTTTCGGCTAATGAGTTGAGCAAAAAAAGCGACGTACATTCGTATACTACATTGTTCGGCGTATACTATATAGTATGGTCTACCTGCCTAACAAAATCATCATTTATCGTTATTGTATAAAAAGCTGCGCGTTCGCGTGCACAAATGGACATCGCATCGTCGCGAGGACGTTGGTAATTACTGTTTCGATTATTATTGTTCGATGGATTGCACCGGATATCGGATATCCGACATTCGGTGTTAAATTATTGTTCGAAAAAAAAAAACAGATTATACCTGCCAAATAAAATGAATTACATGTGACTCGTAGCCGGAAACGGCAAAACCCGAATAGAAATTCACCGATTCCTGTGCGCGTCTGACGTATAAAAATATGATAGTATATAATACAGTGTTGTACAAAATGTTATCAATCTAGAAAATACATCACATAATTCATAAAAAATGTTCTAGAAAACATTTGAAAATATTTATCTAAATAAAAACTGATAATTTATAACTTTATAATTAGTAAAATATAATTTTTGTTATAAACATAATACATAATAAAAAATAATACGAGTGTAAACAATGATAACTTAATGGACATCTGTATAATATAACGAACATCTCTCTCGACTGGACAATATGATAATGTCCCTTCAAAATTATAGGTATTTTAATGTATTTCGTTCTGTCTATAATATACTTTTTTAATTACAAACACGGACAGTAATATTTATTTTACTCCAAAACAGACAACAGACAATCTTTGTTCAAATTTAAATATACGATAATTATTAACATATACGAGTACAGTATAAAATCATTACCAGTCGTAACAACACAGTGAACGATAACAGGTTTAATTATGAAGTTAAATAGATAGAAGCACTAAAAGCTTGTCCTGATACTTTTGATGATCTCGTGATTGTCCGTTGTATACAGCCATACAGGTCTTACTGTATTATATAAGTTTAAATTATTAACATCCATAAATACGCGTATTTTAAATACAAATACCTGTCAGTGTTTAAAAGGAATGACATTATATAACAACTGAGTACAGTTAAACACAAGTAGTAAATAAAATATATCAATTAACTATATAATAACATGCAAAAAAAATGAAATAAATAGGCTACAAATGATACCTTAGAAAAATTAACAACTCATTCACAAAAAAAAAAAAAAAAAAATTGGCACAATAGTAAAATCGAAATTCTTCTTGTCACAATTCTATAGGTAAAGTATCAGAGATAATCATTTTATTTAAATGCACACCTACAATTATTTGTATCTATGTAGACGATATAAAAATAAAAATACATTTATCTAAATAATGCACAACCCTGAATCCATATATTAGTATAATAGGCATACTGAAACAGTGAAACGGGTCGATAATCGATAGCTGCTGGTTTAGGTACCTATACAATAAAATATTATGGGTACCTACATCGATATTTTCAAAAATACGGCGGCGTCAACCACCCGAAATTATTATGGTTTTTATAAACAACGCGTTAGCCAATAAAAAAATATAATATATTATATATCTGTTATGATATACTGTACGAAGTCACTCGCAGGTATGTACTGCTGCGCGTAATAACGTGTTTTACATAAATTGTACCTATACCCAACTCCAAAGCCGCGGTGGTTCTATACACATGCCGTTCGTTTAAATACACTTTATAACACAGTCTGGTGCTTTGTAAATAATAACCTCGTTTGTTTGTAACTACAATATAGTATATAATATATATATATATAAATATATTATATTATATTTATACATAAACGCGCGTGTGGTATGTTATAGGTATTACATTATTCCGGACTGAGATATTTCTTGTAAATTTGCACGCACTCGGTACATGGCCGTGTTGCGGATACGCGTCGTCTTCATAGGGTATTACTAGAACACAACCGAAAGTCGACGTGCACGACTGTATACGTGAATATTAAAACCGAAATCCGTATAACGTCCATAATTTTATCACTGACTTATCCGCTATCGAAGTATTTGACGATTTAACCGTAATAATATTGTATGTACAAATCTGATTCTATCGAATTTACAAGCATGTACATACATGAGTTCGTTTTATACTGTCTCGCTCCCCCCCCCCCCATAAATAAATAATAGATTCGTCGCAAACGCGCGCATTACGTTCACTGTAAATCTGTTTTTTTTTTTTTTTTTTTTAATCGACACGTCGTATTTACAACTAGATGATCGACGTAGTACGCTTTAAAGTTGTGTGTGTAACTCAACTCCGACTTAAACCGATTTGGTTCAACAAAAACGGGTATTAAAATAACAATAATAATAAAAATAATAATTCTTGCTCCATACACACATAATAATATAATAATATAACGTATCTGCGGTATAACGCGTATATATCTATACATTAATGTATATTTATATATCTTATACATCTTATATTTGCGGTTCGATGAGCGAACGGACGTCACGCTGATCGCATGATATCGCTGCTCGAGCGTACGCGAGTCGCCAGGAATTTCCGATTTTCTAGTACATCATAATAAATTCACCGTGAAAAACGTTGGCTCCACACGGCACACACACAGTCTATTATAGTGCGTGTTTAAATTATTTATTGTGAATCGATTATGTCTGTTAAAATCATGAAAATATCTTATAACTCAACGATGACGAACGCATAAACCACCGTGCCTGCGCAATTGCAGCCACGTTAAAAGACCGTTGCAACTCGCAGCGTCAGCGTTCGTTTTGAAAAAAATTGTGCATTGTTGTCATAATAGGTTTCGATTTTGACACACAAGAATCCGTTGTGATGGACCAATCTTACGAATTTTTACGCATAAAATTCGGCGGCAACAGAAATTTATGTAACGGTATAGGTCATCTTATAACTGGCGGCACCTGTATTAACATTGGTCGAGTACAACTTTTTCGAAACGGTTTCGCGTCCGTTCACGGCTGCTCTATGGTTGCTACTATAGTCTTATTATCGTTACGATTAATTTCGGTGGCTAGAAAAAAATATCGACCAGAGTAAAATTGCGGATGAAAATTGTCCGTCGTGCGCGGTTTGCCGAGAAAAAAAATAACTAATTTATATTATACCACTACCTCGCTTGGCAGTCGGGCCAAACGCGTGTTGCGACGGCACATTGTCACGATATAATATCGTATTGGTTTCGAAATTGGGTGGGACGACGTGGCCTCGGAATACAAAGAAGACTACGAGGCGTTGTATATTACATTGCGCTATTCGAAAACACTAACGTATGTGCGATAATAATAAAATAACAATAACGACACCCAATAACAGTCGCAATAAAACGAACGCTGCGCAACATGACGACATCGGTGCGTGTTCAAATGCCTAAGCGCGCGGCGCGAACGTTTTATTTTCTTCCACTGTCATAATAATACTATTATATTGTACTTATTATCGTTGTTTAATATTATATTAAATCGCGTCATCGACACAAGGCGATACGGAACAAAATAAACTAAAATGATAATAACAATAACGGTGATATAGTGATATGTAATAACAAAAAAAAAAAAAAAAACATTGCGCAAACCGATAATTTACGAGCGGAATTCGTAACACCCCGCGGAGTGCGGAAAAAAAAAACGACGATGGTATAGAACCCCAAAAGGGTTATTGTGCTAACAAGCAATTTTACGACTGCGGAGAAAGGATTATACATTTTATGTTACGGATATCGTTTTTTTTTCCTTTTTTTTTTTCCATTCGGTTTCATTATTATTATTATTATTATACGTTCGAATGTCCAACAATCGTAAATAACGCTCAGTGCGTTTATACATAGGTATGCATGTATGTGTGTGTAGTGGAAATTAAAATTAAAAAAAAAAAAATTACAATTTGTTCCGAGAAAAAGAAAAACGAGGTGGTAAGACTTTCTAGCCACGCGTGCGTTTATCCGTCGGCGAAATTTTATCTCAGAAATTTACACATTTTTTTTCACCGTCCCCTTTCACGAACATATTATAATCACGAATATTATATAGTTCGCTAGTTGTTACTGTTCAATACTCATGGCTTACATAATGGTATGGGCACAATGGAACCACATTTTGCGGTACGTTTCCCACGCAACACGCGCACTTTGTAATAATATGAAATCCTAAAGAGTATATTGACAATGTAACGTAATTTTTATCAATACAACATTTTATCTCGTAGGGAATTGTACTATACTATTATTATGTAAAGGCCACGCTTCATATTGCCTTAAAAAGATTTACGCGTGTAGTAACATTACATCTTTCATAGTTTGTGGATTTTCCGTAATGTTTATTTTAAATAAGTATGAGATTTTTTGATACATTTTTTTTCACGGGTTACTGCATTAAAAAAACGTCACGAAAATGTGTTATAACATTGTAAAATAAAAATAATTTTGACAAAATAAACTCTGTAGCTTATTATTGAATATTTAAAATTGTGCTTCCTTTTTATTTACTATATTTTAGTAAATATCCATTTTTGGCATATCATAGAAATGTTGAATTTCATTATTTTTTTGCCTTTCTGTATTATTTACTGAAAATGTCAGTCTATTATTCAATATAACTTATAATTAATAATAATAAATAATTATAAAATTAACATTATTACCATGAGATTGAATGCTTATTTTTTTTAAATAAATCATATGTATTGCAATTATTCAATTTGTTTTGAAATATAATAATTAAATAAACGATAAAATTTAATTATATTTTACTTGATATTTATCTGGGTTTTAATATATTTATCACCTATCGATAGTAATGATTCAATACATATTAATTCCGTTCACTTGATTGTTATTGCTTACAAAGGCCAATGATGAAAACCGTTGAGATGTTCCAGACCGGTCACGACAATCTGATCCAAATATAAAGTGTTGTTCAACAGTCATTGTCTCTGAAAGTAATCCACAATCAAATTGTATCCACAGCAATTGTATACTCATTCTCTTCTTGTCGTGGATCCACGGAGAGTTATCAATGAACAAACTTGTTAAGACAGGCCAAATGATCTTGAATCATATAGTCTATATTATAATACATTGTTTATAAAGATTTAAGATACATACATATTGTCCACTTCACACAGATGTAAATCGAATTAACCTCGTTTAAATAACTAAAATGTACGTGATTAAAACTAAGAACCAATATTCCAATTAAGGTTTTTCCAAAAAAAAATCTGAAAATTTTAACAAAATTCAAACTATTTACAAAATATGGAATTTTGAAGAAAACATTTTGAGAGTATAATATGCAATGCAATTAATGATATATTTTTACTTTGATAACAAGTATAAATGTAAAAATTAACTCATACCTCATAATGAATAATAATGGTATTTTTAAAACAAATATTCAATAATATTAAATATTAACATTTTATTGAGAATATATAATATATGAACTTTATTTTCTATTTCTTCTCTGATCAACCTTTTCTTTAATTCTTAGTTTCAAAGCGCAGTGGTAAATTAATTAATTTTACAATCACTCTTATCTTGCTTTCTAAGAAAATAATATCATATAAAGTTCAAATTTGTAAGACATTTAGCAAAAACCACAAGAAATTATAGAATTTTAAATGTTGACACATCTAAGTTTGAAGACTTGATGCATAATTTCTCACAAGTGCTATTACTGAAGATTAAAAAAAAGTTTATTTTTATGTCTTATAACATTTTTTATTGTTAATTTATTATTATTATACAGGTAAATAATATTAATTTATTGAAACTATTACTGAAATAATTTATTTTTACACAATTACATTTTTAGAACATCAAAATTAATTATTTTAAGTTATTTATAAATATTTTTATTTATACGTTTTTAAATTCAAATGTTAATAAAATTTGCCAAAATTATGAAAATGTTTAAATCATTTTTAATTAACATTTATAAAATTTAAATATTTAAAATTTGAATATTTAATCAAAGATCTCTGATAAGTTTTTCTAACAGTATCCTCAAAATGTATTTAATTATGGTAAATTTAAAATAGTTAATAAATAATAATCAATTTATTTATTTAATTGCAATGTATTATGTTACAAAAATGTATGTCAAAATGAATATTATCATTTAATTTTTTCAGCTAAACTAAAAATATAAAGAATTGTATAACATAAATGCTAATTGAATTTTGATACTATAGTAATATTCAATATAGTATTTATATTTAATAATAATTAATCATATGATTATTTTATACCAAAAATATTAATTTATACATATTTTCTAAAATCATTAATATTTAACAATGTTAAAATTTGCATTATCAAGTACATATCTGAAATAAGATCTCAGAACTGTTAAGTATTAAAATTGATAATTTATTGTTGCTTACAATTATTTTATATAAATGCAACAGTCTTGCTTTAAAACAAGCAAAGTGAGGTGGTTTTAACAGTCACATTCATATATTTGAAATATTATTTTTGTTTTCTTATTGATTTTATTTACAATTTTATTTTAAATTTTAAATTAAAATATAAACACAGTTTATTGACTCAATTAACCGTAACGATTAAAAACTTTTTATGATACATAATTTAATAATTTTTTTTTGTGTAATTTACTGCTATAATGTTTAATGATATTCATTTGGCAAATATTTTTGATACAACCTGTTTATAAAATATGACATTATTACTTATTTTCTTTTCTTCAGTCTGCGAAAAAGGAAATAATAATTCATACAAAACAAATATTCGGTAGTGCGATAATGCATGTCACAGCATAATATATTTGTAAAATAAACATTAAATTATATTTTATATTTTTATATTTTATTTTCTCATTAACCTTGTGTAAAAATTCGGAATTCATTATTTGGTTATTTTTTGTTTAGTTTTTTTGTACAGTTCAAATTTCTTTCATTTTGAATCATAATAATTCAGTTATGTTATGTTTACTTTTTATATTTAATATTATTATTATTATAAATCTCATAATTAAAACGTGATTAAATTAATTATAAATAAAAAGAAAAAAAAATACAAAAATTGTTTCAAACTTGAATTGTTCTATATTATATGCAATATAATATTTTAAGCATAACAATATGTTATGCGGAACCTATATTGTTTTTGTTCATTACTCATAATATTTCTGTTTAAAATTTAATTATTTATTGACTTTTATTCAAGTTTTTTTTCTATTTCTGAATGTTCGTATAGTTATGTTTGTTGTTTAACTCTGTAGATATAGGAATCATAAATACTAAAATAAGTAAATGTTTTTATTTTTTTAATTTTATTTATTATTAATATATTTATGGTAGGTATAAATCTAATTCATATTTATTTATTTTTAATACTATTATTATATTTTTATAATTTAGATTAAGTAAAATTTAATATAGTTATGGCGTATTTTTGTTCTATAAATGCTGATAAAATAATAAGTTTATTTAAGAATTGCTATAGTATAATATATTTAATTTATATTTTTTTAATATTATTCACAAAATGTATAAATGAGATTAAAAATACACCTGCTCGAATAGGATTATTACAAATATAACACATGTTTGATATTTTATGTAGAATATTTATTTTATCATTTTTTAAATGTTTAGTTTTGATGTATATATATTTTCTAAAGCTAAACGAATGCGACTTTCAGTTGAATATCTTAAACTCTTATATTGTTTTTTGATTTATTGAATAGACTTTTTATTGCTGCTTATTGTTTTTTAATACTTGAATTGAAACAAATTGAAAAATAAATAACTGAGTTTTATATCACAGTCTGTAATATTTTACTTTAATGTCTGATTTCTTTGAATCGTTATACTTATATCCACAATAATGCAATGATAACTGATATTTGATTATTCTGTTTTCCTTTTTTTTGAAGTTCAATAATAATTAGATGCAACGGTGTGCAAATAATACATTGATAAATAACACTGACAATATTAATATTAAAACATATTTGTATATTTTGTTCCTGTACAATTTTACGACACACTTAGACCTGAATAAAACATTCAAGGCAAAAATACAATTAATATTTTAACATACAATTTATTATTAAATAACATTTGTACCTATATCTAGATTTCACTCGATTTTCTGCAGTAGTTCCTATGCACCTAAAATTAAATTATTTTTATTTTTTAACTAAACAATTTTAATACTTAATATTGTACGCCTGCAGTAAAAAATGTTTTCTGACGACAAATCGATATTCAGCGACTCCGATGATATTTCATCAGCTATCAAGAAACTCTTAATTAAAAAAAAAAAAAAAAAAAAAACACCGTAAAAAATATATATATTATATATAGAAATAAGAAGCGGAAAAAGGCGTCATTCCCCACTCCGGCATAAAATTAATTACAATTCATCAGTCTGTTAATTGACGACCCAATTAATTCGGTGGACTCGATTACGGTTGACACTTTTTTTTCTCGCACTGCCGCGCTGTTGAGAGGGAGTCAGTATATTTTTTCGCACGCCAAGAATCATCATTATTCCACTGCCGACGTGCCACGCGCTATCGTTTCAATTACAAGAGGCCTTTCGATTCTAATTTGAATATTAAAAAGGATCTTTGCGGGGGGAGCGAAGTCAAGGAAAAATTGCCAGAGGATTTACCACCGCCGTTGTCGCACTGTCGGTGTTTCCGATTCATTAATGTCAATGGTTGCTGTGTCAGAAATATTCCGTATGAAAATAACGAGACGCGTGTGACTGTATATAATAACTTAATATGTATAGATAGTTATTACGGTGCCGGATATAAATCGAGGCCCGCGGGAGACGTAAACTTGCCGAAATCATAATAATTATATTGCTTTGATATTTCAGAAAATCATAACTCGACAATTTTCAGCGTTTCTGTCGTCTAACAGACAAAATCACTATACTTTTATGCTTTAAACTTTGCATAATATATTAATATCTAATGATAATAATTATTAATATTTAATTTCAATGCGATTATTGAGCGTGTCTTATAGTTAAGAGCAGAATGATTTGAGGACTATTATAGCAATAATAAAAAAAAGAAGCAGTTTGCATTGAAAAATTTAATATTATTATCTCGAATTTAAACAATGTGCAAATATAAATTCATAAATTGTAATTGATTAACAATAATGCATGGTTGTTGGAAATTTTACTTATTTCTTTTTAAAATATATCACTTGATAGTTATTCTACAAAGGCGCAACTGGCATGTAAGTTTTGAGGGGACTAATCCGTTTGATTTTTTTTTTGAACTAAAAATGAACGCCCGTATTGGTACTTGATAATAATTTTTGAAAAGGCTTTAAAGTATTTTGTAACAATGCTCAACCACTCTACCTCTCTCACTTTTTCTAACGCTTATACATAATGTTTTAAAATTATATTATAGACTCGTTACATATATAAAATTACTAATGTTGTAAAATACTATCACATAAATTAAAAATCAGCATAATTTGGAAACTACTGTTATATTGTTTTAATTTTTGATTTACCAGTAAATTAATATTAACGGATTTAAATTGTAATTTTTTAAAACTTATCTTAAACATGTTAAGTTTTTTCATGTTTAAATGAATTAATTTATGTACCTACTAAAATGTGTTTATACATTGTATATGTTTACATAGACATTTTTATAAATGTTTGATTGGCATAACATTATTCTTATAATATAATGACAAATTTACTTGTTTATTTCTTAGAAATTGTAAACTCGCATCATATAAATAGCTATACTGTGTGGCGTGCACTGTGTAGTATAAATTTATGTAGAAAATGTATATAGTAGATTTGATTTAACAGAATAGTTTTATAGTGTAGGTGTACACGTAATTTCGTATAAAGCAGTATTAATGAACCTATATCTACATATTATTATAATAGTTATAATAAATATAATACATATATCGTTTATGTGACACAAACATATTATTATACACATTGTTCTGTCATCTCTACGGTGAGTTTGTTTCAATCAGCGCCTTAGTTTTTCAAATTTATCTGAATAATTCACGTCGATCGATTATACGCATATAGGGTAAAGGCATTACAACATAGGAACGTATTTTATTTTTCTATAGGTTTTCATTTCGTATTTTATCGACTCGATTTACATATACATTGCACGTGCTTGTTATTCGGACAATGACGAATACATTTAAATATACACGCTAAACGTAGATTTTAATAATGCGTTGTTAAGTGTATACGACAGACCCCGTCGGTATGTTTTAAAGGTGTGATGAATAAAGTGTAAAATAATAATATAATATATTTAGCACTTCAGACACACGGTCGGCTTTCGATCATCGTCCTCATCCCTACAGCCCGTTCCCGGAAGACGACGACGGAGTTTGGCGGTCGCGCGATTGTTTTCTAAAGACGTTTTTTGAATGTTAAACACCCCAAGGTTTATCGCGCTTCTACTTTCCCCTATAGAGCAGCCGCTGCGCGATGTAATAATAACTCAATTACACACCTTACTCGCCGCCCTGAGGAGGGTTCGATTCGAAAATTTCTGTCCTCAATCAAAAACTAAATGAGGTGAAATCGGGACAAATAAAGGGCACTCCTCGCAATTTGCTACGGTTTTTTTTTTCGAGTTGTTATATTGTGCGCGTTTTTCTTAGAGCATAAAAAAAAACCGTCTTATTTAAAAGTCGTTTCAATCAAAAAAAAACGTGAGTGTGGCGGCAAGAGAAAAAAGTAAACGGGCTGGTAAATGGAAATAAGTTTAATTGACCGAAAAATGAAACTTTTCGGGGCCTTTTGTTTCAATTAGTTTGCCGAAGAAATAAATTAAATACGCTAGCGTATATCAAAGTGATTTATTTCAGATAACTAAAGCCGTTCTCTGGAGATTTTTTTGTCCGTTTTTCAATTTATTTATTTTTTGCTGTAGCTCACGCGCCTTATAAATATCAACCGTTCGGGAATCATAACCAATTCCAAATGTAATAAGTCGAAAAATAACAAACAAAAGGTTTGAAAATATGAACTCTGGCTTATGTAATTTCGGTTTTTTAGAGCTAGCAAATTTATTATACAGAAATTATTTACTGTATATGTGAGTAGATATAGGTAAATAAATTGTATATAGTATTACATAATAATATCGGCACGCCCGGTTAATTTAAATATAATAACAGTGATGTGGAAAGGCGATTTCCGATTTGCTCGACCGTTCGGTTCTTACGTCGAAAAGGGTCGTGTCGACGGGGAGACGGCTTTTGCGTGTATGCAGGCAGCTGCCGATTGTTTTGCATAATTTCGCATATTATTCAAATGGCACTCACAATCGAAGTCGCGTTGGAAACCTGGTGGCGATGGAAGACATGCGGCTTTGCGTTGTTTCAATTATTATAGAATTGCATATAACACACACATATATATATAAATCGTACATAACTGGTGCAGTGTGTTGACCTGGAGTTGTATATGATTATATCGTATCAATAAATATAATATATATATCACAGTTGTATAACCACTTGCGTGCGCGCGTGTATTACTGTGTTGTATTTTAATATGTGAAGCAATACGCGTGGCTTGCACAGGCTCTGTTGAGTAGGTATATGCATTATACGTTATTATTATACCATTCTAGTATTCACCGATTTCGGTGACAAACGAAGGCATTAATTAAAAGGGTTAAACGCTATACGTGCCGGAGATCCCCGTATTAGCGGGGTGGTTTGCAGTCGATTATTGTTATTATTATTGCAGTCCGATAATCGAGTTGTTGGCGCACGCCGTGGATAAAGGCGGAACATCGATTCCTGTCGATTGTTACGACCTAACACATTACAACACGTTTGCGTATGTATTATATTGTTATCATATTGTGTATAAGGGTGACCTGTGGTAGCGTTTACGTACTCAGTAAATGCTCAGCTTTCCTGTCCCAATCAAGTCGGACTAATACAATATAATAATATATTGATATTGTTATATATACTTGTGTGTGTGAGCGCGCGCACGAGTGTGTATATTTAAATGATAACACGATGACACCTCATGTGTAGGGCGCAACAATAATTATTATTATGTAATATATTGTCCGTTATTTACTTGTCGTCTGCGGTGTCGATTCATGCATCTGAACTTTGGTTTATTATATTATGATATAGGTATCAGACGCGTCAACGAAATAGTCAATATTTACTAAAATGATTGAGAACATCGTAGATGATTAAATTGATTAGTTTCGTCAAATGAAATATTATATGCACGTTACTTCATTTTTTAACCCTTATGCAAAGCGTTTAAATTAAAAAATGAATTATTGTATTTACTTTTTACAACAAAAAATCAAAATCAAAAAATTTAACAATCTTATTTTTAAATATACTTCTGTACCTCGTTATTGTAAATAAGATAACAAAATTAATTATGCATATTCTATAAATGGTTTTTGTTGAATTGCCTCATTACTTTTTAAATAACTATTAAAGTTCATTTTTGGATTTGTACCTGGTTATATATATGTATGTTTATTATATAAAACGAAAATACTTTGTTTGTATATTATAATGTCATAAGTATAATATCAGAAACGGAATTAATTCACCAGAATTATCGCGTATTCCTAAACATTTCGAGAACACATTTACATGCGAATGACAGCAATTTTATTTAGAAATGTTTTAATAACTTTAATATTTATAAAAAGAAAAAACTTGCGTATATAAATATTATATACCTACGCTTTTCCATAAATGTCTACGTTCTTGGTTCATTATATATATATATATAGGTATATACTATAAAACGGTTAGTATAGACACTAGACAGAGTTTGAAACTACAAACGGTGTACGCGCTTTGTACATACTTTTCGTCAAAGGCGTTTCATATATAGTCATCGTATATGTACACGTTATAGGTATAATATAATAATATAATATATATTATACCACCTTTAAAATACTGCGCCAAAAAGATCCAAATTCATGGAAAAAGGTCTCTAAAAGATCTAAATTTGACTGCTTTTTGGTAAGTAGTTATTGTTTGAATTGTTTGACAAAGTGACTTGTAAATAATTATAAGCTCCCTTTCGCTGTGCAATAATATTATACCACTGCAACTACTGAATTGATTCAGCCGTTAATCGAAACCAGTTATTATAGACCGGAAAAGATTGAATTATATTGATATTTTCTCAAATACACTTTGGTAGATTTCAGTGAGTTTTTCATAGTGTATTCCCAACTTTTTATGACATCATCGTGCATTGAATTAGATGTAAATACAATATATATGTAATTTATATTTTAAAATATAGTTGAAAGCAGATGACACCATTTTACTCCTTAAATAATTTGCAAATAATAAATCTATTTATGTTGACACTATATAATTCCTCAAAGTTTTGTAGAATGTGAAAATAATTCAAGTTAATAATATTGATATTATTATGTGTTTTAATTTAATTGTACGACATACGTGTATATATTTTCATAATAAATATAAAAAAATAAACGGAATTTAATACCTATATACTATATAGTAACCAATATCTAAACATAAAGCTTTAAAAAAAATAAAACCGTGTGTTTTTAATAAAATTGTAAAGTTAAAAAGAGCCGAAAAGAGTTGATAAAAACAATCAGAGGGGGAAGGGGGCTTTTCCCTTGTCACTCCAGACTACGTTAAATTATATAACATATAAATGTTTAATGTGTTGTATAATATGTATATTGTATATTATTATAAATTATACACGCTACAAACGTGCAATTCTACGCGCACAAATTAAGTGCAGCGCGGGGCCACCTCTGATTTTGACACGACGACTACTAATACAACTACTATTACTACTACGACAAAGGCGACGACGACGATGATGACGACGACGACGACGACAAAAGTCCGCGATCGCCCGACTGTGTGATTTAAATACAATTTCGAAAATTACTTCTGACAAAACAATTACTGATGCGCTGCAATGCGAGGCTTTTGGGGTTAAACAACTTTTGGGCGCAAATTGTTGGATTGTGAAATGGGATTAGCGGGTAGGGCGAGGAAACGGGCACATATAGGTCGGTTTTTAAACCTATACGCAAGCAGGCGTTACACACGCTCGCGAGTACACAGCTACACATACACACACACACACACACATACACACACATTCAACTTTCTAGTGGGTTAGTTCGAGTTAAGTAAGGTCGGTTGCACCCGATACGGGAACTAGATATATATGCACATGCGAGTATATGCGTGAGTGTGTGTGTATATGGGAGCGTGTGCGAGAACGTGCGTGCCAGTAAGGGACGTACAGTGTATATAGGAAAACGGGATCAGTCTATTGGAAACGAGACACTGCTGAGAATTTTCACAAAACTCGAATTAACCGAATTATACGGAGCCGATTGAAAAGTTCAACGATATACACTTAATGCGGGCAATGTTGTTTTTGTTTAATGGCCTACTGTGGCGTATACTGTATACGCGTATGCTCGATTGTATTATAATAATATTGTGTATGCACAATGTACACGCAAGCGCGGCGGCTTTTACAGTTATTTTTTACCGCGTGTTTGTTTTTCGGCGTCGGAGTACACGCTGATGTATTGAGATAACGTGATCACTGACAACTAGCATAAGGACCGGTGTCCGTCTTTCAAACGGACAACATTGGAGCAAATTAGCGTCCGGAAAAATCGATTTTATATAGTTAGTAACGTTGAATTAGCCTGTAATCGAATTTAAAAGTAATAGGACGTCCCTAGGTATGCTTTTATTTATACTTCAATTTTTAATGAGTTATGACTTTTATGGAAAATACAACAACGTAAAAATTCTAATGAATCGCTAGAAAATGTTTGCATCAATAAAGTTCATATAATACCACGTTAAGCTAAAAATATACATTCGAACAAGTCATACGTCATATTCTAACTAATTATTATTATAGCTTCATTAATTATTATTACATTTACGACTGTAATTCATTGTATTGTTATCCGTAACGTTTCGATTTTTTTCCCTTATTTCTTTGGAAATTTAAATAATATAATATGTTTGACACTGCTCGTTAGAAACAAACGAACGAAATGTCACCGAAAAAAATTAAAATTGAAAATTACATACTATATTATACCAATAATTGTAAAAGCAAAGTGTTTTCACGGACAACCTAACATGGTTCGATTGTTTTCTATAACATTGACCATTACTAACGCGTAGTTCACTTCGGTCTAGGAGGTATGTATTGTCATATTAGATCATGAAATAGTACGTAATATACTTATCAATAACGTATAAGTAATATAATATTACGATGTGCGTAGGTATACTTCGTTGCAGTACCTATGTATGATGAATAAGTATTTAAAAATTATTAAGTGCGTAAACTCGGACAAAACGATTTTCGATTTTGAAGCGGAAAAGTGGCTACGCAGACACATACACACACAACCACGTTAATAAGATTACAGGCTGAGGGTTTTCGGCAAAAAGTTTTTCGGCGGCAAAATTTAAATAATTCTTCTCTTTTTCCGTTCGAATAAATCTACCCCTTCCGACCACCGTCGTTCCTCGAACCCCAAAAAAAATTCCTCGTCGAAGAGTTTCGCCGACGAGAGATCTCTCCGACCGTGTATAATCGGCGTTAGCTATAGCGCGGTGAACGGGCGTGCGGTGGCGGAGGTGGCTAAGGCTGATGATGCAGCGGCGGAGGGGTAGGTTTAAATAACGATTTTCGCTCGTCGAATTCCCTCGTCGCGCACTATTTTAATATTAATTATTATTAAAAGTCGTCGTCCTCGTTGTTGTGTTATTTCCGAGGCTCTTTTCCGAAGGCGCCAAACTTATCCCAATCCGCCAAAGCTCTTTTCACTGCTTAATTATTAATTATTCTGAAAATCGACTGGCCCGTTATGATGCAATGATTTGGCAGTTGCCATACGCATATAAGTATATAAATGTATGTGTGTGTGTGAGCGCACTCATTTCACGCGCAAAAAAGATACATAAAGAAAGAGAGGGAGAGAGAGAATTTGTATTTATACATACTTAGTATTTTAAGTTATACGCAACCAACGCTTTATAACTTCGCTCGCATTACTCTGACATCGCTTGTACGTTAGTCACAAAATATTCGTAATATTGTATACGCGACATTATATTTCCTATACAATTTTATGCGTATGATTTTTCCTCGATACACTTTAGTAATATTAAAACACAGTATGTGAAGTATGTGATATACAAATACGAATTTAAAATTGTATTGGTTTTACAGTAATGATATTTTTTTATCACTTTTTTTTATAGTTGAAGTACTAATAAAGCTACATATTAGTTTAATATTACCACGGATTGAAAACCTATTGAAAAAAGTACATACATTATAGTTTTTCTTTGTTTGCGTGCAATAAAAAATTATCGACAACCATCAAACAATATTAAAGGGACATGATATTATACTCAGATTTCTATAAATGTATAGAATATATAATATACTAGACATTTTTCAATAAAATATTTAATACTAAAAATGAGTATATTTTGTATGCACCGTGCATTATATTCGATAAATGATGCAGACATTTAGATATGACAAAGATAAAAAAAAGAATAAACACTAGAAAATTCTTAATGTCTATTTGACTGATGCTATCCATTAACGCGACAATCCGTCATAACGAATGACATGACATTTAAACATTTATATATTATTGTGCAAATAATAATGTCTTGGCTTGATTTTCTGTTTATTAGTTATTATCAGCAGTGCAGCGGTCAAAATTTTCAACTTTTCATGACACTTATTTTCTACTTTAAATAATATTAACATTGATTTCTACGTTTCTTATAGTTATTGAAAGCCAAACTCTAATGGTAAACACGTCATGTAAAACAAAATATTTTCCGAGTCACAGGAAAACCACAAAATATCGTTCTAATCTATACAATATTTAGGTACTCTAGTTTAATTTTTCGTGATTTATAAAACTCGACGACAATAATAACTATAGCTTAAAGATTGAGATAAAAACACATGAAATTTATTGATTAAAATTTTGAATTTTGTGATGGTGATAAACGTCTTTTAAAGATACCAACAAATTTGGATAACAAACCATATTTTTGAATGGTGTATAGTATTTATATCACAAACGGTGATCATCGATCCGAAATTCGTCTGTATTCGGATCGTTGTTCAACATATTCTAAAGTTCAGACAAATAAATCCAAAACGATAACGCCGCCGCATTATATTTTACACTATATTACCTATCTATATATACATATAAATATATAATCGTGAAATACGCGATATATCAGAAAAGTTTTAAAAGTAGTTTGAATAATTTTCAAACATTTGCCAAGTCCTATACCCAATCCCCCACAGATAAACTTAGGTAATAAGTTTAGGGTGCCTATTTTAGTCGAATGGATTCACAATGCGAGATACGTCGTGGATATCCGTGAATCGAGGTACACTGAAACCGAAACATACCGATGATGTTATAACACCGCATTTTACAAGTTTATTCAATTTTTCCCGTGCGGAATTGGGTTTTACATCTAATATTATATATATATTTATATAATAGTAATATTCATATGCATTGTGCATTTATTACATACGTGCGAATAACACATGTGTTTCACGTGGTTTACGCAGACACGACTGGACGAAATTCGTTCGTCTGCACCGATATTGTGGCTGGTGCATCGTCATTATTATGAATGCCGAACGATTGGGTTGTCGGAAACAGTCGTACACGCATAGCTGGTGTATGAAACATATAGGATACACGTGTTAGGTATAGGTATGTACTCGGCTATGGACATATAGTGCGTATAATATCGTTTCAGTTCGATTATTCGGATTATTCGGCGAGGGATTCCGGTGGGCCGGCGGAATTGTCATCGTTTTGCGGTCTCGTCGTCATCGCAATGTTGCAGCATCCCCTGCGGGAGGTTATAACAACACACGTTATTAAACGTATACGCCGAGCAATAATGCATATTATTATATTATATAACATATATGATTATTATTATTGCATTCGTTATCGTTGTGCACACACGCACACACGCGCATACAAACTATTCTGTTAACGAACCTCTTCCCCTCCCTGGAACGCATTTTGCTCAGTCATCGAAGGTTGTGGTTTTAAGTGTGTAATTCGGGTTCTCGTACACGCACACACACGTCACGCCCGTATGACAATATTATATATAATATACGCCTATATACTTACCCGTCACCGCTCACCTGTATACCGTTCGTACAATATGCGCCGCTTTAGGATGCGACACGTCGTCGGAAACGCCAACAATTCAGCGGCTCGTCGGTCAGTCGGTCGGTGCGCGCAATAATAATTATCCGTATGCGGACAGGAGGTAGGAACCGATCTGCATGTTTTTGCGGTCGGTCTGCGTATGACAACCGAGACGCAGCTCTCACGACGTACAGCAGGCGCTTTGCGTGATGATAGTGATGCTGTGTGCGGGATATAATGTGTTATTTGAATTCGGCCGTTTTTGCAGTCTATAATGTCATACTATGAACAAGGACGTAAAATTATATCAGTCCGTTCGAAATGTACGTATATGTACGGGATCAGCTGTTACGCGCGAGTAAAACGCGTTTTTTCCGTTTTCTTTTTCATTCTTATGATATATAATAATATTGTGTATAATCACTTTGGCGTATGCGCGAGGGAAGAGGGAAAAAAATGGAAATATTCAAACGTAAACCGAAATTTACATACTCTTTTTGCGCCGTTTGTATGCAAATCATTAAGGAAAACGCTTCCGATGTAAATGCATCCTATTCCACCGCTGCCGCCAAAGAGGTATATGTACGTTTATATATATAGTCGCTTGGTGGTACATACTACGGGAGTGGGATCTCTCTCTTTCTTTATTTCTCTCTCAGTCTGTCTCTCTCACTCACTCTCTTTATCTCGCTCTCTTTGTACAGACATTTAATTGTTGCCTTTGGAAAAACTCTGTCTTATAAACTTTACCGGCGCACAACTGCCGGTTAAGTGTTTAATTGGCGAAAACCCCCGTAGGGTGTGTATAAATATTTTAATAATGCCGCCAAATATTTTTCGTAAGAGGATTAAGTATGTGAGTTCCACCGGGTTCCAGATATTTGCGCCTGGACCGATGCTGTGTACCGAGAAATCCGGTTGAATTATTTACACCAAGAATATCTATATAGACGGCAGCGGTGGGAACAGCGGCGGCCGTTCGGCAGTTTTATTTATTTTTATTCATCTTTTTCACCTTTAATAGCATTTTTGTTCCTGTTCCTAATTTTTGCTATATAAATTTTAACGACAACTGTTTCTACTTCACCTGGCTATACTTCAACAATTCCGCAATGTAATGACGGTGGTGCAAATAACCTGCTGCCGACGTTCAGTCCTAAAAAATTAGGATTCTGCTGTGTATCTTCGCATTCTTCGTAATTTCTTTTCGCCGTAAAGGCTACAAGAGGTCATAGCACGTCTGATGTAAGACGTTACTGCGGGATACAATGATGGTGTCACGTACGTGACAATTGCTGATTTTCTAGGAGTGGACCATGAATAACTCTCTTTGCTCTCTCTTCAAATATATATATATATATAAGTAATCACATAACTACTAATATTATTTTTATTCTCGAAATACATTAAGTGTGAAATTGACTTTTTTGATGTTATGAAATTGATTACATGACGTGATGTATACCTATTTGATATTTACATAGCTGTATAGTTACGAAGTTAAGATTGGAGACTATATTACTATACCGTATTTTACAAGACAGTGGCTGAAATTAGATTCTTACTGTTTTTATAGGTTTTCAAAAGGTTTTCACCTCCTCTCAACTACTTTTGACATTCATAACTTTGTCACTGTTTAGTACACATTAAACGCAAAATAAGATTTTGAAACTATACACACGTAATTATTATTGTTATGATAAAGCCTATAGCCACTGTATAAAACGAATATTTTTTCTGGCTTAACATAGTCACATCGTATCTACACGTAAAATACAAAATAATCGAATTCAAATAACGTTTTTTTAAAATACAAACAACGATAAGATTAACTAATGAGATGATTACATAATTCAACTTAATGATATTAATGAAAATTGTTTGTTGATTGATAGATACGCATAATATTGTTATCACTAAATATTTTTTGTGGATATTAAATTATCATTATTACGTTATTCGTGGTTGTAAGGACGACGGTTATCGAATGATTTATTTTTACGTGATCGAAAGGTATTTATGATAAAAATTAAATAAATAGTTTAAAAAAAATACATTATACATTTTTTCTATACAGTATGTTTATTCATAATACAATACTTTATGCTTTATGAGTATTTGCTTATACATTATAAAATCTCGCATTGAAATCATCTTTCTAGCGTTACTAAATAGTATACATATATATAGTATTATCAGATAAATAAAAATACAGTATATACGACCAATCAAAAATCGAACTTTTTGGTTTAATGTATCTTCTATTTCAGACATTAAATAAGAAAAAAAAAATTATTTTCTCATTTCACTATTCCTACTGTCACCATATACGTAGGCATCAGTATACCAATACTATAATCCATGTTATATAAATATAAAGACATGTAATAGTATATGCGCGTAGTGTGTACCATAAAAATATCGTTATTATTGTCTATAAATCGTCCTATCGAGTTTTATTGGATTTATTTTTTTATTCGTTCGTGTTAAATAAAATTCCATATTATAAACATTTAAAAACAAATTGTTAAAACCGCTGCTTATAAATCAGCTTGTTTTCTTGTTTATCAGAACACATATACTTATATAATGGTATAGACATCATTGTCATTTGATTATTATTCGAAGCTGCCACATTCTAAAAAAGTAATAATAGTAAATTATTTGAATTCGAATCGAAATCGCTGTGATAGGCGCTATATAATCGTATATTTTATATGGCAAACTGTTATTATGTCATCGTTACAGTTATCGTGTTGTTGCATGCGTGATACCTGCAGCAGTGGTACGTACCTACATTGTTTTATTTCGAAATAGTTACGCGTTTGTGGATTAAAATGAAAAATGATCAAAAACTAAAAACCGTCTCGTCACCGGTGCGTTACGTATTACCCGTGCGCATTTTACGTATATAGGTAGGTGCGGCGGAGAATATCTGGTATGTCTATTGTCGATGATCGGCGGCAATTGAATGGGAATAAGAGATTTTTAATACGAAAATGATTTGTCGTCGTTCGGCTCGGGCGATCTTGATGATTGATTAGTAGTGCTATATAGTATATATTCACTGCAGCACCCGCCGTCCGACCGTGTATAACATATATATTGTAATACGCTCGCCGCCAAGTCGTTAGATAATTCCACCGCCGCCGTCGTTCAATGGACTTCATCGGAAATCGATGATTAATGCTCTACCGCTATCTCGCGTTTAATGATATATATTTTATATATAAAATAATAATATATTATGTGCGCTCTTCGGCGTGTATGTATTATACGCGGCTGCAGTATCCAAGGACAGTATATATACTTCTTCAGTGGCGGCTACTGAGCGCGCGCATTATAGATTTCGATGCTGAGGCCACTGGCCCCCTCTGCCAGAGACGTGCATATTATATATATATACAATATTCAACGTTTCCTCTGAAAAAGTCAAAGAACCCTTTAATCTCTCGTTTCTATACTATAAGTAGGTATGTATACATCATATACTTACGATACAACCACTGCTATAGTATAACATATTATTATTATTATTATAAAATATCGCGTATAACTCTTGTATACATATAGGTACATATTATATACACTGCCATCAACTCGCACGTGACGTCGTATCGATCGCTATTTTCCGGTGTACGATTTCGCCGCAGATGTGTGTCGCCTCCGGTATCCGATAAATCACTTTACGGGTGGTTCGATCCCGCCCGCTCATATAGATCCACGCTGTGGCTGTAGACGAGGACTGTAGAACTGTAAAGTATTATTGTGCCCCAACGACGGCTGCAAATGCATCATCATCTGGTCACATGCGTGCAGTCGACCGAGTTTTACAAACAAAAAAAATAAATAATAAATAAAAATACTTTTGCGCGCCTATACTTTTAAAATCGTATGAAACCGTTAGTACTATTCTCAGTTGAAAAATCTCCGTTCAATAAAAATAAAAAAAATAGAAAACTAAAAAGCGTATGATCACAAATCCCCTCGTACAAAATTGTTGTCTATAGTTACACAATATATTGTATTATTGTACATAAAGTTTACGGAATTCGATTGATTGACGCGGAACGTAGAATAATATTATGTATTAGGTACTTCGTACCTACATTACGTATAATATGGCAACCACGATCGTAAACGCCGACTGTTTCTCATCTGACGTTTTTACGGACAGTATTAAAAACAACCACATATAATAAATATATTATATAAGTATACCTCGAAAACAATTAATTCTATATGACAATATCATATGGTCATAAAATATATATAGGACTGATAGCAAGTAGTAACCGACTTGTTCGATAGCATTGTATACATGTATAGAGTATATTCCATTAAACCACGGTTACCAGAACAGTCGTTTTATCGTCGAAATCGGTTTTATGTGTTTTTTATATTGAAAGCGCCGCATATTGGTTTAAGACTTAAGATACAGCCGTACTCATGTCGTCATTATCTAGATTTTATAGAAAAAAAATTATACCCGTTCAACTAAAGTACACATTTATAGGTAATATTGTAAGTATACCTACTCAAACTATCGACGAATACAAGATTTATTCAAAATCTTGTCGTATCTTGCACTTTTCACGTTCGACCTGCTATGGAATCGTTCGACTTCAATCATTCGTTACATAACAGAGTGGTTGTTTGACCACTTTGTCAAAAGCATAATAGGGTAACGTAGTGATCAGATAGACAAAATAATATAACATAATAATATGTTAATTTCATACGATAACCATAAGTATAATTAAAACATTATTTAATTAAAATGTATAATTTTCATCACTTTTACGTTTCTTGAATCAACTGAATAAAATATATTATAGCTAAGCTATATTTTTTTATTTTATTTTTTTTTAAGAAGAAACCATGATATTGATTTGTTGTTAAACATAATGTTTTAATCTGTTTTGAATTTTTTTATTTACAAGTTAATCATTTATAATAAAAACACTGTGTCACAATCACGGACATACACGTCTACTTAACATCACAGCTGATCGCCCACCCACACCACTCATAATTATTTCACTATTTAAAAAAAAACTTCAATTCCATTGAAAATTGAAGATAATTGTAACTAAGTATTAAACTTGCGGGCAAAAATAATTCGCAGATTTCGAAAGTCCTCGATAATTACTAATATCCGTTCGTTTTTGTGTAGTAATAGTACATTTGCATCCTCACAATAATATTTATCGTGTTATTAGTCTATCCTCGAACGACGTCTGTAAACTATTTTTTTTTCTCTTCCGTCTGATGTGTGTGATCGTATAACATCATATTTCAATATGTATTTTTCCCGAAAAACGAACACGTTCCGAACCATCGAACCGCCACGCTCATATATATATATATATATTACAGTCATTGATGCAGGGGAGTCCTTAATAATTATACACGGTGTCTCGTGACGTCTATATTATTATTATTACGACGACAACGGAACGTGTTTTAAAACGACGAAAAACATATCTAGTTAATGAGCACCATATTTCCCGTGTTACACACCGTCGGCTGGTCCGGACGCCGCGCACACCGTATCGGGAAACGATTTTCGGCACGTCACTCGCACCCCATGATATAATAACGTATAGATATTAAATTATATTCCACCGTCGTGTTTTTTTGTTTATTATTTTTTTCCCCGTCAAATATCCAATCCGTCTATATCCGAAAACCTGTTGCTGCAGCCGCTCGTATATTAATATGCTTTGTACAAAGTATACACACACACACACAAACACATACATTAATATATTTTGTAATAATACAATATTTTTGGGGAGAAAACATACGTTTTATTGGAAAACCTGAGGGGGTATAAATGGAATATCGTATAGTAATAATAGGAAAGAGAAAAATAATAAAATAAAAACACGCCATGTATAATATTTTGTTACATAATAATATAATAAACGTCATTCGGATTCCTTCTTTTACGCATATGCATAATATATAACACAGTCTATCAATCCGTAATTTTTTCATATTGTAGCAGATATAAACTGACGCGTGCATATATGTAAAAGTATACTATATAGGTTTAAATCTGTAGATAAACTAAAGGACAATATGTATTACATATTATATTCGCCCGCACATTTCATTAAATTTTTTTCGAATATAATATTATACTATATTGTAAGAAATAATATAATCTATTCTCTCGTCTGTGTGTACAATATGAAATATATTATCTATTGAATAATATATATATATATATATATATATATATATCCATATATATTATGATATTATGTATATTGTATATTATGCTATACAAATAGTATAAAATGTACGTTTGGTGGCAATAATAACAATAAAATTTAAATTGAATTAGTTTATATCATCTATCATATTATATACACAGTCTACGGGTTTGTATTTTTTTTATACATTTTTTTAATTTAAACGCCATAAAATGAATCGACGATATTGAGGGGTACTTGTTTTTATGCGTTCAAAGGCAACTGCGGCTCACAAAAAACTGGTCGTTAACAACGGTCGTATATATCGAAAACACGATTATTATATTTTCTGTGTATACAACGTAAAGCAAATTAGTTTCTCTTCCTCCGTCCCTTTCTCATACACTATATCTCCACGTTATACTAATCAAAACAATTATTTTTTGTTACATTACATAATACATAATAACCAAATAACTATTTGAAATAAAATATAATGACGATAATAAACACATCTGGTTAATGTTTTTTCTTCTTTCTTATCTTATATACAATAATATTTATAATAGTTATATTTTAAAGTAAAACCGTTATTGTTTATATACCGTGCTTCTGAGTACAACATAAAAAAACTCAGACAAATTAATATATTAATAAATAATCTAATGAGGAAAAAAAATAGTGCAATTTCTAAAAATAATTTCACGTGATTTCTAAAAGGTCGAAACTTACGCTAATCAATTTATGGGTTAGCTTTTATTGGTACCTATAATAGCTCCAATATATTAATATAATCTATATACAAATACGATTTCTCGTGTAAATCATATATAATAATATGATAAAGTGTACAAATGGTTTGGTTTTACATTTCATTAAATTATTTTACAGTAGATGTATAATATAGTATATGAATGACATTTAATGTTACTTTTTGCAGTATTTTTGATGAAATGATAATGTTTTCCGCGCTATATGACATTATATTGCAGCATATAACATCAGAACTCTTCGGCGTCCGTTTCCACGAAGTTTATCCACAAAACTTGCACAATAATATATTATGTGAAGAAACTCGAAGCCCCGGACGATTAAAAGTTTACTCGGGTCAGCGAATGGAATAAAAATATAGTAATCACCATATGCACATATATGTAGTATCGTAGTGTACGACTGGCCGTCCGAGTCGACGCGCTTCAACTTTTATAAAACGTTTACACCAGTTATATACTTATATACACATTGTATAATATATATATACACACACACACACACACACACATACACCTAGCTCTGTGTACCGTAATATACGCGCGCACCTTAGGCGTATATTATTATATATTATATTCTCTCTCGCACACTTTTTGTTTCTTCGGTCGTTTTTCATGCGATATGATAAATGATTGCCGATCAAAAACTCTTGTCTGGCACTTTCGGGGCCGAAAAACAACACTGCGGCACTCCACTCCCCCTCCTTATTTTCACCGAGTCTTTTTGCACACACGTCGTTATTAATTGCCTCAGTTTTCCCATTGCGCTACAGCGTATGTGTGTGCGCGCGCGTGCGAAAGAGTAGTATGTGCACGTGGAGTACACCTTGGGCTGATGCGCTTCCTTGGGCGATATTTAAAACAAACACGCGTTCATACAAACACAGACACGATGTACGCACACGCTCAATGCGCAAAAGAACATCAATCATATTGCGATGGACTACCCCGCGCGCGCCTTTAAATGATACGAGGCCTGGAATCGAAGTGTTCGCTATACCGCCGACCGCTCGTCGTCGCCCGCGCGGATACCACTCGGAAACTTTGGTCTGACCCGGAATCTCCTCCTCGGTGGTCGAGTGGTATAACCCTTTTTTCGATATTAATCATTTTAGTGACGAATTAATAAAATAATGACGAAAAAAAAAAAACAGGAAAAAATATCACAGAGTCATTGAAATCATCTAATAACAACCAAAGTGCACTTCAAACTCAAAAGTGTCGCGAGGCTTCGTTAAAGTTTTACAACTTTTACCCTTCCATCTCATTAAATGAGCCGTCAATCATATTATTTTACATTCATATAATAGTACTTCCTTCTCTATAGAATTGCAGCAGTTTTATAATATAATATGTAGTTTTCATTTTTGTTTAGTGAATCGCCCTACATATGCGATATTATATAATAATGCTTAGGACGATGTGTCGTGGCGGATAGAAACGCGGATTTGGACGGCGTGTGAACCACGCAACAGCTCGGTAAACTATCTGGCGAGAATATATATATATATATATATATACCTGGACACAATAATATTATATTGTGGATACATATATAGAGGGGTAGACTACTGCTCGCCCATCGCGGACTTGACGCGCCGTCTCGACACCTGCCGTGCGTACACCAATCAATCGATGGTCACGATATCGCGCGCGAGGTGTTATATTATTATTATTATTATTATTATTATTATTACTATTACTGTTGTATATTATTGTTATTATCACTATACGTAGTGCAGAGCTGAGTCGCAGCCGCCACGTATATATATATATTATAATGCGCGTGATGAAGATCTCAAAAACGGATTATTCAAGTGGGTCCTTTTCCTCTCTCCGTCAATCGCCATCGCACGCACAATCCACACTATTTTTCTCTCTCTCACATACACACACTTATTTTACTCATTGCGTGTCTATCACCGCGCGACGGCTCCCATGAAATAACCCATTGTCACTGTGTCCGCGGCAGGGGATTGTACATATAACATAATAATATTATCATTATACATTATATATCTGTAGTGGGCGTGCCGATCAATATAAACACGTTGTGTATTATGTGTGCGTGTGTGCGTACAAGAAGTCACTACAGCGTGTACGATAAATACTCGGACACAATCGGCCTTATACATACAATGGACAGGTGTAATACGTGTTAGATAGGCGAACAATAACCGCGGCCGCCCGAATATAATATAGCTACATCGAACACAGAAAGTCCCGAACGGCTCCTGCAGCACGGTAGTATATTATATAGTGGCGATCGCGTTGAGGGTTTCCCCCGACCATTCCCTCTCTATCACAAGTCATCCGACGAAATATCCGATTGACTTTTTAACAGCGCTTTACAACCACTCCGCGAGCTACAACCCGCACGTCGCATGATTGATATGTTTCGTGTACAAAACGGTTGTCCTTCCACAACCGGCGATGTGAGAATCATCTCGACAGCTGAATATTTATGAATTGTAGTATTATGATAGAATCGACCGAGAATAATGATAATAATAATTAATAAGTAATAACGTGTAAGTGTCGTCGAACAAGGGTTTCCGTCGTCTCATCGAGTGTACGTCATATAGTAATAATAATACAATATGTGCACTTAGTGTACGGCTATCGTTGGAATGAATGGATAAATTATATTGATCGCTTTCGAGTCTTTCGACGGATTGTTAATTTTGAATTCTCCGAACGCACATATGTTCTACCAACTGGGTCGTTAGATCGTTTTTTAATAAAAATACTGTCGCCGAGGAGCCCGCAATCGATTTCATTTTATCGTATAAGAATAAATGTCTTTATCGATTAGTCATATTCATCGCAAGTCTGGTCGAGTTGCTTTTAATTGAATAATGTTCTTGTCTTGTCTAGCAACGAACACTGAAAAACCAACTCAAATGACGTAAACCTAATATACTAAAGTGGTATTATTTGTCGTAGCGTCTAAGTGAGATGACATCTTGTTTCTTCCGTCACGAATATAATATTATTAATATGGCCAAATTTCCAGATTATTTTTGTAACTACAATTTAATGATGAATATATATATTTGCAGAAATCGACACGTAATTATCGCTATATTATCATTTATAAATAAAGGTTTCCCAAAATGTAATTGAGTTGTGTATGTTCATTACTAAAACATATTTTAAATATTATATATATATATACGAATATATATTATAAACTGAAAGATTCACATATAACTTGTTTTGTTAAATGACAATTATAGTTTTTTACATAATTTATTTTTAATAGGCGAATAAAAATGTATTCTTTGCAAATAAATTATTATAATAATTTATACGGGTAAATTGTTTTTATTCAAAAGCAGTAAAATCTACTTGTATATTTCTATGTATAATGTAAAATATATTATGATAATTATTTCAAAAGTGTATTGTTTTTTTAATACGATGAACCCGTAAATAATTATAAACATTCGTCTTTGTGCATCTACCCGGGTAGGTCTCTGGATCAATCACCGACACGATAAATAATTCCGAATTATTAAAGTACAATATAATAATATACATGTATACAATGTCGAGTGGAATTTAAAAGTACCCTTATTTATACATTTTAATAAAATATTCAATGGGGTGATTCACCGAGGATGCTTATTCCTAAGTGATGGGGTAATCGAGCTACCGATACTTCATTGCCATCGGCTTAGCGTCCTTGATAAATTAACTCTCATTTAGAATTTCCAATTTTAATTTCATTCGTTTCTACTGACTTTTTTTTTCTCTCTCACTATTCATTGCACTACGTCGACCTTTTATATTATAGATTCTCTGCCAGTGTCATTCGAGTTACAGTACCGTAACATTTTAGTCGTTTTCAAATCAATAACCATTACAATATTACAGTCGTTACGTAAAGTGAAATTGATATAAATATCTATGTATATATGTAAATTATTACAAAATATATTATTGTATTTCTTGTGATATCCTAACAAAAACACCAATGAGAAATCATGTTGTAGACGGTGATCATACGCTAGACTGCTGCAGCGCAATTTCTCTCCTGTGAATATCTGCAGTTAAACAAGAGGAAATCCCGCGAGATTCGAGTGCGAGTGTCTGATTAGTCGAAGACGACATATACACACATGCACACACACTTAGCGACGGTTTCTCGTGTCTTGGGTCGTATTGCATGTATAAGGATAAGGAAATAAGGAAATAATATCTATACATGCACATCCGTGTGTATACAAGAATTTTCGAATAACGCAATTTGTTCGGAGCGTATAGTATAATATTTGTGTATGTGTTTGCGCGTGTGTCAGTATATGTATGTGCGATTATCTGAGCAAACAAATGTCGACCGATCGAACTTAAATGACGGTGACGGGCTGCAATTGCCACTGCATAGCAGTGCGCGGCCGGGTCTCCTGGGTGACACTTATATAGACGTCAAAATATCGCATACGGAAGTATAGGACGAGCAACAAGAATGGATGTTGGGCGAGGGGTGGTAGAGAAGACCCGAGAGAGAGCCCGAGAAATGAAAAAAGCACAGATATTCAAAAAGACAAAAATGTCTCTGTATTATATTGTTGTACGATACGACCTTCCGCGCACAGTTTTTATTGCCTATGTATACTGCACACTCTCTATATCGCGCCTATATAATATAACGTAATACACGTTATGTACATGCAACACACTTGCACACACTCACATACACACACAAGTTTCTACATGGTCTATTACAAGTTCGCCAAGCGGACCCTTGGGGTGTTATTGTACCGAGGAAGGCGAAAAAACAACAACTATGACATCCGGGAATTGCCGGAGAGTTTTTTGATAGATTTTATCGCTTTTACATCGACTATTGTATAGTGTATATATTATTATGCTCGTATATATTATTCTATTCCGTGGACAAAACGGTTTTATATACTCCTGAGCGGAGTACACGCATACACTATGCACGGTGGATCTCTTTTTTTTTTTTGTCGTTATTGCCCGAATATTGTTATCATTTTAAGAGTCGAAGGGGGACGAGAATCTGACGCACTGCAGTTACGATATTATATTATAATAATATTTCACGTATTATCATAGAATAGTTCGTCCTAAGTACACACTCTTCGTTGTATACTCGCACTACCATTTGTTTATAACAATATTATTAATGTAATAATATGTCATGATGATGTTTTATCTGGTATAATAATACTATATTATATTATGTATATAGGTTCAATACTCGTACGTGTTAAACGTTTATGTATATCTTGTATTACGCTTTGTATTTTTATTTAGATACTATTGTCGTAAAAAGACGAATTGCAAAATCTAATCAAAAATTAAAACGAAAATAGTACTCTAGATTCGAACGTTACACAAAGTCATGCACATCGCTCCAATGATTCAATACGTCGTATTGTGTTTCAAATATTTCATACTATGTTATTACATAATTTTAAATTATTAAGGACGTGCAGACAAATGATTCTTTTGTGGGATGTAATATATAAAAAGGACAATGTTTTTTTTTTTTTTAATTTTTCATTAAAAACAAAAAACAACTAAAAAGTTAATTAATTTTTTCTGATTTTAATAACTTGAATATCTATAACAGATTAACCCTCTCCCGTACATTAAAATGTCTTAAAATTATATTCAAGTGTGCAGGCGTACAAAACAAATTTTTTTATACAACTATTTCACAATGTATTTACTATTGATTTATCATTTTCAGCCTAATTATTCTAAATTACTAAATATTGATAAGATATTTTACAAATGCACGTGAGATGTTTATAAGTACGTAAGTTAGATAAAATTATTTTTATACATTTTGAACTGGTTTCCGAATCTTGACAAAGAAGCAATATTTTTAGTTGCGATCGCCTTATTTATTTAAAAATAAAACAATTTTATAATTAAATAAAAATGTAACTATGATAGAAATTTATAATTTTATGATAATAATATGATATATATTCACTAATATATCTTTAGGTATACGTATTATGCAGGAAACGAATCGTGTCTCTATAAACACTATAAACATGAATTAAATAGTATTTTATTAATACGCATATTTTTCATTAAAACAAATATAATAAATTTAAAACAATTATATAATATATCATTTGTTTATTTTAATATAAAACCGGATGTATAATGTAATGAATATACGCATTATATCTATTTTTTTTGTTTTTAATAGTTCAATGTGGTATTTTAACCGATAAGATAAAAAAATTAAATAACAGTGCTAACCTAACCACAGTTTTTTTAACAAAGATAATTAATCAGACTTAGAATTCACTCATCTTATTATTAAATTTGAAATTAGATTATGAAATCACCTATAGAATCTGAGATTCTTCCTATAAGTATCAAGATTTTTGTGTTGATGGATACTGACTTCAAATTTTTCATCAATTTCGGTCTTTCAAGTCGTACAAATTTTGAACACCAAAACTCACTATTCTTAGTAATCATGTTAATAATAATGGATGAAAAAATCATATTCTGTATGGAAATTAATACATTAAGATAGAACGATCGATGATAATAAATATCCGATTCATATCAATTTATTAATGTGTTTATCGCGCTTTTTTCTTTTCGTTTGAGTGTATACTGCTTTGATGTAACACAAACAATTAACGATAACGATGAAAATATTGTTACGCGTCCAAAATTAATAATAATTTAACGACTCTGAGGCATCGTTATTCAAACTGATGACCCGTACGGCATTGGAAAAGAAGCCATCGGCCGGGCAAGACCACGGTAGCCGCCCGCGATGCGGTGGGCAGGTACAAAGGAAAATGAACCGATTGCCGCTGTAGCCTCTCCTCGTCTTATCTGTCTATCGATTGCCGAACCATCCGCGTGATTATATGAACACGTAAATACATAATGATTGTTTATTAATGAGCCACCACATTCATTGTTTGTATATTATGCTGTTGTGAATATTATTATTACGGCCCCGAGCTGCTAGTCCTGGTTGAGCACACGCGAATCTTATACCGTCTTTCGAAACCGGATTATCATCGCGTAAGTACTTATAGCAGATTTTGGGATTTTATGAAGAAATGATATTGAAGCGACGAATTGTTGAATAATGACTACTTTTTTAGTTCTTTGTGAGAGCAAAAACAAAAATTGAATTTTTCCTGGACAACAAATTTTTCTTGGTATTTTCAGGTGTATTATTATTACCATGATGATTTGTATTCAAGTTATTTGAGTAAAGTCATCGATATCACCAAATCTGAATATATTTATTGACAAAAATAAAATAATATATATTTATATAGGCAATTCATCTAATATTAGATTCACAAAATATTTATTGAAATAACTTTAATTTCAATATATTATTATATAATTGTTAACGCTTTAGGAAAATACAAATAACGGAACATTACATTTTCAAAGAAAACAAGTTACTTAATTTTAAAATAAATTGCTTAAATTCATATAATTAATTACGATGTTGATTGGCGATATAGGTATAATGTGCGTAATATCATCGATTAGTTATAACTTATTATATATTATATTAAATTTATTAAATCAATGATAATAATACTATTACTAATAATTTATTGATTTATGTTCTTGAGGCGAATATCACAAATGCTGTTTCATAGTCACAAACTCACAAATATGATTAGTTATAAGACAGCATATAGTTTAAACCTAACCAGCTATATAGAGTATAAACGATGCAATTCAATCGCAATATTTAAGCAAATATCATATATATAATATACATTTTTGTTTTACTGTGGTTCAAAACGATTTAGTGGCAAAAATAATTATTTGTTTGGAGAAAAAATATATTCAGGTGTTTAAATCGTGACGATGAGTATATAATATAATAATATTGTATATTGTTATTACACATACTTTTCGGTATTATTTTTAAATCTCCATCCCGTCAACTGCTGATGGGCCGCTTACCTATATATATATAATATATGTTTTACTCGCAAGACCTTTGTAATCTGTTTCCGGAATTAATATTCGGTCTTTACAACGAGACGCCCACGCTCAATGTACCTACATTTTATATTATTATTATATTGTTATTATTGTGTTTGAGCAGACAATCGATGAATATGACGCGGAGAAGGTTTTATGAAAGACGCGCGTCACTGTTCCGTCACTGCGGCCGACAGCCAGCAATTATTATTTTCATATAATACGTTTTTAATGTATATGTATATACTATATATATGTAAACGGATAAACTCCGTTACGACTACCGTTCGACTTGTAACACAAAACCTAAATTATGTATTATGTTATTATCATTATTTTAACTTTTACTCAGCTGTTTTGTACAGTATAAATATATGATATTATATTCGATCGTTCAAATGTCTTTGAGTGCATCACTGGAGGTGAAGTTAATTAGCAGCCACACATAATTTAATCGAGCGATGCAGATAAACTCTTCCGATGTATAGTTAACGCTCTTGCAGATGATAAACTCTAATCGGTTAAAATTATGTTTATTCAAAGAAAATATGTAAACTCATCTGGATTATTTTTTATTATACAGGTATACTGATAATTATAATAATAAATATTTATTACAATTTATATATTCATCTTATAGTATTATAAAAATTAAATTTAAATGTTTATTAAATTTAATTAATTAAAATTTTTATTTCATAAGAATCTCATCTATGACCATATCTCACAGCTTTAAAGATACTTCAAACGAAGTTATTTCAGACTCAGGAAGGTTTACATATACCTGGGATAGTTTACACATAGATACTCTTCAAATAGAACAGTGAAGTAAACCTGGAATAGTTTACCATCAGGAAAGTTTACTGGTCATTAAAATCAAGACAATTTATAAACGACTGTTTAAACGCGTTCAACAAACGTTGAACTTTTTGATCAAATTTTAAATCTGTTTTCGTCCAGTCATATCTTATCGCGGAACTGTCGTGTATATATTCTATGGCGTTATAATACAAATCTTATGAAGTTATGAGTTACCGAAGTTAGTGTAGTAAATGTGTGTATGCTCTTGGGCCGACGACGGTGGTACTCGGATAGTGGCGGAGAGACGGACAAAAGACGAATATATATATATATATATAGACTGCGCCGTCTAATTGCGGTCCATCTATCATTCGGTCTGCGGCAGCCCCGTTCAGTAACGTTACCCGGATGAATCGATCATACACAATAATAAATATATATATATATACTATACGTGTATGTGTGTTAGCTCAAGACGGCAATACATAGTAGTTCGCTCACTGCACGCACGCACGTCCGATAATAATAATATTAATAAACCTCCATTCATTCCGGTAGCTGAAGTCCCGAGCTACCGGCCGACCGACGGACACATCCATTATTCATTCGTATATTATACACACACACACACACATAAACACATAAACACACACTCGTTCTCCCTATATATAGAATTATTATCGTTATTATTATTATTATTATTACACGGGATCGGTATGTACACGATATGTAGCAAAGGTGCATGGACTCATATATATGTATACAACGGCGTGTATGTGTCTCGAGACGGGAGCCGGCGAAATGTCGGATGCGACACCCCATCTGGCGATTGCCGGCGCCTGTAGTAATCGATCGACATGTAATAAATTTAATAATTACCATATTATACGACACGAGGACGAATTCAATTCGGAAAATGCGTTTTCTCGAAACCATGCGATATTGTCGTACAATATGTAGATTGGTTTTGCGGTGCACGTAAAACTAATATATTATCTTTTTTGGCACCCAATCGAACAGAGTAAATCTTACTAAACATTTTTCGTACATGCGTCCAGTGATCAACTGCAGAGAAGACCTTTTAAAGAGATTTATATTTTTTGTTTTGTTTTTGAAGTATATATTATTAATTGTAGATCATTATAATTATTTTCATTAATATCAACCAAATAAAATGCCTGTATTGTTGCTCGAGTGAAAACGATTAAAAATGGTAGGGGGAGCTCAGACTCGAATATCTCCTCACTTTCCATACAATTCCCAATAACGCCACTGGTATGCACTATGTCTCGAGTTTCTAATAATCATGTATTTATTCAGTTTTTATAGTCGTGTTTAAATTTACCGCTAGCACAGTAGTTACATAATATTTATATATATTTCAACGTGTCAGCTGCAGTTAGGTTTTACTGTCATGTAGTTGTTGTAATATACCTACAAATACATTCGCAGAATGCAACAAACCTGATTTTAATCTAACCTTTTTATTACATTAAAATGCCATGTCGAATTAATTTTCACAAAACCACCAAAAGGAATAAACCAACCTTCGGCTACCGGAATATTCCAACACTAACTTATAATGGCGGAGGCATGATATATACTTACAATTAAAATTCTTCTGGTAAAGCAATAAGATGTGTCAGCATATTTTTGAAAATTACTTTACGACATAAGTGCGTGAATAATACCATCTCCTGAAGTCGAATAACGCGTTTTAATTGTCAACTCTGGTCTCTTCACTATTCGAAAGCATGCCAAAACGACATCACGTATTATATAATATCCTCTTGATATTATAATTATTATTTGCCATTTTTCACGTCTGTCATTTATTTCGGAAAATTATTATTTATATGATATATCAACAACTTCCAGCACATTACTATATCGGTTACATTTACGGTAATAATATATACGTGTATAATTAATTATACATTTGTTGTACAATTATACGTACACCAGTATTAAGGGCCGTTTTTCACTATGTTTACCATAGTAATATTTGCTGACCCTTTTTGGAAGGTATTTCATCATATTATTATATAGTTAAATTGATTCTGCTAATCATAAAATGTAATGCAGAGTAATGTAAGAACCATAGAATTATTATTTTAATTGAGTTTTTTAGTTGGTTTTTAAAGCACGATTGTATATTATTAGTAATAATAATAATAATAATAATAATAATGCGATATTGGCTTTCCGTCCACTAGCGCACGACCACGACGTTCGCGGAGGATTACAAGATCCGACAGCGAGGAAAATATATAATATAATATATACTTTAAGTGTACACACCAGTATGAGAGTATACACACGTAATACAGCTCGAACATTTGACGCCATCACGGGATACTTCTAGTTAGTGAGGAAGGGTTCTATATACATATAATATCGCAATATTATATTATAATATATCGTATAAAATGAATATTCATATCGTTGTCGCGGCGCATCTTTTTCAGACTTCGCGCCGGAATTCGACTGTTGATTTATTAATCGTGCACCGATGTACAAAAGGGCGAAATGGATATTTCGCGTATGTATATTGCGCGCGTGTGTGTGTGTGTTTTTGCATGAACGTCGAGAAATATATTATTTAACGTCGAGTACCGCCGTCTATACATATAATAATATATTACAATAAGAGATATCGTCATTGCGGCGGCAACCGTGTTTTCTTTCCGACGAGGGTGCAAGTATAACATCACGAAAACCAAACTCGCAGACCATGGTACCGCAGAGAAGGGCGTTTTTCAATTTTGCACAGACGTGTCAGATGTCATATATTTTGTATATTATACACACATGAGTAAGTGTATGACAATAATTGTATGCGAATAAGGGATAAAAATAAATTGCGCTGATTTTCGGCGTGTATACAAAATAGATCATATATTATAAATGCATACTTATAAATATATGGGCATTAGTAACATTATAGAATGATAGTTCCTAGAATCGAAGACTCTTCTAAGCTCGCCGGTGGTTTTAATGATATTGAGTTATTAAGTAAAAGCCATATAATATATAGAGTGACTTGTTTAAAAATAGTTTTTAGTTCAACATGGTAGTTATTTCCGAAAATTAAAAAAAAAAAATCCGTTTTTAAAGTGAAATGAAGTAATAAACACATAGAAGACTAAAATGTATGTTACATTGTAGAGGCGTCGTCGGTTGAAAACAAAATATTGCATGTCTAGCGTAATAAGTTCACATTTATATACTTATATTCTATGTAATTTAAATATTTAAATTAATAGTTAAATATGTTTAAATCGATTTTAAAAACGCTACTTATAACCGCAGTTAAAAAATCTTCTACTACAGACAAAATTTTAATGTTCGCTCAAATTATAAATTGGGAATTAATTATGTTTTTATTGTAATTAAATTGTTGAGCATATATTATTTGAATATATTGTTTTGGATAGATTGATAAAAATTAAAACATAAAAATAAAAGAGCTCTTTACACCACCGTCATTTCAATGATTTATCATTACTATTTTTCGAGTTCAGTAACTAATAAGACAAGACACATGTGATAATAGAGGAGGAATGATGCTATCACCCAACACATATTTTTTACGTATTTTTATACATATATTTTATAATATTTCGGACAACGAAATCATACATACCTATATATAAATATGTAAAATGCAGGGCTACTATTAAAAAAAAAAAAAAATCGTTTTACGTTATTTACAATATTAAAACGTTATACAAATGTCGAGTTTATCGTTGTTCAGAATTTAAACGTTATTCAACTTTTGCGTTTATCGTTATTCAGAATTAAAACGTTATTCAATTTTGCATTTATCGTTATTCTGAGTTAATTTTTTTTTTACAATATTATACAGTACAGTACAATATTATCAGGACATCATTAATCGTTATTAATATTATTATTATGTTATTGGCAATATCGTTTTGCGTATGTTTCGTTTAATGATATTATAATATATTATTTTGTTAATCGTTATGTTTTATTTTGTGTTATTCAATTCTTTATGTTTATCGTTTTTTTTTTTTTTTTTTTTTTTTTTTTTTTTTTTTTTTTTTTTTTTAACACTATCATATAAATGCACATTTTATTGAGGTATACTGAATGCATGCAGTTAAATTATGTATACCATTGGGCAAATTATTTATATATGTGTGATTTGAACATTTATATTTCGTTTATAGACGTTGGCGCGCCGTGTGTTTGGATTGTACGCGTATATAACATGACGATATAAACCGAAAATAATGATTGGACAGATTCAATAAAATCTTAACCATCTAATTTGATTGCAAGCCAAAACTTAAATCCAATGTATTTACACCAGTTTTATATACCAATTAAATCGTTTAAATTTCATCGTTGTATAATATTATACAGATTTCAATATATGATTACTATAGGTATTGCGTCAAAACCACTTGTTTAACTTATTTCTAACGATAATTATATATATATATATATTAGTCAAGTCCTCACATTTATTATGTTTGTGCTATACCTATTTATAGAAACATGAAAAAAAATTGTCTTTTTTAGTTCAGGAGAATAATTGTATTACATTACATTATCACCGTTTAAATTCTCACAAAGTTTCTTGTAATATGGTTTTTAATATCATCTAATGTGACTTAACATTGTATATATATATATATTTTTTTTTAGCATAATAATTAAAGTTAATAGACATTTTAGATATTTATGGTAATACATTCAATAAACTTAACAGTTACGCCATACATATTCTAGTGTGAGTGCAGAGATTTCATGATTTTCATTTGTCTATAGTTATAAAACGTAATCATAGTTGTACTACTATTTATGGCTTTCCAAAAAATTCGCATATCATGAATGTACATAAACACGCAACGTTTTTAAAGACGTAATAAATTATGTAGGTACCGTTGGCTGTTAAGTATTATATAGAAAAACCATGTTGGGAAAATAATACATTTGTAAAATCGTAACTCATCGATTTGACTAAAAAAAAAATAAATAAATAAATACCTCAGAATTATGTGTTCATATTATAATAAATTTACACATATACCTACATATAATACGAATTAATAATTTTAGTGCCGAAATTACTATTGTTGATGTATAACTATGGAGCGCAGCTGCAACCTACAATGTAATGGCTATACCGTGATATATCACGGAATTACACTTGGCATAATAATGTAAACAAACGCGATTGTATGCTGTATGCACACTGTTATTATGTGGCCTATTATTTTTTTTCACATAAAAAGCGTCTTTTAAAGTTACAATGTAGATACCTTTTAGTCTTTATATGATATTATTTATATATTACACCTATTCGAAAAGTGAGATCATTTATATATATATTAAAATCCGAGGGTGTACCAAAGCAGTAAACCTATACATCGACATACTTATATATATATATATATATAATATATATAAGGCCATATAATATTTACTTGCTGCTGCCAGGTCCACGAATTTAATTTCAACCGAACCACATTGTACTCGTATATACGGTATAGGTACTTAAAAGTATGTTACACGGGTGCACGAGTTTTTATAAGAATTTCCACGGCATCCTCCCTAAAAAAAAAAAAAAAAAAACAAACAAACAAACAAACAAACTCTATATATTGTCTCACGGCACTTCGATCGTTTACTGCCCCTTGATCCCCGAAACGGCGGGTTGTAAATTTATCAATATTGGATTCCCGGTCGACTTTTATATACCCGTCATATTATTATTGTACGATTGGCGGAGGGATTTTAATAAGAGAATATGGGTGCGTACGTGGTACAGCATATCGTAAATATGTGTACGAGTGTGTGTGTATAAGTATACGGGAACGGAGCGAATATAAAAGAGGAAAAACAACGTAAACGCACGTTGTTCGGAAAGTTTACGACGATTACGGCATCGGCGGAATTCGTCGTCGTTGTCGTCTTCATGCGAAAATAGCTATATAATAATATACGCGATGTAGTACCTATATATATATACTGCTCTCATTACGGTTGTTATTAGGCGGTTTCGTGATGGGACCCCGCACGAGCATAAAAAGAACGGACCATGGTATGCACACATACACACTCACATATATATTTATATAATACACGCGAGGGATGACGAGAAAGATACGCGTGCACTGTGTACGTATAGGTAATAGTGGTATACAGAAAAATACGTCGTCGGGGCGAACGACGACAACGAGAGTCCCGAGTTGGATAGTAAATCTTTTACACGATCGTAAATATTTCCGATATAAAAATACCACCGCACCCGCCATCCCCCAACCCACCACAACGATAATATGTTATAGGAGGAATATAATATAATAATATAACAATAAAATAAAAGAATAAAATATATCACACATATACATATATATACATGTGTGTGTGCATTTGTGTATGTGTGTAGGTATAGGTGGGTAGGTACTAGGTATATGGTATGCAGTTCATCGGGTCGTAAAGCGGCCCGGATTGATCGTGATTTCCGAATCGTAAAAAGACAACGAGATAATAATATTTCGGGGGGTCCGCGGACGGCACATAAAACGGAACTCGAAGAGAAAAAAAAGATATAGGTGTTTTTCACGAGTCTCCGGGGGTCACGCGGCTTTGAAAGTATACGATAAAAACGAAATTTGCTATATAATTTATTATTTTTGCAGTTGACGTGTACAAGGCGAGTGCGTGTATTCGATAATATAGGTACTGTACATTAAATTTGTTACTATGCTGCACTACGGTTTCTTGGCCTTTGTGTGATTACGACACAGAGTTTAGTGTGTAGCTAACATAAGTTGTTTCATCCTTAAACTAATATTGCGATAGCGTTTCTTACTGCAAAAAACAAACGCATCAACATTTCATGAAAGTTATTTAAAACAGGTAACTGTCTTAATATAATATATGTATTATGTATAAACTAAAAATATTTTGATTTTTACGAAGTTAGCCGATTTGACCTAACAATAGACCTAACAAAATGTTCTGAAATGCACCTTAAAGTTCACGTATTACGTGAAAAATAAATATTTCGAAAATAGTAGTTAGAAGATTATGTTTATAACAATAAATTATAATCACTTTAGTATATGTTAAATATATTGTGAAAGTAATATGCAATGAAAACTTAGTAATTGAAACAAAACTAAATGATAACGAAAAACTTGTGTATAATTTCGTCCGAACGTTGCAGCCATGTGTTATCGTCGTTCAAATCACTTATTTTCGCGTAAAATTCAATAGAATAACATAATATGTATACAAATTGAATGTGTATTATTTTATTATGTGAACTGGAATCGTTTTCAGCTTCTGACGTCCGAAACTGTCTTTTAATTCGAAAACAAACGGCCGATAAGGACGATCATAAATAGGGGTGCAAGGGCATCTGTCTCATCGTAAAATAAATCGTGGTCGGTCGATAAGATCTTTTTTTCCCGATTTTCAATATCAGTTTATGGGTTTGTAAATTGGTTAGGTTATATAATACGCGCGAATACTATGAATACTTCCCGCGGCGTGATGGTTCGTTATATACATATAATATACGGGTAGCTTAAACACTTTAAACAGTTAAAACGCCGTCATGATAGACTTTTATTACGTATAGAGTATAGTAATAAATAATAATATAATAATTGACAATATTGAATGACAATCGATCTATAATAAAATTATATATACGTGGTCGTGATGCGCTTATAAAATAATAATTATATTGGGAATCAACATTCGAAAGAATCGATTATGATCTAAAAGACGATATTATTATATTAAATTGACAAAAACAATTTGAACAGTTATTTATTTTTGATATAGTACAATTATTTATTAACACATTTGTATATGTTTAATGTTTATAAACTATACGGTTCAATTATATATATATACGTTACAACTATAAGTATATTGTTTTATAGTATATCTTAATATTTCATCTTTCAAGTATTTTGGTCATCGAAAAATTTTAAGCAGGTCCAATATTTTCGGTTTGGCGATACTTATCTAAAATTTAACGCATTACTTTATACATTGTATATATTTAATATTTATATAACTCACATGCATTTTCTGCGGTAGACTTAATAATATCAAGTTCATAATAGTATTATACCCAATAATGTACGAGTAGAACCATAGAAATTAATAGGATAGACATCTTACGAATACTAAAATATACAAGCAAGGCTTTATGATCAGAAAATAGGACCGAATATTATTGATCTTACAACTAAGGATTGCACGTCACCATTTCGCCGTGATAACTCTCCTTAATTTCTTAAAATCCAATCACGCCGAAATAATATGTAACTAATTTCAATTATGTTGTTATCTAAATATATTTATCGTGAATGATCGCCTTTGGGTGGGTTTATTGCGTCGCTCAGGTTCAATAATTCCTTTTCGTCCGTCGATATTGTATTGTAATTATTATTATCGTCAGACAAGAGCCCTTAAATTATTTATGTATCTATCTTATATATATAAATTATATAAATATGTATGTGTGTGCATCTATATTATAACCTATATATGATGAATCCGTAACAATGCTTTTATTGTCGCGTATAGTTTATATAATATATATACACATCGCGTACTTCAGTTGTTATAGATTAAGAGTATTATTATCAAACGATATTATATTAAACGTGATTATATTGAACAGTTTACCTATGCTGAACCTATTGTCTCGCGTACGATGGTATTCACAAATATTATCGGAGGCTGCGGTGATGGCAGCCATGCCGAAGATTTATAAGGACTTACCATACTACGATATTCTAATAATTATTCAACACACGTGCATGAATCACACTCTCAACGCATTGTGCAGAGCGCCAAATTTTCACAGGACTAAAAGTTTCAGCTGACCGGCTGTCTAATAGAAAATGTTCTAAGTGCATCATATGGCATTTCTGCACTGCCATAAGACATTCATCGACAATTTAATTTAATGTCGATAATCTAAAAGTACAACGGTCCTGACGCTACAATGGTATCCTCTATTGTGTTCGTGTTATACTATCGTTACGGGCGGAGTCGCGTCCTTTTTATCTACCACTCACCCTTAGACGACTCATTGTTCTCGTGCCACAACACTAATCAACGAGGTACTGATGACATCGTAATAAACGTTTTCGATAGACTTGATTAACACAATACGTCTGTAATTCGACCATAACGCATAACATTCATAATGTAAATGCCTAAATAAAATTATACTTTCTTTTGAAAATATTTAATTAAGTTGCAATATATCTTGTATATTGTATATGCAAATGTGTAAACCATTAAATTACACAATAATTTTGTCCTGTACATTATGATATACACATTGTTTTTGTCTCATTTTTTATTCTGAGTTGAGCGATAATTTGTTAGTTTCACTATTAGATAATGATATAATAATTATTTAGCTATATTTAATATTTATGTTTTTTCATGTCCATCATTATATTTTTGAGTATTAAAAATTCTTTAAATCTTAAACTTCTAAGAATGTTTGTCACTGATAAAAAATTAGATATACCTAACTAGTAGGTACTCTAAGGCGAGTAAAATGAGAAATATTTCCAGTATATATATATAGAGAGAGAGAGATTTTAAATTTTTACTTTATATATATATATATATATATATATATAAGTATGTTTTAGATAATTTAGATATTTTTTGTTATTTATAGATATTAGAAATTGTTGGCGTTTAGTTTTATTTTTGATTTATGAAGTATAATTATTTTGTATTGAAGCCAAAAAACTTTAAGATTCAATACAACGTTTTACAAAATTCTTTAAAATAAATAATTATAAAACATTTTAAATTAGTGAAAAGGTATATATTATTGTTTATGAGGGGATGTAGACATATGATTTAAATGGTATTATTTATGTATAAATCATAATAATATAATAATTATATTTTTATAATTAAACGCTTACGACAATATTGCATTTTCTATGAATAATGATAATTATAAAATGGTTTTCAATTTATTTTTGCTGTTTTAATTATGCTTGTAGTGGAAAAATGTTATTAACATAATAACATAATAATACGCTTTTATACAAACAAATTCAATCGGTCATAAAAGGCGTTCCATGTGTAGTTGTAATTAACGGTTATAATGATGAAACAAATCAATTTATTGATGACTAATAAATAATAATACGTATAATCGGCATATATTATCAAATTACACCAAGCCAAGTACAGAATTAAATTGTTTATCTACCGTTCATGTATATATATAATAATTATTACTAAATATTACTGCTATAATTAAACTATATTATTATCGGAGAAAACGATCGATGGCTTGGCGCAGATTCGAAGCAAAATCCTAAAATCAAGAATTAATTATTAATGCACACCACGATTCCCCTGCGCATTAATTCATTTTACACCTGCCGTTGCATCGGTTTTAATCAATAAAACTTGCTACGATAACACATTGTATATAAATATATTATAAACAATATATGGTAGTAATATTGTTATTCGAACGTCGGTCTTAATTTAATATTATAATATATTATATTATTCACTTTATGACTTCGTACATCAGATATGGTCAATAAATTGAATAGTAAATACAGTTAATGATTTCGTGGCAAAACGTTTGAAGTATTAGTTTAATGGCAATCGTTTTGTTTCCTCAGACCAGACACGACGCGTTGGACGTACAAAACTAATATTCCGTCCCGACACTCGTTAACTCGTGAACTTTGGTTTTAAAAGGAATATAAATGATCGCGCGGTAACAAAACCGTTTTCTGAGTCGGAACATTTGCGTATTACGGACATTTCGAGTCACGGTCGTTAATTTTTAAGTTCTGCTTGCCGACTTTCTAACTTTCGTGTACTGAGAGTCGGGTAACTTATAAACGTGATAATATACACGGGCTAAGCAATTATACTTCTTGTGATGTCTTCAAATGACTGAATTGTAAAACACGTATAGGATAGGTATACTAACGATCCGCTCAAAACGTGTCATACATTTTAAGTTATAACTTATAACGTATGATGCATTCGATATTATTATTTTTTATGTATAATTTTCTAGAAATTCATCATCGCCGACGGGTTATATACGTGCGCACATCTGTAACGAATGAAATAACTATGTATATATATGATATAGTCGGGAGACGAATAGACTTACTCAACAAATGAATTGACACAATATTTTGTGGCCGAGCTTAAAGCCAACACACACTTCATTGGTTACAGATATATATTGTAAAATATAAATATACATTTTTTTTTTTTAAAAACCTACTAAAATTAACTCATCTGTGATATTTGAGCGTATTAATCAGTTTCATTTTAATGTCCAGTCTTGATTTAATGCAACGATCTCTTTAAAAAATACGCACTGCACGCGATATTATATTTTTTTCTCCGAGCGAAATAAATCAACACGTGCACGAATGATCTAAATATAAAACCAGAAACCTAAATTTAATGTCAGAGATTATACAGCCGTCACAATAAATCGCGAGTTTATTTTTGAATTTTCGATTCGCGCGGGAAAAAAATAATACGATAATATGTGGTATCATTGCAGCCGCTTTTTGTTAAAATATTATGATACATTATAATGTACTTACCAATGATTTTTTGGTGACCTAGTTGTCGTACTGACCCGTGATGTACTATACGGATGTATAGGTATGTTTCACATTGTCCAGACGACCATTCGGTCTAGATGACGACATCAAGATTTTTGCGCAATTGATTTCTTTCATCTATACACGTGGATATAGCACCGCTGCACCGCGAACCGCCTCTATCATTTTTAATTTGTCCTCGAGGGTGAGTGGACTTTACTAGATTTTGGTCCGTATAGCTATACATAGATGAGTTTGTCTCGGCTTTGCTGTTTACGGATCGATAAACGAAATTCCCATTTTAGATAAGGACCCTCGCTGCTGCACCTCCCACTGCACACCGCCACCACACTGTATACTCGTATATTATACAAACAGCGTGTACACTTGCATTATAGACACGCGGGCGCGTTTAAGAGTATTTCTCGCGGGACTCGCGCTGTGCGGCTGGTTTTTAATTAATATACACGGCCGCAGTTTAAATATATATATATACATATAAACGTCTCCCTTTTATCTGTTCGCTTATTAAAACCATAAACTGGGCGGCGGTGGTTCGAAAAATCCGTTTCCGCCCGTTTGCAGCGACGCAGTTTAGTCACATTAAATCTATATACATACACTGCAGATGCTGAAAGCGATCATCTTACCGTCTTCGTTTCGTCTGATAGTGGTGCAGTCCGTTACCACCACGACGTGCGGTAAACACCTCAAGCTGATACGTCGAGGATCTATACTCGATTCGACTAAATCTGATACGGCGGACACAATTCGCTCACAGTGGATATGTCTATTTTTCATAAGAATTCCACTCAAGTAGAATTGGAACCTTACCTGTAACTAGTTAGCGATGAAAACAATGTTTATGGTGGTTAACAGTATACGAAGTGTCTGTACAACATTGATATTCTATATCTCTACATCGAAAATCGGTACCATAATTATGATTCATATCGCGTGTTATGTAAGACTTAGATTTTTACTCGACAAAAACATATGAAATTATAGATCAACGTTGTGGAGTGAAAGTCCATTACGGGGCTCGGAACTTCAATGCGTTATTTTTTTTTTCGGTTCCAATTAATGTTCTTCAAAACCAAAAAGCTTTAACATTTTATGATGTATCTTTTAGATTTGCATCATAATATTATCTCTCATCTCGTTTTTAGAATACTCGTTAGGTTTTATGCAGTATGTAATTATAACTCGTATAATATGTCCTCGAATGTTTCTCTAACTGCAGTTGATCTTTTCACTAAGGCCTCCCCAATATAACTTCCCCTCTGGACTGCTCATAATATGTATTTTATAATGCCGTCGATCTGATTACGATTTTAAATCACATAACTCCATCGAAGGTCCTGCGACATTGCACGCATCGCACTCTAATCTTCCATAACAATTATAATTACGCAAGCAGTGCAGAAACCTCCACGAAATATAGCACAACAACGGATAAATACAACACGCCACCTCAGCTACTGTGCGTCCCTCTGTTTTTGTTCATAATATAATATGTAGCTCGCTGCCTCACCCGTTTAGGGTAATATAGTAATTAAATAATAAAAGTTTACGGTCTCCGAGTTTCTTTAAGTAATGCGGTTTTCCCCTGTACACAACGCACGGCTCTGCGTGTACCTATACGTCATATTATTATATTATAATATTATTATACGCGTACGCGTAAGAAAACTCGATAACAGTTTTTGCGAATAATTTGCACCGTAATAAGTCCATTTATTACGGCATGTACACGCGTGCGCGCGCTCGCATAATGGCCCACGAGAATCCGCGAGCTCATATAATGGTGGTAAGTATACCTAACTGTATATTATACCTATATAAGTACAATATTTTAATTAAAAGTTTAAAATAATATCGCGTGTTTTCACTTTTTAGACTTCGTATGCACAGTATATGCGCCATGCACTATATACAATGTTATACATATAGGAACATATTTCGTATTAACCGAAATTTAAGAAATAATACATAAACCGTTATGTGTGAACTTGAGACTTTAACCGCGATCGTCGGGGTATATTAATGAAACTAATATAATATATACTTTTTTTTTTATCTTTAATTATTTCAAAAACATTGAAACATATCTTCCTATTTATGTTATACGCATAAAGTCGGTAAAAATATCACGTAGTAATTAGTACCGACATAGATTGCGGTATATAAGCCGCAATTAATATGGTAGTCTATATTCGTCGCATGCTATTCTTGCCTCCAAGCGGTGTAGACGATTATTTACTAAATAATTACGGAAAAAACAAAATCCACCGTATTTTACTATTTTTCGGCTTCATTGGTGTAATATAATGAACGGAGACGTAAAAAATTGTCGCCAAGAAATTGATGGGATCCATTCGATCATTGACGTAGTCAGTTCTCTAAAGTCGTACAACGATCGCTAACAAACCCTTCTCGACTTTTTATATTAATAGCGCGTATAATATACATGCACACATACACACACACACACACACACACACATAGAAACATTACGGCCAGAGAAGGGCGACGACACGCGTGATTGCTACACCGGTTCGTCTTCGTACGGCGGATAATATACTACGCATAGTTAGATAAAAATCGTATTCGTCTATACGATTTCAGCGGGAAGAATGATTGCTGAACAGGAAGATACCCCTTCAGTCCTTCTACACTCACTCTTCCGGACACTCCACGTCATCGTTTTGTGGTCCGACAGATGTGCGCACCTATGTTTTTATGTTCCAGCTCTTGTAATGATGATGTCCTTTCCCCTAACTCGTGTTTGTGTGTTTTATTTTATCTCCGCAGTCCGCCTGTGGACGGTTTAAAAATAAAAATGAAAAAGACTTCTTGTGTTCTATTTGTATAGGTATAATATAATATATATTAGGTCGGGAATTAACCGACCATCACCACGTTATATTAGTGCTACGGCACAATCGTTGTCGCGTAGATCCCGCATCTCATCGTTGCCGGAAGAGGTTTTTGTCGATATACACAATATATTTTTTAATAGGTATGATACGGTCGTCGGCCAACCGAATCGTTTTACATTTTTTTAGCATACTTCAAATATTTTTTTTCTGGTTAATTACGGCGGAGTAATTATATTTTATGAAACTTTTTTTTTTTCAATTGTTGAGCAGAATAAAGCTTTAACGATTGTCTTGTTAAAATATTTCCGTGCGAGAAAATAAACCAAGATTTAAGACAATGTGCACATATTATGTTTATCTGTACTGCACGGGTGGTTAAAAATTTAAAATGTTTGTTTCAACTTTCAACCTCCAACTACTATGATTACGAAATATGTTACAAAAGAGAATTACACAATTATGGCCGATCTACAATGAGGGCATATTGTAAGTAGTGTCTTGAAAATTTGTTCATCGCAATACCTCTGTTTACATGTTATATTTTATTTCTATACTTGTGTACTATATTGTACACAGGTTTAGTACTGTTACGGTAGTTCTTGAGATTTATTTTCACTGTGGGATAACGACTGGCATTTTTCGGTTTTTTTAGAATAATGAACTGAACGCGGTGCAATAACCCATACATAATACTTAAACACACACACAAATATATTTATATACATTACAATAATACAATAAAAATAACATATTTCGCTTTCGTTTTACGCGTATAGATTTCTTTAGGGGTTCACTCTTCGACGAGGAGGAGGTCGGCCGTATTTCAATGAACAAATGAACCATGTTCGTTTTAACAAACTTTCCCCAAGCGCCATCTCTATACGTGCACGATGGTACTCGTAAGTACATAATATTACTATTATATTTTTCACCAGAGTATACATAACATTGCACGTCATGTTGCCCTAACTCACCGCGGTCGGTATATACATACCTATATTATAATAATATTATACATATACGCTGATAATATTGTTATAGGGTGCGATTGTTATAATATTATAAGATGTATGATATAAGTAGATATTTGTAGATAGCTTCTGCATAAAATAGAATGTTTTCACCGTTTGATTTTGAATTTGTCGCTTTTATGACGGTTTTCCGATTTTTGTCTTATTATTATGATCATCACCATTTTCACTCGTGTATACTCGTATATATATATAACTATTACATGTATTGTTATAGTTATTGCTCATACGTATTATACATATGTAATAAATATGGCCTAGGAAAATTGGATTTTACATCCGCTCAATTCCAAACCCAGGAGTGCCCAGACAAGTATGAGTATAGTTCACGTATATAATTATATACAGACCACTAGAACTGTAATATAATAGTGAACTTGTATACTTATATACACTATATACACTGCGATCGATTGGCACACGTGATGCGGAAATAAGATTGTTGCAAAGAGTCTCTACGCGCCATGTAGTAATAATAATAAATAATATTGTTATAGGCATATACTGCGGTCGTTGTGCCGTTTTCGAGAGCCCTGCTGCACGCGCACCTCATTCTCTCTCTATATACAATATATTATTATATTAAAACGCGTTCAGGAGATTTACGATTTTGAATTTTTTTTTCTTCACTTAACAGCACTTGCAGTATTCCAATTATTATAAGATCTTATTAAAATCGTAATTATTCGACCAATATTGAAATTAAAATATGTCGGTTTTGCGTTTTGTAATAACTGTCCCAATATTGTGGTGTATGCGATGAAAAATTTGTTTATGGCACTAATTAGTTTGTATATAATATAAAATGCAATCCGTCTTGAGGTAATGCGATAAGATAATAATATGTACAACATTTTACACACACACACACACATATTACAAACACATACGACAATACAGTTACCTGACTATCTTTTTATACTTGCGTAACGCCACCACCGCGTCTGCACAGCTCAAATTGATTTACTGTATTATACGTGAATTTATATTGCGTAACGATATAATATTTTAGACAATACGTATATTATAAACTTATAATGCATATATACGTTAAATTATGTATTTTTTTTCGTATAATATATACACGAACTGTATACATCGTATAATAATACTATCTGAAACCATACACACACTCACACGCGTTATTATACTGAAATCGTAAACGAATTTCTAGTCGTTTTGAATGACATTTCTAAAACACGTAATATGTGAGTAAACACAATATATACATATACATATATTATATATAATACACGTACACATATAATATTTTATTGTTCTCTATTGCAGGAATTAATTAAGTATAAAACGGTCGTTGTTTATGAAAGCGTTAACGATTCTCTGAGTTTCGCGCACGCACACACGACGGCAGATAAGGCGAATAATAATATACCATACAATAGTTTGTATGTTTATATTATGGTATTATAATCGTGAGGGCTTTAAATTATACGTTCGGCGTATTCATGGTCAATTAACAACCGCTTATCTGTTTTTGTCGGGAGTCTGCAGAGAAATGAATAAAAAAAAATGAAACACGGTAAACAACGGAAAATCACTCCAATTACGATATGAGATATTATGCGTTCTTCCAATGTGAAAACCACAACACAATTGTGTATATACAAGCAAGATGAGCAGATTTTATAATCGTGTACAATTTTGTAAAAAATATTATCCTCATATTAATGTGTACTTGTTTTAATGGTCGTGCGCAAACCATGTTTTTATCGCTAAAGATAATACAGGTAGTCAATGCCAAATTTACCTCTAGTCAAGACAATCCCTTTATAGGATTCAACACTTACAGAATTCTAGTAAGAATTTGTAGACAGTGAATTACAGAAAGAAGTGTACTTCACTCTCTTACCATTAAAGTATGACATAGATATTTTGTTAACAAAAACAATTTAAATAAATTGTTGTTTCATCTTTCTGACTTGGGTAATATATTATCATAATAATTAATATGTATTATCATGAGTTAAATTAGGTTGGTAATATTTCAATCGATGTTTATGTAAAATAAAATGTACCTAGAAATGGAAATATTATATATCTTGAATGTCTTTGTTAGTATTATATGTATATTGGTTTATGATTGAATAAACGCGATTAGAATTATTACCTATCACATTATTTACGTTGTTTAATGACAACAAACGATTGATAAAAAAGAAAATTATGTGTATAATAAACACATAATATATTCTTCTATTTTATTTTATTTGCATTAATCCAGTTTAACTAATATACATTGTATTCCTTATTGGATGCACTAAACGGCATAGATGATGTTAGAACCCAAAAAATCTGATTGTTACATTTTCAACCAGTAATTGTTGTAAAATTTAAGTGTTACATATAATTAACCAGTTTTTAATAAGATATGACTAATGGTCAAGCTTCAATATATTGCACATAATATGTAATAGATGTACCCACTTGAGTCTTAAATTTTTACAGTTAATAAATCATATTTAAAAAATTTGTCATAGAATATTAATATTCCACGTACAATTCGTACAGCGTGACCGACAATGTTGTTCCTATTACTTATAAAACATTTATTTAATTCTAACTTTCGAGAGGTTCTGAAATTTTTAGAAAGTTTTCTAGGTTTTTGTTTAGTTTACTACTGTTTTTTATTATCTACGTATTTTATAGTCAAACCACAATAGTATATTATAATACAATTGATAACACGTACTAACTAGCTATAGAATCTACGCCTCGATTTAAGTCGTCTGTAATAAAGTACCTACAAACCGTTTAATTGATAATTCGCATTATTACGTAAGCTCATGAAATTATCGTCTATCGTATAGTCTGCACGTATTGTGTAATATTATTATTATCATCATTTTTGTATTTTTTTTTTCACATAAATTAACTAAATTATGTTTACTGCGATTATTTGCATAATATAACTATAACGTTTTACAACTATTTATATAGGTATTATATATTATTTACTTTTTATTTTTACTACAATTAAAATATTAGTATGTTTGTTTTTCGTTCAAAATGTTATAAAACAAAATATTATACATATATAGTTAATAATAACCATATTATTTGATATCCTAACGTAACGCACTACTTTCAAACATTGAACTAAAAATATTCAAACACTGTATGTGTAGTCTAAATTTTAACACCGCAGTAATATTTTTCTTGATGAGACAAAAAAATAAAAGTTTCAATCTCAGTAATAAATACACTATAATCATACAATATGTAATGTAGTTGTAATAATTATAATATCATTATGTGTTTTATCAAAATAATATTTTTTTTTGCAACAGTATAATAAATGAGACCTATGTTATTTAAGAATTGGGTAGGAAATAGACATCACTATATATTTTTGGGTATAGATACAAAAAAATTGTGTTTCTCCTGTTTTTTGTTTCCACACGTTATTCACTGTACGAGTGAATAATATATTTTATTTTTACCACTTGTTGTATTAACGAAATTAATGTAATTAATTATATTCCCAACAGACGAGTTTCATAGTGCTATTGGGTAGTGATAAATTATATTTTATTAACGTATTTTTAGTAGTGTCGTTAATAAGTCGTTTTAGAATTAGAAGAAGTTTTATAGCTAAAAACATTATTTTTGTAAGATGATTATCATAAAATATTTTTACTGGTGTACAGATACACACATTTATACATCTATACACTCCGCCTAAACGTACGTATATTTAATTTTAATCGACAATACTGTTACAGACTATTTATAATTTATTAAATTACATTGCGGCAGTTATTGGTTTCACGTTTCATCCTGAGAATGATAATATTAAATTTTTATAACATATTAAGCTTACAACGATTGCTCAATAATACATTATTTTAATAGACACGTCTTATACTATTATAATATGGCGAAAACGATTAATTGAGTATCGAAAGGGCGTGAAGAAGGATTAAAACTGGGTCACGTCTACGTCGTCTAACATGTTGTGCCTGTCATATACTGGTTAGTTGTTGATATGAAAACATTTAATAATCAAGATCTGCCACGAAATTTTTAGAATTTTGACCGAGTCCAATTTTTGGTCACAACACAGCGTACCTGTGAATCCAGCTTCCGCAATAAAAAATGTTGACAACAACCACGGTTTCCTAAAACTTATAGTACGGAAAAGTCCATGGTTAATCATAAACGTACTGTTTACCATAAAAATGGTTTGTGTGAATCCGTATTATTTATTTTCCTAATTTATCTCAAACGTTGTCACAACATTTTTGAAATTAAATATTATATTTATCATGTATTTTTATCATTATTTTAATTTAATTTATTATTATATTTTTTTTTTTTGAATGTTGATAATACTATGTAGAATTTGAATTTCGTTTTCCGCAACAGAATATTTTTCAGAGTATTTTGATAAAAAAAAATTGAATTTTGGACGAACAATTAAAATTAGTAATTATAAATTATAAGAATTTAAAATTACAAAATAATTAATAGTTATAACATTTCATTAAACAAAAAAATATGTATATATTGAAAATTTGAAGGAGTTGAGTAAATTGGTACAGAGGTTTTTTCTAAATTATAAATGTTTATAACTAATTAACTAGTTGTCAAAAATGTAATGTTTACACAAAAAAATATTTTAAAACTGTTTTGCAATGTAATTTAAAATTAAAAAGGATATTTTTCTTTAAAAATAAAAAAAACTTAAATAATTAAAACGATAAAAGTATAAATAGTTTTTTTTTGACAAATATTGTTATGTAACGACTTAAAATCATGAAATTATTAAATTATATTATTCAATTATGTGTAATAAAAGTTTTTCTAAAACGTAGTTTTTGGAATAATGGCTTCTTATGTTAAGTGATTCATACAGTATTATATCAAAACATGGTGTAAAGTGACAAAGGGTCGAGGGCAAGTCTTTTGTTTTGAATTTGTATGGCTACTATATGATCGAAGGCTATAGGAATTACAATACCTAATTAATAATGCTATAATTCATTGCACCATTGTTTTAAAAGTGCATAATGAAAATATTTTCTCATGTTGCATATACTTACATTAGGTATGTTTTTTTTCTGAAAACGTTTATAGTGAAATCCGAAGTTTTAGTTAAAATTAATTTGAGGCTCATCATAAACGATAGTTGCTACACTAGTTGTTCATTTATATATCATTATATATTATTTAATAATATCATTTAATTTAAGCCGTTCGAAATGCATAAAAATTGATATAGGACAGTGAACTTTTGCAGCAAATAAATTCGTTGGGTTTCAAAATTATCACAATGGACCCATATCATATTAAAGTTATTATTATTTTTCTACACGCAATATTGGGAACGCATTGATCGCGCGTATGTGGAGCATAAATTCAATTGTGCGCAATCAAATCAATTTGATTCGATTAGATCCACTTGAGAGTTTTGACATACCTACGTACAATATTATAATAATATACTCATAGAATATAGCTATTGTACATTTACAGCAATTTTAGTATGGGATAAAATATTATACATTCAAGATTTTTTAATTAATCAAACGCAATAAAATAATAATGTGTTGCAATTTCGCGTACGCAAAATATATAGTAGTAACTAATTAGACGAATTGATTTTTAACCGCAGGGTCGTGATTTTATCATAAAGTTGTTTTAGACGATTGCGGTTCATAAAAATTAAAAACTCTGAAATTAGTTGTAATACCTACTTATAGTGATTTCTTACTTAATTGATAGTATTAATCGCAGGTATTTATAAGTTTACGCTTTGATATATTTATAATAATAAATGTAAATAATAAATATAATTTATTTTTAATTTATGACTGAAAAAAATCGCTTTTATCATAAAACCGATCCATAATTTTCAAAAAGTTACTAAGTAGAACCACCTGTAGTTTTTAAGTTATCATTTTACACTAATATATTTTATTATTCCTATGAATGATTTTTGTCTGTAATTTTGTCACGCTTTTATATACCTGAATATTAATTGGAATCGTGCGACACTGCAAAAAAGCCATGTATTGCTTAAATATAATATTTTATGCGTTTAGACTTTTTTTTTCCTGTCGATGGTTCAAATATATTCGCATTTTATGTATTACAGCAGACAACAAATTTAATACTAGCAATCTTAATAATTTTTTATAATTTTTAATTACATCATGATTTCCGGTAGAGAAGAGGGAACTATAGCTGGCGCCCGCCGTATCGCTTAACATACATATACAATAATATATTATACTAAGTTACGAAGATATAGATATGTTGCGTGCGTAGGAAACGTGTAAAAAATTATTTAGACGTGAGTATGATATTTCGTTTTGTAAATCATCCAAATCGAAAAACGAGCGAGCCCTCGCAACACATGCCGAAATATCGAAAACGCGTGTAAACGAGTCACATATACACATACATATAATATTATATATATATATATATTTACTGTCTAAGCGTCTAAAATTATATCACATATACGCGTATGATAATTTATTATGTGATATTTTGATAACATGATATACTGTAGAGCGCTAGACTCATCGTGATGGCGGACGAGTTATTCATTTTTTTTTAAAAGGACGAACGTTAAAAAAAAAATATTAAAATACCTACGTCATACTTATTATATCATCCTGATATAATTGGCTCTTCTTCGCAGTCTGTGCAGTATAGGTTTAGTTATACATATATTAAAATTGGTTATTATATTAAGTGGCTGGAATCGTAAATCTGTGTACGCGCGTGTCGCACATATTAATACTGTGGTATAATGGTATAATGCGATAATTGTCCGGATGAAAGGCGTATATGATACATGTAATAATACACAGTTTCGAGACGATATTCGGTCGGACGATTTTTTTTCTTGATGATTGTTTGGCACAAGTCGAGACGAGGATGAAATTGGATCCATTTAAACGATATAATATAATATTATATTATATAATACACGTTTATTAAGTAGGTACCTATATTAAATTGGTGCTCTGTTTGAAATAATATTATGAATAATTTATATTTACAGAGATGATAATTATATATTTATACTTTAATAATAGTATACTTATATACAAACAAACGGAGAGTTGGAGCTTACAGTGTAATTGGAGCCTATACAGTGTGATTGATTTATTGGTATAGAAGCTTGTTATTTCGAAATGTTCTTTTAGTTAAATATATGCAATATAGTCTAAAGTGTTCTAGATTTTTTTAAATTTATTTTTAGTTTTTTGTGATATTATTTAAAATGTACAATGAGCCGAAAATGTGACCACAAAATTTAATTTGATAATTCATATATATTACTTTTAATTTAAAATAAAAGTTTACTAATAAACGTTAAACTAATAATTGATGTATGAACTATCGTCTATTATATAATATATATTTTTAAAAGAAGTTAACAATTACTATCGGAAAATTAGTTAAATGATTTTTAAAAAATTATACCGTATATTCAATAAGGGCCAAATGGTTATGAATGTTTTAATGTATATGTACCACAAATTATATCGTAATAGCTGTTTGCATGACGTTTGATCGCGTTTTAAATAATATATTGTGGTGTAACATTAAGAGGTTTTCCACTTCGTTATTTTTCTTTTTTGCTTTAAATTAACGTGAGTTATTGGTTCACACACTAATCTAAAGTGTGCACTTAGACATCAAATTCAAAATTTTTTGAATTTTTTTGCTTGAAATTGACAAAGCAAGATTATCTATTATTTAAAAAAAGATATTTATTGCGTGTACTTTAATCCTTTTTTCTTTAGAAAAATTGCTTGGAAAGTTTTATGTATAGTACTTTTAAATTTCAGAAATTGAAACTGGAGACACGCACGCGCATGTAGTACTGCTTAGCTCAGAAGTAACGTTAATAATTATTAAACAAGATGATCCACTGTATTTGTACACATCAGCATAAAAACCATGCTGATTAAACAGTAAACACAAAATTCAACCATGCTTAAATTCGACAAGAAATTAATCATAATCTATTAAGTTTGAATATATCATAGGAAATAAAGATAAGTGATTATTATTAAAATCTTAAAATATTGAATACAGGCATTAACAATTACGGTTAAATTATATTGCATGGATACCGTGATAATTGTGTAATATCGTCGAATCGAATCCATGATATCGGTTAGAAGGGAAAAAATGTGCTACTGAAGGAAAATACCAACTATATATAACCGCTGTGATACACCCCAAACGATGGGCGCCGCGTAATAAGTAGTATCGTCGAACGGAAATTCGCCTCGCGTACTTTATAGAACGCAATAATATAATATATACTTGTACTATTATTGCTCACGGTTATGCTACAATGTGCAGGCAACCTTTATTACAGAAGCCGTCGACGCGAGAGCTGCCGGAATGGTCTCAGCAACGATGGTCAATGGTTTCCAATCTAAGAGACTTCGGGTCCGTTCAATTATACGTACGTCGTGCGCGAATGATCTCGGCCGGGGAAATACGTTTTTATTTCCTATATATATATACAATACCACACCGGCGGTGCAGTGTTATTGTTATTTCTCTCTGTCTCTCTGTTGGCCCGTCAAAGGACTCTCGCTCGTAGCAATGGGATGGAGGGTGGTTTAAAATCGACGAGCCGCAATCTTCTGAATATGTGTGGATCGTGTACACTGTGTACATTGTACAGTGCGCTCAATAAAATTAAACGACGAACAGCCTCGATTTTTGCCTCCCCCTTCTTTTTAAACGTATCGTCTGTTGTAAGTACATGCATATAATATATATATATATATAATATACTAATACAGGGGTCAGAAACCTTTTCGTAGAAAAGAGCCATTTTTTTAAAAAGTTACTTAACCATGAAGTCCAGAGAGTCACACAGGTTTGAACGATCTTTTTTTTTTTTAGTCGTAGTTACTTCATTCAGAAATATTATCGTTTATTATTATAAAACCGTATAATACAATTTATATTGATGCATTTTCCAAAGAGCCACAGATTGCATGTTAAAGAGCCGCAGGTTCCTGACCCCTGTACTAGTATATACATAACGCACACGACGTTTTAGACATAAGACCGTTTCCGCTCGTCCCGTCACGTCCTAAATGGAAACCAGTAAAAACCGTATCCGGTTGCACAGTTTATTCGATGTAACCGAATCGATTCAGTTTAGTCCAATCAACGCATTGATAGATCCACAATAGGTCACAACTGCCTATTTCCTGGCAGTGCGTGCTCTCAATCGGTTCATTAATCTAATAAATCCGATCGCCGAGGCCCCAATGATAAAATAATAATAATAATCATAATCATAATAACAGCAGTGCATACCGCTAGTGACTCTATACGTATACGCCATGTATACGCCGCGGCGACATTATGAATATAACCTAATAATTTCATAGTGTTTGTATACAGGGCGATGTCGGTACGACGATCGATTAATTCGTTCCGACAACGTACTACATCACGCGACTATACGCATCATCTGCAGCGATACAATTATTATATAATATATCGTTGCGTACTGTCAAACACAATGATTTAGTTAGATTTTTGGATAGGTCTAATCCTGAGGTGGAGAACTACATGCGGATAAATCTTAATATTTTCTCGACCAATATTTATTTATTTTTTATCTTAATTTAATATTCACAATTCACATATATAGTAGTGTAACAATGAACAGAGATCCAAGTTAAAAATAAATAATAATATTTGTGTTTTTTTTTTTTTTTTTTTTATTTTTTAACAATTGAAAAACATACAATTATTGGTTTTAGTTGTCAGAAAAAAAAATAATATGAATTCGAATGAGCTTTCGGTTTAGTTTTTTAAAAATTTGCTTGATTTTTAATACCGTTTTTCATCAGTTTAGAATTTGGGACTTGCAATATAGTTTATAATATAAATAGTTATAATCACGAACTTAAATTATAAACAATTTTATCCCATTGGAACAAAATGAAAAACTATGCATCTGATATCAAATTAAAATAGTCTATTACGTTATTTATTATACAAGCTATGTATTCATGTTTATATTTTAGTAAATTGTGTATATAACAATTTTATGCTAATATTTATTAGATTAATTGATGAAATGTTCTCATAATTATATTACTATTATACTAAAGCTTTTCACTTTAGTATATAAAGTAATTTTATCAGGTAAATTGTTTACATGGATATGTAATTATGCATAAAGCTTCTCAGGTACTTCTAATTTTACCAACATATTATGTATTATATAGAACCTTGAAACTTAGTTTAATACATGGAATATATATATATATATAAGTATATTGTTTAAATGCAATTTTCCAAGTGTTTCTAACATACCATTATACATTGATTTAGTAAAAGTATTTATCTTTTGGATCAAAATGTAAGCACACTAGTATTATAGTAAAATATAATTTATAACGCACATTCACAGCACATTCTATAATCTCATGTGTATATATTTAAAACGAGACGCATCGAATTTCTGAATTTCTGTAAATATAAATGGGTTGAAAAAAAACTACTAATTTATTGATATATCTTTAGTCTTAGTGTATTATCTAACTAAACTGCGGTAACAAATCTGTATACACTGTAATGATAAGACGCGTTCGAAAAGTGTTCTAAAATTTATTATCTCACTACGTCGAAATATTTAGATAACAGCCACGATTAAACACATAATATACCTTCACGTTAAATACAAGTGAAATATTTGGAATAAATCAATGTAAATAGTATCACTGATAACTACAGATCGTCGCATGAATTTCATGATTTTTGTCATTATACAATCATAGTACTTAGTGATTGTTATGTGACTATAAATGATGTACTCTGAGAAAATCGAAGAATACTTAAAAATATCTTATTACGAAAATTTCTGACCAGCCAAACACTTTTTAGTCTTTGTCTTTGAATCGCAGATAGCTTGCAACAAAACTTTTCTCTCGGTGATTTTCTCTACGATGGTGTATCCTATAATAATATTATGATATGTGTTAGTGTGTATACAAATCTATACGGAATGGTTACTTACATAAACACATTTAAAAAAAAAAAAAACAACACATCTCCGTAAAACCAATAAACAATAATAACGATTCCTCGGTTTGGGGCCAGGGTCGAAAGCTTAATAGTATTATAATATTATGTTTGTGTTAAAGAGTTGACGACGAAAAAAAAATCACTGAGTGCACACACGTGTATATTCAGGCCGTCTGCGGCGGCGACGGCGGTATTGTTGTACGATAATAATACGCGAGTTTATAGTCCACCAATTTATATAATATTAAAAAATCGTTGGCCGCAGCGGGTTGTAATATTTTTTTACGACGGTGATAAAAAATTATACACACCAATCGAACCGAGACGGGACGCGTTAAATCTGCTTCAGTGTATTTGTATACATATAATATGGACACTGAACGGACTGACTGGCAGACCTACACACACGTGTATGCTCGCATAACAAGAAAAACCGAACGACGTTTAATAGTATTTAATATAATGCGGCGAAATGATATATTATATTATTTCGTATCGACAATACGCGTGTTTATTGCCTGTGATTTTAAACGAAGAATAAAAAATACACGGTATACTCGTACTAAATATTATATATATATATAACATTTGATATTATTATTATATAGATAAAGCATAATAAATTGTATGCACACGACAATGGCAATATGTTTATTTTATGAATATAATATAAATACATCGACCCACGTTGCACGCAATAATATAATATTATGCATGTGTATAATGCGCGGTCGAATGTGCTAACCAATAGACGATATGCGCATAAAAGGTATAAGTTCGAGGATTTACGAAAGATTGAAAGTTTTAGCGTATATTTTATAATCGGACGTCAGAATTTTATACAAATAGGACGGTTATTATTGTTATTATTATTATTATTATTATTATTATTTACGGGCAGTAGATTTTAAAGTTCATATATAAACTTAGGTCATATTATTATCGTACATCATTGTTGACATATTATGTACGTTGTCTTTGTCGTGTGTTTGAAATAGTTTGAATCACAAAGTCTATTTCGTTATGTTATTATTATGAAATTTTATAAAGGCCAGTTATAGATATCAGATTTGTTTCTAAAATTTATTCTAAAAAAAAAAATCACTTCGACAGTTAAAATCTTTGTTATTGGACTTTGATCATTTGATTATTTTTCATAAAGAAATAATTAATAATAAAATCAAAATACTACCAGATTGTTGTTGATAAAATTTGTCAAAAATCGTAATAATAAAAACATTTTTTAATGCTCCTAAAACCCGAAAAATGTGTTCAGAGATAGAGACGTAATAAACTCAGCTTTGTTAAACTAATATAATCAAAAAAGTTTAAAAAATAACTGTTTGTAATATTTTGAACCATCTATTTTAGTAACGAGTGAACTGTTTTCTTGAACTTTAAAAGTATCGTTTGGACTTATAAAGTTATTGTTATCCATACAATTGATTAACCGTATTATAATATACCCAATATAACATAGAACGATACCATTAGAACGTGGGTCACATTTTAATACGATTTTTGATATCAAAACGGTTTAGTAAGTTTGAGCGTTGCCGTTATTATATTATTATGTAGGTACCTGAATTTGCGGTTATTATAAACGTATCAATTTGATTATATCGCCTTATATACACACCGCATAAAATTAAATTTTTAATTAATTTCTTCTATTGATTATAATTTACTCCCCCATATACTCTCGCGTTATTATGTACGCTTTTACCTCGTACCCTCATAATATTTCAATTGTTCCATGTACGAAGCAATAACTATTTAACGTTTTATCCTATACACAAAAACTGTGCGCGCGGCGATGGCGGGAGAGTAGGAAGAATTTCAATGTTCGCCTTCGCGAAAGATTATTGTTGTTTGAAAAACAAAGTACTTAATATCTTTAAAGCCTTAATAAATCGATATAGCACACGCATCGTCGTCGATAAAATATAATACTGTTACTCAAAATAACGCCATCCATTATAATATTACGGTCCTCCGAAAAATGACATTTGCTGTGCTCATATTTTAAAATGATATTATGTTCAATAACAAATTAATGTTTATGCAAGAGAATAATTTAACGTTATTATGATTCGTTTCGCGAGCTGTAAACACGTGATGGGGAAGCCAAGAATCCGGTCCACGTCGTTCCCCATCGAGCGCCGAGTCTTTAATCTGGAATCATCGAATTGTAAACCATGTTTTTCCCCTCGGCGTGCTGCTTAAGACGTACGACTTTGTACCACGACTGTACAAAATCGATAATCGAAAAGAAATGAAAGTGAAAGTATACTAATAATATCATAAATATTTAATAATGGCAATGAAATACCGTATAGTATAAGTATATTGAGTATAACTTTCGCATATATCGTTCGATAGGTATAAACGTACGGCGGCGGCGTTCGTTTTCGTTATACGACCTTCAACATTCGGCCGCTGTACGATCACTAATTTTCATGAGTATCCTATTATAAAATATATATATATATATATACATATACATGTGTGCGTGTGAGCGTCATTATATTGGACCCATATATGAGCTGGACACTGTAAACATTTTTATACACCTATGCGTATTAATTGCCTTCGTAATAAAAACGTTTTCGGGACGTAAAAACCCGTACACTCGGGGTTTTCGTGTAGGATTCTATTTAATTTTACAACCTACGGGTCTTTCGATGCCATATATTTATACGAGGCGTAATTCTTTTAAAAGTAAATGCTCATTTTCTTGAAAATATTAACGATTTTGGAAATATTTATTCCACTCGATTTAGTCTTTATTAAACACGTGTAGACAGTAACACGCGTATAAAATGTTTTTTCAAAATTCTCACCCCTCTCCATCTTTATTTTCTTAGATTGTGCAGTTATTTAATTACGATTTATGAAGTTTTTAAATATCCACAAAGACATATTATTTCAAATTCATGAGATTTTTTGTACTAATTAACAAAACTGTATTGTGGAGATGCAAAATACTGTTTATCACATGATCACATTGTTTTTACACAATAAATTATTTATCAGATAATTTCTCCAAAAATTTTGAAATAATATCCTAATCCGAATTCGAACGAGTATAGTGTCCGAGAACATTTAATTTTAAGTTTTAATTTTTTTTTTCGGATTATATAGTTCCATGGTAATAGATTTTTAAAGTATAATGATTATGGTGATTTTGAAAATATTGTAGTGATTAATATTAATCTATCAATATTTCTAATTTGTAAAAAATGATTAAGTATAATAAATACTAGATCCAATAGTTACATCTATTTTGTATTTTTGTAAAATCATTTATACCTGTAGTTGAATAATATCAATACATATATATTATTATTATTATTATACAATATTTTATCTATGTAACGATCAACGGGAATACAAAGTTATAAGATATAGCTAAAACAAAACGCTGATGGTTTTTAGTTTTATAAAACCATTAAGTACTTTTACGGATTCCATTCCAGAATGATTCAAGTTCCAACCGTACCTGAATTTCGCTAAATTGTAGACGTTATAAAAAAAAGAAAAATTGTGATATTTTATAGAAAGTAGAAATATTTTCGCATGAGACATATTGTAAATGGATGACCACATCTTACTTACACGGCGATATGAATGCGCAATTTAACTACACTACTGTTGTAGGTTTTATGTTTATTATCTAGTATCTTATAAGTAGCGTTGAAACTAACTGTTTAAATAAAACTAACGAGTTATGAATAAATAATTATCATGATACTTTTTTCTTATTTTTATTCAATTATTTATAATTCTTATACAGCTATAAATATACAATTATATTATATAAAAAAAAGCTCTTTTAAGTATAAACGCGGTCAAATTATAACTGTAAAACAACAATTTTGCTTCAAAAATATGATTTCAGAAATTGTACACGATCAGATATTCAATTAATATAATACATTATATAAATTTGTAATATTGTGTTTTAGATTTTATTTTTGATAATCGTTGGTAGCTAATCGGAGCGTGTGTATCTTCCAGGCGTCAATTCAATTGGTTAACCATTAAACGTCCCTTCCACTTAATTGTTGTATAGTAGGTAAACTGATCCTTATATTATATCCTCACTGAAGAATTCAGTCACATGGTCAGTTCTTTGATATCAGAATCTATTGTAATTGATCAATCAAATTATGAAATTATTAGCTTATAATTAATATCGTAAGCCAATTATTTGAAGTTAAATTGCATTTTTTTAAATGTATATGCAATATATTAAATTATATGCACAATGTACATAAAACATAAATTAACCCAATAATACGAATTTGTTATTTGTATTTGTATACTGGGGTCATAAAAATCAATTAATCAGTTCATATAAACTGATCTTAAGTTTGCCATTAAAATTAAACACCTTATAATATTATTTTTAAATTTATGTTACACGAAAATAAGTACAGATTCGTATTTATTTATATTAAATTTTCTTTTATTTATCAGTATAAGTGATAATGTTATTTTTTTTATTTATTTACTTGTTCTCTTTAAAAAGTACGATTTTAAAGTTTCAATATCAGTGTTCACAAAATGTGTCGCGTTTTTACATAGATACAAATAGAGTGTAGAGTATAAGTTTACACAATAGGTATAATATAACAAAAATAATTATTATTTTCTTCAGATAAGTTTCGAAGGAAATGTTTGAATGATGCTTATGGTTGGTTCCTTCGGTGTCATAGCATGTTTCATTAAACTCAAAAACTTTTGAAGTTAAATGGTCGAAAAATTCGATAACTATACTTTTGTTTGTGTTTTTAATCTCTGTATCAAAAAAATGATATTGTTTATTTTTAAACTCCTTAAATTAATTTCGTCGGTTCTTAAAAACTTATTTTAATTTATGTAGATTTGTGTAATAAAAATGAAAACAAGTTAATGTAATTTCTGAAACAGGATCAAAGCAAATATTTTAGTTAAAATAATCGTATAAACGTCATAATAATTTCGGGTCTAGTTTATTAGTGTTTAGTGAAACAATTTTCGACTTGATCGTCGGCAAGTTAAAAAAGAAAAAAAAGAAAACATTTTCATTTGATATTTGATGACTTAAATTACGTTTAATATTTATATAAATCATATACACACTTATATATATATTTATACAATTACAATAATAGTGCAATGTTATCTTATATTAAAATAATACTCATCTAATAACGACATGAAATACATACACACACACACACACACACACACACACACACACAATTTTACGCGTCTTTATACGTGGTCAGACCACCCCAACGTGTTTATACATATTATTTTACATTTTTACACAGTTATTTTAGTCACTCAGTGCGTTATAATAATAGTAATAATATATCGTGTTATTTAATGATATATGCATATAAGTACGAAAAATGCAGACGACTGCACTGGGGTCATCGTTCCAACCATTCACACGTGGTTTATATATATATATATATTGGAAGGCGATGATCTCGGAGATTCGCGTTTGATTCTGGAATCAGTCGCCAATAATCTTGTATAATAATAATAATAATAATAATAATGATGATAGTAATAATAACAATTATTACTATTATAAATATGAAATATATCTTGGCGACGATAATGGGCTAATAAGTTGGATCGCATCCCATTTCGTGCTACATATTAAACATATATATATAAATATATATATATATATTATATAGCTGATATAGATATACATTGTATTATATTTGCGCTGCAGTTACCGAGCACGCATTACAACAGATACGGTGGCAAGGGGAAACGTGGTTTTCGCGGGTGAGAGAAACGGGGTGGGGGGAAACAAGAGAGAAAGCGCTATTCTCGTATATATAAATACATCTTCGATATTATTAGTTATAGCCGGTCTGCGGAGCCGAAGGCGCCATTATCACCACATTAGCGGTAATGTTGAAATATGTTTATATGTTTTTGGCGGAAAAAATAACGTGAACAGTGACGGGGGGTCGGGGTAGGCGAAGAAATCATAAGGCCGCGCCGCGTTTGGGGTCGGTTATTAGTCCGGGATCTTCTGTCAATGGGGAAAATGATTCCGTTCGCGACGGCGGGTGGCCCTAATGGCATCACGGACGAATATTGTTCGTATAACCTCTTCCGCCGCTCTCTTTTTGTATTAATATTAACGATTTCGATGGATGTTTTTTTTCTGCTGTCTTTCTCTCTCAGTGTTTCTTTCATCCTGCCCTCGAATTCCTTCTCGTCCGCGCTTTTATCTCTTCGGCGAAAGAGAAACCCCATAACAATAATAACCACCGCCACGACACCCGGATATAAAAGCAAAAACTTACTCCCTCTGCCGATCGGTCGCGGTGGCATAAATGAAGAGATACAAGTCCGCAGTCGGACAAGTCGTATTACAGCCGCAGTCTTCGCGTGTTTGCGGCTCTCACAGCCATCCCCTCTTTTATATGTCTAAATAACGGCCTGACGGCGTAGAGAAGGGTAGGGGGCTGTTCGATCGACGAAAATCCGATCCCGACTACGAGCGTCAACTGCGTAATAGCGTAATACTATTATATTATATTATATTTTATACGCCAACGACTATAACACACTTATATATATATTACACACTCTGCACCTAATATTATTATATCTGACCGAAGTGGAAAAGTTTATATCACGTTGTATGTCAAAATGAAATTTTATAAGATGAAAATACCAGAGATCGAAACTGTTTTTGATATTTTGTTTCAACTTTTCTTGGGTTTTGAGTATATAGTAATTAAAATGCATATAAAATAAATAAAAAAAACCACAAGAACAACCGTTTTTATACAGTGGTTTTATGTTTTCTAACCACTAATAAAATTGAATCGCACGTAAATGTAAAGTAAAACTTTACAAAACGCAGTAATAGATACGCAAATCAATTACTTAATTTTCTAATTTTAGATATTATTTTTTTTTTATATATACATTAATTTCTCAATATTGTTTACATTTTTTACTCAAATAAAATAAATACTTTTTTTCGTATTTTTAGTTAGTTTTAGCTAAATTATTATATTGTTTTGCATTTTTGCGTTATCATTTATTAGACTTTTTTATGTTATATTCGTAGTAATAAAAAAAAAAATGTATTCTACTTTTGTTATTGTTTTATTGATTCCTGATTTCATAGTTAAAATAGTTTGTAAACCAATAATACAATTGTAATTTTAGGAATTACATATATTTTTAATTTATAAACCACTTCTCAATTTTTGTATAATAAAATTACAGCCAATGACAAAACATATCTTTTCGTTACACAAAATAAAATAGCATTTTGTTGTAAACAGTATTTCTTCTAATCAAAGTTAAAAATTAATAACAATTATTACTACAGAAAATTAATCCTGATAAAATTCTGAAAAAAGCTGTTTGCTAAAAATTAGTATATCCTATCTCTCATTATATGGCCTGGATATTTTCATGATCTATTATATAGAAAATTATGTTTCAGACTATAAGCAACTTAATCTAAATTCTAAAATCTTTAAATACATATATAAGCATTTATTTATCTGATATAATTTAATAGTAGTAGTATAAGACACTATAAATAAGTTGACAACCAGACATATCCTTAATGTTTCTCTTTAAATACGCTTATACAACTCAGGATTTAATATAAATGTAAAAAACATTACTTATTGAACATTGGCTGCTTAACAAAATATTAAATAAAAATAAAATAAAATAAATCTACATTTCTTTTATGAATTTTATAATATGGAAAAATTCGTCGAAGGGTTAGTAAAACCAACTACGAAGTATACTCACTTTGTTTAAAACTCACGAAATTAACGGATTTTTATAAATATATAATATATTTTTATTTTTTGATTTTATACTCAATTTCAACGTCAATGCATATTTGCTTATGTGACATATAATTATTAAATCAATAAAAATAAAGTGTGAAGTATTAAATATCCCCAGTTTCAAATATAAAACAAACTTACATAATATTTTTTATCAATCAAGTTGTGGATTAGTGAAATAATAGTGGTACCTAATAATAAATTTTTAATAAAAAATGGAAAAAAAAATTCTAATAGTACTTGTTTGGAATTGATGGTATTTTTATAAGTTTTTTACAATAAAACACTCAGATATTAAAATCCAATCCAACTAAGTACAATATTTATACATAATTATAATAAGTTGCTTTTAATTTAAATTATTGTATTTTTTTTAGTTGACTTACAAAAATAATTTTTGAATATTCAGCATTTCTTCTTTTATTAGAACTATTTTTCTGCTTACTTTTATTATTTAGAATGAGTATTGTTTATGATTTTTTTTTCTATATTAATCTTTAATTGATTTATTACAATTGTTATTGTCACTTATAGCTAATAAATTATTATTAATTTAAAGATACTACTGTTGATGTACCTATACTTTTGACGTTGGTTACAAAATTATTCACATTTAAGAATTAATTGAAACAAAGAAAGACACCCCATTCTCATACGTAATAAAGTGAAAAGAAATACAATTTTAATTGCTTTTACTATACGAAATGTTCATATTACATTGGAAGTTATATTTTATAAATCACATATTTTGTTAAATATTTTTTCATTTAAATTAATAACGCTTACACTGTTTTGTTATTCCTTGTTTTGATACCTACAACTAATTGCTATTTGATTATAAGCCATAATAATTTTTAAAATTTTTTATGATGTTAATCAGGGTTTCAGTCTCGTGTGATTTGTTTATTTTTTGAAAACGTTTTTAGCAATACCTGTAAAGAATGCTTTAAGTATATAAATATATATTGAATGGATATATATAATCTACCTATATAACCTCAAAAACCTTGTTAATTTAGTATTTCATGTATCAATTATGCTGCAGCGTCAATTAATGTATGGACACAATACAGCCCTTCACTGAATCCTATACAATAATATTTTCTACACGTAGTACATAAATAATACATGTTTGGTCATCATTTATCATATGAAATATATATATACTTTATAATCGTATGACGAACGATGATAACTTACTCTCAGGACTCGTGTAGTATATATGTATATTATTGTGTAGTACAATAATAGGAAAATAGGGAGTCAGTCATCGATTATACACGTGGGGCAGTTCGCACGATTTCCGTGGGGCAGGCGAGGTCATGAAGTTCTACAAGCACTTTTGGCGAAACGATATAGTATAATATTCAAAAGAGCACGCAAAGTCTATGGATTTTCAGCAAAGATTATAGACGACTGGTGAGCTAGAAGTATAGCGGGTGTTTGGTCGTTAAGATAATGGAATTTATCACTAACGCGGTTTCAACGCTTATTAGATCGATGTATGTTTAAATTATATAAAAATCCTATGCCACAATTCATGTACCGCAGAATATATAATACTGCAAAATAAACGAATAGTATAGGTGACATTATTTAGCGTACACAGAGAGTATGATCTCGGTCAATCTTCTCGAATAGGTATATAGATTATTTATGCTTACGAACTATTATAGCTAACGATCATATTATACAATCGATTCAATAATATATACAAGTGATTATTTTCACTCACTCGAAATTCGGTCAAAAGAATTCTGATGATTGCGTTTGGTTGAATTATTATTTTTGAAGTTAACTGTATCTTATGACTGAAATTTGCAATGCAACCAATAGTTGAATCTCACCGTTACATTTAAAACTCGAAATCAGTTTCTAAGGACAGTTTTTACTTCTTCGAATCACCATATTTTTCCCTCGTGTGAGCAGTGTTGAATTTAAAGCCAGTATCCATTGATTAACCATGATTTTCTCACCTATGCCAATTCTATATATTATATACGTACGTCTCGTCCTTCCTTTGTCCTTCGTTTACTAACCGTTCGTATTTGTTTCTCATCCATGTAAAACGTACCGAACTACCAAATATTAACATTGTATTGTATAAATCGTATAGAAATACGATATTATTGATCATAAGGATATAATCTTACAGAGAGAAAGTAATTATAAGGTTATGATGTTGTTATGTCGTCGACTCGAACAGAAAAATAAAACCCTATACCTAGGTATACACTTTCAGCTGCGCGTTCATCCGCCAAGAAAATAAAACCGTTCCGGCGAGCGCTTATACATTTATACAATACTCCATTAAAAGTAATGAAAACGAGCTTTTATCGACTACAAAAAGTATTACCACTATACCGCGTAATAATAATATACAGGGTGATTTTTAACATGTATCTAACACTCAACATTTTAAAATCTATTTACGTTTTTGCAAATATGTTTTTACAATATTTTTTTTTTTAAATTTATATTTTTTACATTTTTAGTGACAACATACATTTTTAATTTCATATTCTGAAGCAGAATATTTTCTGGAATATTTTGATAAATCGAAATTCGTACAAGTAATTTACAAATTATAAGTATTTAAAGTATAGGTGAACGGAGTGCAGTAATACGAGGAAACCCTGCAAAATGTTGGCTTTCCACTCCGCTCATTTAAGCTTTGAATAATTAAATATATTTGACTTATAAATTATTCGTCCGAATTTCGTTTTTTTAAAAAATATCAAAATACTATATTTTACATCAGAATATGAAATTAAAAATGAATATTGTCATTCATAAAAGTATAAAACTTAAAAAATGTATTTTTTTTTTAAAAAAAAACATGTTATTTTATTTCGATTTGAAATTAAGTATAAAGTATATTTTTAAAAACATTAATACATTTTGAAATAACGAATGTTGTTTGATAAAAGAATCATCCAGTATATATCGTACGATAGACGATAACAATAAAGGTACCTACTCAGTGGCGAGAATTACTTATACACATAAATGTGTGTGTGTATGTATATTATCAACCCATAAAACAAATTGCACTTGAAGGCGAAGACTTGATGTGCTCTTATGTGCATATGTATAATATTATATGATATTTTTTTATGTAGACTGCTATAAGTTGGAGTTTTTAGTAGTAGCTCTATTTAATCATATTGTATGTTATAACGTCTTGACACTCACCTAATAATTACAACGGTTCGAGTCGTTAAAAAAAATACACACACACATATATTTATGTATATAAATACGAGATTCTGTGAAGTGTGTATATATATATAACGGAATTACTATTGCATAAGTTGGCAATTTATTAATTATATATAGATAGTATAGGCAATGACTATATGATATTATATTATGGTAGAAACAATTTTGAAATGCCTACTGTTTTAGAATAATATATTATAACATTATACGTATACACTTACTATAATAATGATGTAAAAATAATTAAAAAATAAATCTTTTCGACTTTCAGAACGGATCATCTCCCTATGGCGATGATATTATTAAAAAATTTATGCAAATCCTTCTCAACGAGTTTTACAGTTTATTCGTTTTTATTTTTTTTATTTATATTTTTTTTTTTATATAGGTATTGCAAGCCACTTTTTTAAGTACCAATTTGTCGTACAATAAAGGAGCGATACAATATTCATCTTGGGGGTGATTTCCCTTATTTATTTATTTTATCGGGATAAGCCATCATTGCGTAAAAATCAGGTCAATTGCCCATCAGTGGATACTTTTTACGCATCCTAAGGGTATGCTGCAGTTATCGGTGTATGTATATATAATATTATACTATACAATGCATATACGTATATGACAAATGTGAAAAAATGTGAAAATTTAGGTTAAGGTCAGATACATTTTCCTCCAGTCATACACCATCTATTCAATTTTATTATAGATGATATAATATAATAAACTTACTATTTTAGTCAAAGTCAAACAAACTGACAATGAATATAATTTCGGTAGGTACCTATATAACTTTATAGAATAGTGAATATTGCTTAACGAGGAGAAATATAAATAAATAGGTAATAATAATAATAATAATAATAATTACAATAAAAATTTATAGTTTTAACTTAACTTTATCATAATAATGTCAACTTTAGATTAACATAATATTATTGCCAGTACAATGTAAATTACCTTAAAATGTTGAATTATTTTTATGTTTTGTACTACAAATTTCATCGATTTATTGTCATTGAATGATACAAATATTGTATAGGTATCACGTCATTATGATTACGTATATATATATATATATTAATATATTATTATTATCCTTAGATTAAATTTGTGATTCTGTCGTTTGGTGAAATATTAATAGAATATATCTACTAAACGATCTCTTGCGTCTCTTACGTTTCTTTTTCGCCGTGTATAGGATATTAAAGTTGACAGTATATTTATATTATTTATGTATATATATATATATATATATTTGGATAATAATATACTTAACTTTATCGTGTAAGTAAAAACGTATTTAAAATCTAATCCGTTTACTCAAACTCTCAAACGGTCATGTTAAAAGGACGTTTTACTTTGGTCGAAAGATCCGGTGAACTTCGCAACAAAGACGGTATAGTATAGCTGCTGAAACAGGATAAATAATATAGTATGTTTTCCATTCAATGTCCATTAAATACTCGCACACATTTGTGGTATAATGTTATAGGAGTCGTATATAAATGTATATATATAAACATATACCACAGATTGCGGCCGTACAACATATCTGTGTAAGTACAATAATGAGAGTGACCGTAACGTTAATAATTCCTCGCGTTTTCGAGGATTTCCGGTGGTTAATAATGTAATCGAGTGCGGTTATACCTATAATAATATTTAAGCATCTTAAAATTCTTCACAACCTACGTATTTTTATATGTGTGTATATACACATTATGTTACGGTCAAAGTAGATTATCGAGCAAGTATATAATATACTATTGGACATACTCTGTCTGCTATTATGGGCACAGATCAACACATTAATTTTTCGTCAAACAGTAAATTTTCTATTTCATTGTATTATTGAGAGAACATTTTAATTATTTTATTTATTACTATTAATTACAATGGTAGTATTAGTATAAACTCAGTTTAGGTGGCTGTATGTTTATTATACAATTTTGATTTCGATGTTTATTACGATATTGCTAATTATTTATAATTTGATTATATGAAATTACTTCTTACTCCTTACACGAATATGTACTCGTATAATATAAAAGCTAGTTTTATCATTTATCATATGGATAAAACTTAACTTACACTTTTAAAGTTTTAAACGATATAAACCGAATATTGGTATATATGCTATAATTTAAATTCTACTCTATTTAAAAATTGCTCTATAATGATAACCTATGCACTGGTTGTGTGGCAACTCGTGATGGTGGGCAATTCTTATATTTCGACCGAGTAACGCACGGAATTCTGCTCAAACACGCGTTTTAGTTTACTGTCAGAGATTTTTATTCGTCTACTAAACACACACGTCACCGTAACGCATTCCATAAGAATGTTATATTTATTTTCATAATATACGTTATTATACCTATACGTTTATTTCTGAGAAATAAAATTTAATAACATCACATCGGCGCACTGCGATATCATATTAAAATCGTACAAACGTACAATATTTACGAAATATAGCCGTGTATTGGATACGTAAACCGCGGCTAAAATAACGACGACCACATAATATCATAATATTATTATAAATTAATATAATATATGTATATATACATTTTACGAAAAAAAAAAAAAAAAAAAAAAAAAAAAATTGTGAGCGCTTACATGTATTATTTCGTGTTTGCAATAAATATGTCATGCACGACAAAAACGTGCCGTTCGTTATTGGAATTTCACACTGCGTAAAACGAACGGCTGTGCATAATATATTATGATAATAATAATATAACTAACGCGCGTATTATATACATATACATATATATGTATATATTATTTGTGGTCGATTGTCCATTATTCTGTCATCTGCACCGAATTCAGATGGACAAGTGCAGCATCGCTAATAAATTCTTCCGGTTCGGAGCGATAAATGTTGTCGTACCTACAACCGCGTGTGTTGAATACGAGTAAATTTGTTTTTTTTCCGCCGTCGAGTTATTTATTGTATATTTTGGTTGGATCGATAAGGTTTATATCATCGTGTACGATATAATGTACGCTGAAGTATGCGCGTCGTTCAGTTGGCCGAATCAATTATTCCGTCATCCCGAACGTTATTTAAACCGATGGACATAATATTGTCTTCGTATAATATTGTACAAATGGCTATTCGAGTCAAGGATCTATGGTGGGGGAGATTTGGATGGATGAAAATAGAGTCAATCCCTACTGGTCCTATCTCGATCGAACGCGTTTACAAAAAAAAAAAGTCTTCAAATAGTTATTAAGTTATATTAAAATAGAAACTAAATTGTAAACCGTTGTCGATGATATCTTGGAAATGTATTATCAATTAACGTCCAAAGGTAGTCTATTCGTAATCTTCATTTTTCTCTCTGTTTTTCCAATATATATTTCTATAAGCCATAATTCAACTAATACAACTAATAAGATAAATGTATTGTTTAAGATTTTTGATAATTTTTACATTAAAATTTTCATATTAAATAGAAACTGGGTTACTATGCTTTTATATTTATTTTAATTTCAAATATAATGTATGTGTACTATCTCGAATCTTTTTCATTAAGACATATTTTATTTTATTTTTCATTTATCTATATAATTTTAATAATTATATTAAATAAATTGATCCTATTCATAGAAATGTTTTCTCTCATATTTTATATCGATTTATGTTTGAAAATATAATAAAAAAAGGATTTTTTAATGCACCTTGGATATTGTTGGTAAAAACTAATATAGTTTAATAATTAAAATAATTTTAAGTAGAAATAGAACTCGCCTAAAATTCTGCATTTACGATATAAAATATAAACTACGCCTTTTAAATATATATTATCTGCTTATTTTTTACTTATTTTAATATTTTTTTAATTATAATGTAAATAGTGATCGAGAAAAATTAAATATAATCTTCAAAACAACTAAAAAAAACATAAGTTGTTAATAAATAAAATAATAAATAATAATTATTAGTTTTCCGTAAAATTACTTGTATTCCCATTTTCTATTTTTAAGATCAATATGGTTAATGTATGTAAATATATTAAATACATGGCTCAATTTTTTTAGGATAATAAAGATACTATAGTATATTATCTGTAATTATTTTTCTTATGTAAAATCCGCAAACTCGGTTAAATACCTTAGAATAATTATCGATATTTCCTAAAATGGAATATAAAATATAATATTAAATGTCTTATTAATTAAAAAAGTTATATGTATGTACAGTAAATACAAATTATTTAATGATTTCTTACAACCAAACACACTACAGATAGTTTTATGTGCTGTAGCACAATCAGTTTATTTCTGTGGAATATTTGCGTGGGGTGGTGCCCATGGAATACATTTAAAATTTTTAGAAATAACCATAAATTCTTTGTTAAGAATTACATTTAATAAACCTTATTGTAGAACAAATACCGACATACTTTTCAAAAATTTTAATTTAAGAACATTAAAACAACTTCATGCAAAGGAAATTCTACTAAGTTTATATCATTTGAGGTGTACTGAAGTTTGTTTCACACTTAATTATCATACCCGACAAGTTAAAAATAATATTTTTACATTGAATAGGTGTAATATAGAATTTGGAAAAATATATCCTTTTAATATGAGAATTGGAATGTATAATTGATTAGGTATCAACATCGGAAATTTTAAACATTTTAATGGTTGAAAAAATGTATTAATACCCAAGCGAAGTTTCAATAGTAGTTTTTATGATATTTTTTGTTTTTTTCAAGAATACTATCTTAGGTATATTAGTTTAATTTCTTGGTTGTATTAATGAATTGAAATTTTAATTTTTCTATACCTTGTAAATATATTCTTATATTTTAATAGGTTTTAGTTACGAGTATAATTTTGTATGATACGTATATATTTGAATATAAAACTTTTAGTCTTTTTTCTCAAGGTTTGCTGTTTGGAGACATCATCATTTCAATATTTTTTTCTTGGATTTATATACTTTACTCAGTATCAAATAAATAATGGCAAACATTTTAAATAATTATTATACTTGAGAAATTTTATTGTGATGGGATAATTATTATTATTAATGTACATCAATATTCTGTAGAATCAAATCAAATAAAATAACCATTTTATTATCAATGATAATAAAATTGTTAATTATGTTTTTTTTTTTTTTTTTTTTTTTATTAACATCACACTTTTATCAACAGTTTAAGGTTTAGTATAATACATTTTATAATGTAATTGAAATGTTATAACTTTCACGGCTCAACAATTATAGTCGTTTTAAGCAATACCGCAATAGGCCCGTTGGGTTGTATACAAATGCGAATATTATAATATACAAGCTGGTAATCATTTTTAACAATAACGGTTATATTATATATTATTATACTCGTAACATTATTAACCTCGATATCAAAAATATAACGCATAATGATATGACTGCGTGTTTACATGACGTACGTTTGTGTTTTGACATAAAAAAAAATATTATATTTAATAATAATGTAATTAATTGTCGTCTGATGTATTTAAGTACTGCGCGTGTACTATACTAACGTATTATTATTATTGCGATAATGATAAAGAATTGAAAACGGGGTGCAACGTGCATGAGCGACGAAACTATCACTCCCAATTAAAATGATGCACTAAAAAGGAAGTGCGCGCATGTTATTGTAATAATACGCACACCTAAAGTGTATTGCAACCGTCAGAGATCGTTTGACGGTGTGTCTTTTATTTTAAGACTACCGCGTACACGCGTGTGCGATTTTTTTCTTACATTTCCGCTTTTTGTGTTGCTAACGTACACAGCATACATATATGTATATAATATTTATTATGTGTTCGCGTTTAGTAAAGTGTATTATATTGTGTACGCGATATCATGTATATAGTCTGTCTGTCTGTCTGTATAATCGACGGCATGCTCTCGTCCAGGGTACAAACGCGAAAATTGCACGAGGATCGGGTTGAAATAAAACACACACACACACACACAATATATATAGAATATAAAATGTAAAAAAAATTGAAAAGATGCTCTCAGCGCGCATACCCGGTTGTTCGTTGCCGGGACCTTTTGACGGTGTTCGACGAAATGGAAAATTTACGGCTTTTCCCGTCGCTTACATGCTGTTATTATTATTATTATTATTATTATTGCATAAAACGTTTAGCTGTTTTCGCGACGATGACGATGATGGTGATAATGATGATGATTATGATAATAATAATAATAATAATAATAATAATATATTCAACGACATTCGGTGTGTCAGTGCTGTGTATAGATATAGGGTCGACGATGCCGGGAGCGGAACAGTGACTAGATGATAATATGCGCGTACGTCTTTTTGCGTATATATATGCGTGCATCGCTGCCGTCGCGAAGCTTTTTGAACGTCAATTAATTTCTTCCCGTTCAAATCACAACCATAAAACTAATATTATGTGACTCGCGCTCTGTTTGCCCGCGTGCACACACACACACACAAATACACACATATAATATATTTATAGTTCGGTAAACGACTACTGCAATACCTGTCTATATATTAATAATAAAATATTATTTCTTCACTCTTCTCACCGTGACTTAGTAGATCCGTCGCATACATACTTTTACAATAATAATAGTATGCACTGTGCCCGTACTATTGCACAGATTTTATATTATGTTACAGTATACGAAATTAGAATGTATAATATTACATTATTGGGTACTATATGAATTCTGATGTCTTGTCACGGCATTTGTAAGAATAGCTATTTTCAAAACGTATTACATCGAATTCAGTAGACGCATGCGGCAATTGTAAACCAAAACGATATTCTACATTATTTTCTACCCTGACTGCAGCAAATAACTGGAACTGGAACATATTAATTTTATAAGTTTTGGTTCGTCAAAAATATACATTTTAATGTGTTACTGAAATATTATACAATGTACTCTTCAAAAATCTAAACTTAATAATTTATAGTATCATTTTATTTGTGTATTTTATTTTACTGTCAAAAGTAAAATATTATCAAATATAACTTTATATTTTTATCGTTTTATAATTATCTTTAGTTTAAAATCGAAAAAAATATCATTAAACCTAACTGAGTTGATCAAAGAAAAACTAAATATTTTTTTTTATTATTATTATATTTAGTTTTAAAATATGATTGTCTTACATTTGCATTATTGTATTGATAATATTAGTGTAAATATTATTTGAAAATAAGTGATTATTTGTAATTTCCTAGTGGATTTACATGGTTTTGAAGAAAGCAATTTTTGTAGCTAAAGATGAAAAATTTTTAAAAAAAATAAGTGTTCTTGGGCAGATTATTAATAATACAAGTATGGACAATTTCAAATAACCCTCTTCTCTTGAATTATTGACAAACCTACCTTTATTTTCTTCTATAAGACTCAAGTTTATGTTTATAATAATATCGTATAAGATACGGCCAGAAATGCATATTACATAGATAACAAATTATTATTAAAAATATTTTTATGCTGATAAACTTAGAATTTGTAACGATTGTTTGGAATTTTTATCAGAATGTTGTAACATTTTATAATAATGATATATATTACGCAGGTACATATTGTTTTATCGTGTTTGCGGATCACTTAAATCCGGCAAGGATGTGTGGGTGTCTCAAAACAACTATTTTAATAAGATATTATTCAATTAATAATCTAAATAAAGCTCTTTTATAAAAGTTCTAATGTACTTGTATGATATAAGAAAGTCACTACAACGTCATTCGCAAGTACAGCACATTAATGATACTAAGTATATAATATTATGTACTATATGACTAATATTATATGTGAAATGATTTATTTCCTCGGCTATCTTCATACGCTCGTGTCTGTCAGAGTTCAACGCACTGATATATTATTATCCACGTCTGGTGCGGATTGCTGTTTTTGGCACGAATCCTTCATTTGTGGACTTGTGGTGGAGGATGGGGAGAAGCTAATAAACAGCTTGTGCTACCGCATGCAAACTCCATACCGGGTGGAGGTACGTGGTGTACAACGACACCGCCACTGGAAGAGACCTATATTATGCATTATTATTATTTAACAGTGCAAAAGTAACAGTCAAATTTGACCATCGTAATGCATAAGACCAAGTGCAGGGTGGTGTTCAATTGCCAATACTATTTTATTATATTAAAATAATAATTATTGTATTCATCGGAGGTACACTCTCGTGGAGAAAAAATAATACAATTTTTTCTTTGACAAAAAGAAATAACAAAGTTTAACTGTAATAAGACGTAATGTTATAAACTTTAGTGATGTAGAAATATAATGCTGAGAAAAAATCATGGGTATTCAATATTCATAACCTTTTTCTCTGTAAATAAATGACGACTATAATATCTTTGACAATAGTTAAAAATAAGTTTTTCTCGAAATCCCTATTTAAAAATTAGTCACATATATTCTGCAATTTAAAAATATCGCATATTTTAATATTAATTTAAGAATCTATTTAAAAGGATAATAGTAATTAAAATTGTACAGTACAAATGACTTTTACGAGACAGATTTAAATTATCAGCAAATATCTACTTGTTCATAAAAGTTGGTTACTTGATTACTTTCCTGTTGGTGGATCAGTCTTTGGTTTTCAATTTTTTTTTTTTTAACTAATTACTTAGTATCTATAAAGTACAATTTTAGAATTAAAAACTAGAAATTATTAGAGAAAATATTTTTTTAGATGGTATACCTGCTCACATTTGATAATTTATTACGAAAAATTAATGAAATATTACTAGTGAAGAAATTCAATACGAAAATTCAATAAAATATCAATGTATTTATTTATGTTTTCTTTATACATTTTTGTTTTTTTTTTATCTAATATAATTAATAAATTGTTATGTATATATTTTTTTTATTGTATCTTTCAATGATTTTTACTGCATATTACATAGCATATTTTGATAGTTATTAGCTATTAATAGGTACACACAAATCCTTACTCTAGTATAATAAGTGTACACTAAAGAAAAAAAAACTAAAACGGTGAATAAGTATTCGCCAAACGGCAAACAGTAACATTTCTGATAAACATGATAATAATATTCGTTGTATAATTTCCGATCTCGTTTACGTCAGGTACCATTTGATGTTAACTAAAATAATGTGTATAAGATAATGATATTATGGTGCTATATGATGATATAATATACTTATTTGACAAACACCGTCGCAATGAAATTTATTACGTTTTGTGTTAGCGTATACGCCAAAAAACTCGGATTACGGAACGTCACAAACTCACTATGGTATCATGTGGACGGAAATCTCTTGTAAACAGACGCTATTATTAGGTAACCAAAGTTATTATCAAACTGATACCGCGTTTGTTTTTCAACGAAGGATCGAGTAAACCGCTGTCGTCGGACACTTAGCGCGAACACCTACGCCTAAATGTAATTTTTCGGTCTCATGTTTTATGATGGAACTAAGCTCTAACAGGTATATTATAATATACAAGTAATATGGGAATATTATCTAAGGAAATGATTATCGGTCAATGCTTATATAAACTAAGCACTGGCGATTCCTTGTTTTTTCCTAAATTAATTGGTCTAGTGACCATAATATTATTGAATATTCCATACGGATCAGTGTGCAATTCATTATTGCAGTGTAATTGTTTATTAATTATAATTCAAAACCAAAACTTTAGTGATTTTTTTCGAAATACCATAATTTTTATTCCGGTTTCAGTAAAACTGACTTTTTCTAAAAACAAACAAAAAGTTTCAGTAGCTGGAAATAATTATAACAGTGCTTACAGTGGAATTAAGGGAGACAGAATAATACTATCCTTTAAATACCTATATAATATATTTTATATCCTCCTTCTAATATTTCTAAATTCTGTGATAAGAATTACATGAGATAATACATACTATATAACAAATTTTATTTAAAACGTTTTTTTTTTTTGTTAACGAAATTATATTATATATAGATATTTCCACATTGAAACGTGTACTCGTTTAATTATTATTTTTTTTAAGATCATAGTTGTTTATGATATTACTAAAATTGTATTTAAAGAGCTGTGTGACAATATTTATCACATTTATATAATAATATTGAGCTACTAAATGTATAAATTAGGTATAATTGGTACTATATAAGTTATTTATCAGCAGGTGATAGCTGATAAATTAATAATATTGAGTTTTTAATGCATAGATATGTATTGGATAGTATAATTATAAAATGTATTCAATTTATATATTATATACATTATACATATACAAACATAGGTATATTACTATATTCTGTATAATTATAGCGTCGGTACCCTCTTATAATATCGGACAAAAGTCGTTAAACCGAGAAAAAAAATATAACAAATAAGTATACTATTTTTGGTTTCAAAGGACATTTTTTTTTTATTTTATGGTACCATGAAAACGAAACAGTCAAATGGGATGATTATGTTTGAAGTGAAAAAAAAAAAAAAACTATAATTATAGTCAACTGTTGTAAACAACGTCAAATGATTTGCAAGTGGACGCGTACACGTTCTAAACGTCATCCTCGGGCTCTTCACTGTCAATAGAATTAATATGTCGCGTTGTTATATTGTATTATATTATACACACACACACACACATATATATATATGACTACAAACATAAAAGTTATAAATAAACAATATGAGACAACGGCGCCATGGCATCTACTGTACACAAGAAAACCATAATAATTTTTACTTTTTCATAGTATTATAGTTTCATCATTATGTAGGTATCGTTATAATAACATTACACTTTAATCGGCTTTCGAGAGGTATCAAAAACAGCGAAATTGTGTTTGGCACATGAAAATGAAACATATTGTAAAAATTTTCGTTGTTAATAGTTTAGGCGAAACGTTAGGTATGTGTTGGTGAATAGAAATAGACGTTAGGAAAATCACTATTCATTCGATCACGTATTTAATAATTTAATATTATCTTTCTTTATTATATTATCCGTTTGTGAACAATCGATTATAGTGATCGTGTAGATTTAAATTAGTGAAACATCAATCAAATTTCTTATTTTTAAACTTAAATATATCAACAGATAGAATCAACAAGTATTGATCGATCAAAATCACAATTATTATGATTCAGCGAGCGAGCAATAATTATATTCCGTCATTTCGCGTGTGTATTAATCGTATTATAAAAATAATTGTGTTACATGACATAATAAGACTAATTTCTGACCAATATAATTACATATTTATAGACAATTAACATTAAAACCTATTTCCGATACACACCATGTAACAACGACATTTTACTATACACATTAGACCTCAATGCATTAAAAAATACCGAAATCCTCACGACACGATACCACCTGGCATCAACTATACAACTTCAAATTATATACTTTATAAATATTATTTGTTTATAAGAATTCAGTAGGCAATACAACTTATAAAAATTGTTATTTAGTTCTAATTATTTAAACCCATGTTATAATTCATTTTATAGTATATCTATTTACTCTCTACTACGTTAATTACATCCATGAGGTCCTACGAATCTATCTAGATATTATATTATATGTTTTAACTGGTCATCCTATGATCATATTTCAATTTAATTGTAAAACACACAATATTATAAAATTCCTTCATATATTCGACTCTGAATTTTGACACAAAACATATATTCATAACATTTATGTACATAGCTATCAATTGTTTACCAATGATTTTCGAAAAACAGCAGTTATATTATATTCTTTAATGTATATCATAATACTATAGCCTTAACGTCGGGAGAATACTTGGATGATTTTTGGACTCGTTTCAATTGTGACATGTATCGTGCAGACGTATACATAGTGTGAAACAAAAAAATTACATATCACGTCTCCGAATTGAACTGAAGTATACTATATTAACTGTCTCATTGGAGTGCGGTCTGTAAAAACATCGGAGTAATTCTAAATAGACGAGATGTCCGATAAAATAAAAACAAACGTATTATATCGACAGCAGACATAATGTAGTGTAACTATGCCAATACAATTAACATACTTTTTGGTTTAGATTTATGCGTTGGTGGTTAAGGAAGATAAAATATTTGCATCGTCATTATGCATACTCAAGTCAAAGCAGGCCAAGTTTATTGAAAAATGGGACAACTATTTAAACGTCAGTACTTTGTGAACTCGAAGCACAATCGTATTATATTTTTTTCTCCGAAAAAATATGATTTAAATTTTAATAGTTATAAATACGCACGATCATTATTTATTTTATTATTTTACATTTTAAAATACGTATAATCTATAGTTTAATATGATTAGTATAGTATTGAATCCCAAAAATGTAGTTAAAATGACTCGGACATACGAGATAGTGTACTAGTAGATGACCGTATATGTCAACGTGTAAGCATTTTAATAATTTAAGTACAAAAAAATAATTTGTCGGATCTCCTATTTGGTACATGAAACAATAGGATTAATATACACTACCACCATATGATTACACTATGATACAATATGATCATATGTTATACTACAGTGTAATATACGAGACCGGACTTCCGGACCAACATGTATATATATATATATATATATTATATATATATGTCTTGAAGGCAGATACGAGAAACCCATGGCAACGAGCATGTCACCTGTCCCGCTGTCCGTCGACGTGTTTGTTTACCGGACGTCTCCTTTCATTCAACGGCATCGGTATTTTTTTATTTTACTTTTTGCGAGCAAAAAAAAATAAAATAAAAAAATTCAAGAAAAAATAAAAAAAACAACGAGCGTGCGCGTGCGCGCGCTCCTAATGACATTACAATAGACAATAAGGAGTAAAACAAAATTAAAAAATAAATGACGATATTGTGCCGTGCTCGAACTTAATGGTCGGGAAAATGAATAATAACGTTAATAATAAAGACAAACAACAAAGGTTGTCTCTTGTTAATTAATTCTTCGGCGAGCGGGCGGCGGCGACGGGTGGAAAAAAACAGAAAATAATCTTGATTGCAAACTCCCTCGTTTAATTCCATTTCTTCTTCTAAAAAAAATGTATACACATATATATGTATTCGTACAGCGTCGACGTCGCTGAGTTGTCATTACCAGCCGATTGTTTTCGCCCTTTATTTTTCTGTTGTTTTTTCAATTCTTTTTAATTTTTCTGTTTTTTTTTGTTTTTTTTTATCTGCTCCGTCTCTTCATTCCCTGTAGTCTGCAGCGATGTTGTTTTATCACCTCCCGGATTGCCCACCACCTTGAAGCCTCCCGCTAAAGAACAATGTTTAATTGACTGTCCTTTGTCCAGGTGAGTACTTTATTGTGCGAGTACACTATGCGACCGTCTTGGCCGGGGGCCACTTTATTGCTTTCGATTAATTCCGAAATCCAGACAGTTTGACCTCTACGGCTGGCAGGGGTGGAAGCTGGAGCCTTTCATTTATACACACACACAGCTAGCGGATTGCGCGCGGGCGAGAGAGATACGTATTTCATCCCTCGTTTTTCCCACAGCTTAAAAGTACACTAAGAGCATCTCAGGTCGCGCGTGCGTGAGTTTAGTGCATATAAATATACTTAGATATATATTATACATGTTTGTTTGTGAGTGTATGTGCACACGCAGTTCATGTGAAATCGGCTTTTTTTCTTTTTGTCCTTTGTCGTATGTATGTATTTCTTTTCGTTCGTCTTATACGTATTTATATATATATATATATATTTGGTCGCCTATCTTCTCCGTCGTCTTGTCGCGTGCGTATATAGTGTTGTGAGCACACATTTTATCCTTTCTTCTATAATACACCCCCGCTGCCACCGCGCGTTCGCCGAATTAATCTCCGAACGGAAAGAGATTTATGATTGTTCATTAACCGCGGGCTTTTAGTCCCTCTTAGACACAGTTTTCCCCTTTTCCGTTGCACGTGTATACACACTCACACACGCACACACCACCGGTGTCGGTGCTTTTATATACACGCGCGCGCACTTATATTATATACACATTTGTAAATATATATCTATGCATAGGCGTTCGTACTTTGTGTGTGTATGATATAATGTTATTGAATGGGGAGAATCACACATGAACTGCACGCGCAACATCTGGCGGATTTTCGCTACTACATATACTATATGATATTATATTATTATTTTCCGCGCACGGTCGCCGTCGTCGCGCCCGTTATTCAATCCGGTTCCCGGAAACGATAGAAAAATATTTATCAACAGCGGTGACAGCGGTGACTGCGGTGGTGCAAGAGCACCACGTTTCGATGGCTTTTTCTGAACCATAATATTATAGCTATACACACTGTCAAAACAAACGAAACGGATCATGGAGCCGCATGCAGCGGTGCGCGTGAATACTGTTTCGACCGAGAAATCTGAAAAGTAATATTTATCCATCCGTTATTTGCGTATGAATAATAATAAACTGTTGGCGCTGTATTGTTAAAAAAAAAAAAAAAACAACACGCGTTTCCACTTTTCTATATATTATTATTATACTATCATGTGTATCGTACATATTTTTGAATTATTTACTGTGGCAAAAATATTGATAACAGTATTATTTGTTTTTTTTATATATTCAAATCGACAATAGCTGAAAGCCGTGTAAAGTATCGAGTAAGCAGAATTTGTGGAAAAAATGTATTGCTACTACTTCTGATTATAATACCATGATTTGAAAACAATAAAATTTGACTACAACGTGAGGACGAGAGGTGTCGTCATTTATCTCCACGGATGACTTTGGCTGTAGAAACTTTCGATCGCCACGGTATTAGGGAAGGTGATCCCTTAAATTTAGCTTGTCCGTTTGCAACGGTAAAATACACACTATCATATGTATATATTGTAAAGAGCACAGTTAGTCGTTGTATTTTATGTGTATGTTTAGATATATAGATACTGCATAGTGTATAGCTGCGACTGTTATACGTGTTCGGTCAACCGTTTTTATTGCGCTCGTCCTGTTCGTTTTCTTTCGGCCCGGCGCGTCTCTCGGCTTCGGTGTGCAATCAATGTTGTCGTTTTTAACGATATACACACCGCGGCAGCCGATCTAATGTCGAGCAATAAAAGGGTCTCCTTGACCAGTGTTTGTGTATATATGTATATATAACGTATTTCCGGAATTCTCGGACGAGACGGCGAGGTGGTCCGCGGCGATGACCGCACGCGCTCGGCCGAAGAGCGACGGAAAAGTCCAACAGCGATATATGCGCGTATGATGCTGCGAAGAGAGAGGGAAACGAAAGTATAGAAGAAAAAAGGATCACCGCACGCCGCTGGCACAAGGGTTAAGTCGTAAAGCAACCCTTAACACGAGCCAATTACATCGAACCGTTGCCACCGCAAAGTAGGGTCAATCCTCTCCTACACACATATAAACTAAGTCTCCGCCACCGCCGATGACCCGATACGACTGAGGGTGTGGTTACCCCGCGTAAATATATATTGTTTCACAAGCCGTGTATACACATGGCCACCGATGATATTAGCTACCTGCGTGCGTCCGTCGTAATTTCAACTCAAACGATCGGACAAAAACAACTATACAGCATCAGAGCTGTCCGTGATGCCGTCCGGGCGTATCGGTCCCCCAAACGGACACGATATATATCTATTGAACGACGATAGAAGTTAAGCTCGCGCATATATACTTTTATAGGTTTTGAACCAGAACAAGAGATATACCGCTTTTACGATGGTCCTGTTTTTAATTTCTTTTTTTCTAATCTATTCCCGTATAAACTGTATTGTTTCGAATAAAATAGAAAGTGTTGTGCTTTGAACGGTGGTATAACACGTTTTTTTTTTTTTTTTACTGCTATTATTTCACCAACCGTAAGAAAAACCCACCAAAAACCGTAAAATATTTTTGAAAAAGTGTGGTTTTCAAACGAATATTGTTTCATAATTGGTCTTTGTTACAATAACTTATCTACATTATGCATACTTCGTAAACCAACACAACATTCAAATTATTCTATATAGGTAATATTCAAAAACTTATATAAATTGTTTATTTAATTAACTACAAATATAATTTTATTTCCACAATACATCATGTCTGTATATTATATGAGACCGCGGTACACTGCAAATATACAGCCTATTTTATAAAGCGATCATGAATCACTATAAGCCCATGTAAAACTGTTAATAACAAATTTAATAAACTGACATTTATTTCGATATGACTGTACCGTAATATTCTGAATGTATAAATATAATATTAAGATTATAAATAACTGTTGAATTTTTAACATTTTGGCAAGATTTAAACAGATCACCCACGCATATTTAAATACAGTATGATGGTTATACTATAATCTGAGGTAACATAATCATAACGTAATCTTTATGATACTGATACACATAAATAAATCAAATAAAAAATATACAGCCTGTTTAATATAATATTACACGTAAATATTTGAACTCGACGCATCACAAGCCACGTACACAGAGACGCCTGTTAACGGTTAAGTAGCAAACGGTACAGAAATGTGCATATTTTAAACCATGGTCCACAGCATCGATGGGTAAAACAATAATGACAGTACGCGGCTTTGTACCGAATTTTCACTAACGGATTTAAGTGGCAAACTCCGATGATAAAACGGAGACATTTTTGAAGTGTTGGGTATTATATACAATATAATAATATAATATATATATATATAATATATTGTATACAATATCAAACAACGGCGTGTAATAACATTCGAAATGGTGTGCAAAACTTCCTCATATACAATATCGTGTTATATACATCACGCGCGGTCTTTTATGACGTTTTGGAAACAATCAAAACTTTCGACGAAATCTGATCGAACCCTCGGCGACTGGAAATAATAACATTCGCCAGAATCGTCCTGCAGCCCCGCGACAAAGTATTTAATTTTAATATACATACACAGTTTATGAATGGGTGTGTGTGAGTACATCCTATTGTAACGCACATAATACATGATGTAATATCGTATACATGTATATACGCCGATGGCGTTCGAACAATAATAAATCGAGTTCGCTCTTTTCGGCGACGCTTCCGCCGAGCACACGCTCGAATATAATATATTAAGTATATTCCAGTGTTCGAGTGAGTCGCAGACGGCAAAGTTTTCCGCAAAAATTCTCCGGGTCACGTATATACCACGCCGCCTCTTACCGCACGACAAAAGATTCCGAAAAGTTGATATTAACGCGCGCTGACTTGACGTGTGTTTTCACTGATACGTTATGCGATGATGGTTGTGCGCAAACGTCAACGTAATATCTATATTCTTATTTCTTATACATAATAGTATGTAAGTCTCGTATACACGCTTACACGTAATTGTGCGTATGCGTTTCACACTGAAACAAGAAATGAAAAATACAAAGCTACATGTTATATTTTTTGCGTGCTACCTGCGTAGTTCCTATGGTACAAAAGCGATGTTTCACGAACTATTCACATCATAAAAGTTTTTTTAATTGGTCAAGCTAAATTCCAAGGGTTATAAAACGTGCATTATTTGATAAATTAATTTGAAGTTATGTATAAAAATATTATTTTAAAACGAAATATCTAGTTAATTGAATTGCACTTTTTTATCTATTTTTTTTTTTTTAATTGAGAAACAAAATTAATAAAATAATAATATTTTCTTTTAAAATTTGGTATAAAATATGATTTGTATTATTCATTTATGCATCGCGTAATCTCTGTTCCAAATCGTTTTTCGTTTACAATTTAACGTCGTTTACAAATTTAATTATAATACCACTCCAGTGCTCCACTGACCTACACAAAATAGTGAACCACGCCAGTAACAAAGGGGTTATGTCCTCGGGTTTTAATATATTAACTACAGAAAGCAAATTGTTATTTTTTAAGCAAATTTCGTAAAGATTAAAAAACGTATTCATCAAAGCAAGTAATCCATTTTATATTTACGCTGCTTATAGTATTAGTCGAAGATAGTTTATCTGCAATGTAAAAAGGTGGAGGACAAAAGTGTTTCAATGTAATAATTCAAACTGGGTATTGTTAAAAAACGTAATCCAATTTCAACACGACATTGTATCCCCTCGTTCCGAATTCCATATTACATTATTGTACTAAGTAGATGTACCTACATATAATATATGTATATATATATATTGATAACGACGGATGAAACGAAAACGTCTGTAATTTCTGTAAGATCAGAATTGTGTACACGCGACCAATATCGTTAAGATTAAATATTTTCTAAAGCTGCGCGACAGCAGTAAAAACTAATGAATAGTGTATAGCAGAGTAGTTACGTTTGATGGTTTCTTCGTTCACTTGTCGTTATGAATCGAAAAGGAATGCACAACATTGACGTTGCCATCAAGGGGGCGTCAGCTAATTGCAAAAAGAGAAAATCAAATCAAAATCCCCTTCCACAAACACACACATACAAGTGTATAACGTGTATTCAGCTTCGATCGGTTCGGGTTGGCGCACGACACTTTGTCTAAACGTTTTGGACAGAACTGGAAGCGACAAGTATAAACGCGTCTAATGGGATTAGAGTGTGACACATCGATTAACACTCGTTTCGTCTGTACGTATATATAAACATATTATATGTATATAGTGTAACGGAAAAGCTAATTTACAAAGCACAACCAAAGTGCGATAAAATACACGAGTGTCTTGGATTATTATGATCGTCTCAGACCGCCTTACCATAATCGTAGGTACGTATATTTCATGTTTTATTATGTCACAGGAAAAATGAAAAATAAATTAAAGATGTAAATATGTAAAAAAATAAATGCATTATTTTTACTTGTTGTAATACATGCTTTTCTTAACACAAATTATGAATAATAATTTTATCATTTCTGATTTCACTTTACTTTTTACTTTTATCAATATTATCAATAATTTCCGACAATTAAAACTTTTAAAACATATTTTAGTGATTATTTATTAATGTTCGACTTTTTTAATATGTGTAAGCTAATTTAAAAAATTAAAAACATTTATTACTGTTCCTTTTCAATAAAACTTTATAATTTTTTACTACATAAATTAATTTTATACATAATTTTTTTTTTTGTTTTAATTTATTGTAAACTTCTTAAGATTTTTTTACTTCAATAAGTTTTAGCCCTAAAAGTATTAATTTAAACATTTTCCTAGTGACATGACCTACTAATGTATTTTTTAGGTGGCCAGAATATTTTTTTTCAATGTATAGAATGCTAAAATTGTGTACACATATTTAACAATTATTCATATAAATACTGTATTGTTCCAAAAATATAACTATACCACGTTAATTGTTACATTTTCGAACAATTTTTGTAAAATTTAAAAATTATGTGATATGTTAATCAGAACAATAATACTGTCGCGATATATAATCCATTAATTTAGTGAAATTGGTTTGAAACCTGACGTTTTATGTATAAATTAATATCGAATTAAAAGTTTACTGCTCTACCAATTTCACTGATCTAACTAGTAGCCACAAACAACTTAAATATCATAATATGCACATTAGTAATTTTATAAACTCAAACTAAATTAGAAACTCTGTTGTTTAGGCTTTTATAAGAATTTCTGGCATGGAATTTTTTATGTATATAAATGAATAAATTACCTCGAAAATCTGTGCGTATTACACATAGTATTTAAAACAAAATGAGCAATTATAAGTAAAATATGAATGTCAGTAATTAATAATTTTACATGTATCAGGCATGATACATTAGACAATTAACTTGTTAATTATATACTACATAATTCTTTAAAGTGCATACGCAATTGTATTTTATAGTTTCCTCAATGTCAATGATCAATCAAAAAATAAACCATCATTTTAAATAATTGACCTAATCATTGTTAATATTATATTATTATTGGTTAGGATAATAGAAATATTTTATGATTATACCACTATACACACTAATAAAATAAAATTAATGAATTCTTCAATATATGCTCGATCTAATAACTCAAACTAAAAAATCTCCTTATAAGCCTGTCGTAAACTTATAATTTTGTTTGGTAAGTTCCCTCACTATCGGTTGGAAAATTATATATATATATATATATATTATATATTATCGACAAATTCGGAGGGGAGGACTTATAAAATTTACCAATAAAAAAATTTTGATTTGCAAATTCAAAAATGGATTTGCAAAATATTGCATATTTTCAAACCAATCGTAAAAAAAATAGAGGGCTAACTTCACAATTACCATGATTAGATTCAATTTTAGGAATGGCATACATATAATTTTAACAATGTAACACAAAGTTCCGGATAAGCAATTTAGCGGCATCGCTGTTATAGATAACAATTATACCAATATCTCGGTTCAAAATAGTTAACTTACTTATGCCCTATACTATAATTTCGCAAGTACTTTTTAATATTAAAATGTTTGTATTATTTATTAACAATAAAATAATAAACAAAAGTGCAATGTAACTAAGTTTAGATAAGTAAAAATTATTATAAAAAATATTTAATATGTATAACCACATGATGCAAGTTAAAACAACCGACAATTAATGATATACTATAAGCAACAGTTTTTATTTTTCATAGTTAACTTATAATATAATTCAAATATATGAATTATTAACAATATAAAAGTAGTTTTATGTAAATTTAAGGATTATATAACCATTATTTGTACTAAATAATAATACAATATCATATGTATATATTACATTTTTTAATATACTTAATATAACATAATACATTCTCACATTTAAATAATATAATATTAAAGCTATAGACAAAATAATAATACAGATTCTTATATATTTCTGTTTAATAATTTTAACTAATCAAAAGGCAGTACATTTTTCTATCAAGCATGCTTATTGATCATTATTGATGAGTTATACTATTGGAATACAATTTGTTGTTTGTCTCCGTCAAAAAATGATGTCAAAGCATAATCATAATATATAAAGTATAATATTTAAAACCATTGTTTATTAAAATATATTTTATTAAATTAACTGTGAATCTTTTTATTTTAACACATTTTAATATGAGTAAATAATATCAATTAGTAGGTAATAAGGTTTTAATTTTTAAGATCATATTACTAGCTAGTGCTATATTTTCTATTTTTTTGCTATACGCCATTATACAATGCTCCTACATATAACATCATAAAACTAAGATGATTTATTAAACAACAACAAAATGTAATTAAATAAAATAGTACTAATCTTAAATTAATAAAATTAAATATGTTGATGAGATCTTCGTTGTTTCATCACTCCGTGAGTACATGAGACTAGAATCTATAATAAATTATCATTATCAATATGATACGTAAAGCACATACAAATATAATAACCAACACAATTTTTGATATTAAAATGTTTCTTACTTAGCTATTTATTATACTAACATGAATACGTATTGGTTAAAATTTGGTTTATTTAAGTATTTGTCAAAATATTATAATTATAGCCACGGTGTGAGAACCATATTTTCTTTAAATCAAATCCGCGTTGTATAAAATAATAATACATATAAAATGCGTTATAATGTCATTATACTATGCATATGTCGCGCGTAAAATTTACACATTTATATAATATAATAATACACATCACATAGTTAACGGTCTTACCCTTATTATTGTTCTATCCGTTCTGGACGATCAACGCAATGACGCCGCACAGAGGTATACATGCCGTTTATAGTTTCATTATTTTTTCCTCATTATTTATTTATGAACCCGGTCCGGTTTTAATGCGTCTCCCGCAAACATCGGCATACTACGATAATATATAAGTATACCTACGCGATTTTCGACGGTCGCCTGCGTTATATCATATACCTTTACGTTATATACGCACAGCCAATTTCTACGTTCTGTGAGTGGCGGGGAAAATCGAGACGACGGCGGTGGTGAGCGGTGACGGCTTATATTGAAAACCTTGTCGTACATTATTAATACTAATCTGGCCCGGAGCCGAGATTACTGCCGGTCCGTCTGCAGTCCGCCAATCGTCTCTCTGCTTTAGTCTGTCTGTCTGTCTATCTGTCTGCGCCTGTCGTTCGCCTTTGACGTTTGCATAAAATGAAAAAAAAATATATTTATATATATAACGCGGGGACGCATACTACCGAATAATTATAAAATATTCTCAACTTCGTATTTATATATAACGATCGTAGGCATCGATTCTCCGCCGACTTTTCCTCTTCGGTGTATTCGAATATCGTCATTAAACATTCGTCAATTCGCGCCCGTCGTTCCCGCACAATATTTAATAATATATATTATGTATATATGCATAATATCCGCGGCCCCACAACAGCATCAGTGCGAGCGACGAAGACCCCGGGGACCAGCGCACAGAGAGCGTTTTTAATCTTTAGACTTTTCCGGCCGCGCCGACAAGATAATAATGTATACAATAATAACATTATACAACACAAACGTTACGAGACGCATTTCATCGACTGGTTGTATAGAGGTAATATATAAATATGTATAGCGCATAATATATATACAGTAAGAGAGGTTCAACGACGCTCGCAGTGGTGTCGGGTGCAAAAATAAGCAAGTTGCAGAAATATTAATAATAAAATACAATATGAACGGGAGAAAAAAATCGACACGACCGAGTCCGCTGTTGGAAAGGCGATTATATTTTTTTTATTATTATTATTATTATTATTTACATTTTTTCTATGTCACTACTACTCGAAGACGCCACTCAATCTCGCGGTGGGTACGTGTGGTAATTACATTTTCTTGCATTACACAAGCATGTCGATTTAACAAACCGGAAAACGAGAAAAACGCGCAAATTAAAAAGACTTTACGTGTCCGCGATGACCCAAAAGCGTATACGTTTATATAATAAATACACGAGTATATATTATATAAAAATTGTGTACAGATATAATAATAAATATATGTGTGTATTATAGTAATAATATAGGTATTTTATATCATCTTTTTTAAGTAAATTATACATATATAAATTAAAAAATCTAAAATTATAAGTCGTTACTCAATATACCATGCAACCATCTCAATAAAATATAAATTAATGTTTGATATTTTGATATAAGTCAAACTTGCATATTGCAATTACATATTATTCAAATATTATGCGTTGGTTGGAATAGTTTTTTTTATGTGCTATTAATATTATAATATGTGTTTTATAATATAATAATATTATGATTGTCGATCAATAAAATCTGTTACGAATTATATACAATACTATTATTGTAATTATTATTTAATTTAAATTGTATTGTTAACGCGCATCGAGTGCACAGTTTAAGTTGAGTTAAATTCAACGTGTCTTGAACCATGAATATCAATAGATCATTTTCATATTATATTATATTAGTTATTTTACTTTGGCCTGCACATCTACAATACGATGTGTGTCGAGCCCGAGCATTTTCGTATTTTTTTTATTCGTATTGTGTCATCTCAATAAACGATATATATGCGACTTAAATGAAAACCTCTACACGTGTATTTTATCATTTTAATTGCGTGTAAAAATATGCGCAGACATTCCGGGAAAATTGAAAATTATAGGTTAGGGGAATGGTCCGTAAAATATAAGACACCGTACCCTAATATAATATTATATATATATATATATACATGTATGTGTATATAATTATAAAATATATAATATAATTGTGCCTGTTATAAATGTCCACTAATGGGAGGTTTTGGACTCATATAAACCCATATTACTCAACTCTGAGGAATTCAAAACTACCCGTCATTAGAAGGGGTTGTGACGTTATATTAAGAAATATTAGCGGTCTCGTATAATAATTGGTTTTTTTTTTTGTTTTTAAATATTCTATGTGAATTTTTAAATATTTTTATTTCAAGACACCTCTGTAGTTTTTTTTTATAATAAAAAGAAATATAATAACATTATCCCTTTAAATTTTAAATGAAAAAGACATTTTTAATTTTTGATTATAGGTCAACAATATAGTTTGTTCTTTTTTTTCGACAAGGGATATCAGATATTGAATATTTTTATGAAATAAAGTTAAAAACAAATCTCGTATAATATACGCATAAACTTCATCACTATCGTACATTCGTACATATAATATAATATTACAATTTATAGACTATAGTTTATAATATAATACATATATATGTGTATAATATATTATAAAGAATAACAATAGTATATAAGTTTCCAAGTAAATTGTTCAGTAGTCGTAGATCAATTTTACGGGTCTAGTTAAAAATTTAAATCCATTTTCTCTGGTTCCGACGATGTGCGTTGGTTGATTAGTCTGTTTTATTGCCAGATTAGGCCCCAGGGGACCATCGCCGCTGCGTTCCGGAGTACAGCAGAAATGACGGTTTCCAATATTGAAGCTCCGCGGCGGCGCCGTTAACAAGACTTTGCAATTTAGTTTAATCACCGCCACCCTCTACGTCGTGCCAGGGTTTTCCGCTGTCCTTCGGTGGCTGGCGGTATTACCTGTGGGAAAGCGACGAAATTAATATAGTGTTGATCAAAATAAACGAGTCCTTAATACGCATTGGGTCGAGCGCTCGCCATAGGAGGTGGCGGTGGTGGCAATGGTGAAAGGGTGCGAATGGTTTCGCGCTTAAGGTCCGGCGAACTCGCACGCGTTAATCCGGCGATGTGCCGCCGCCAGGTCCCCCAGGTGCGCTTAATTACCGGACCGGGATCAATTACGAATTAATAAGGAATCGTTCGAGGGTATATATGGGAGGACGGACTAACTGTAAATACGCGTAGGTAGTATAGTAGTAGTGTACTACAGTAGTGGAGGCGGTGATGGAGAGCCTTTTCGGAAAATCGTGTACCGTTGACCACCGGCGGCGATAAATCAAACGGAAGACGGGGGACCTAACCTCAAAAACTAATGTGAACGCCGTTGGATCGTAATTCTCAACCCAGGCAATATTAAATGCCCTCCGGTCGCCGCTGCCAACCCCTTCGTCGGGACAACGTACGTACACGCGCGTGTGTGTGTGTACACAGCCGAGTTTGGATACGACGATTGAGTGCGAGAATGATAAAGAGAAAGAGAGGGGGACGAAGAGACGACAGTCATCCACTTTGTGCGACCATACGGAATAATGGCCATATATCGGTATGGCCCTCTCAGTTTTTACCGGACCCAAACCGAACCGTACACACACACACACACACACACAAATCTACTATATACATTTACGAATTAATCATTTTGGACGTTATTATTATTTCGAAACTACTTTAGGAAATTCGAAATCGATTTGTCGAACTATATGATATTAATTTTATATTTATATATAGGTATACATCTACAGCCAGTGACGACACGCGACAAATAATGTCAGTGTATCGTCCTCTCAATAACACAGAACTGAGCATTTATCAATTTTCTCGACCGCATATAATTTTGCTGTCGACCGGTAAAACTTTGCCTCGGAGACCGCACCCCGACCGGACTTTGCGAATTAATTAAACATCCGAGCATAAACGCCGCTTTGTCGATGATGGGCACCGCGATACCATTAATATACGACGATATCAATATACAATCCATTACGGTTGCCAACCGGAGCCGTCTACATTTACGTATTACACTCCAGTCTTATTTTATTATATTATTATCATTCACGTGCCGCAAATTCGAATAGTTTATTTATATTTTCGCACTTTCCTAGATTTGATGGTCATTCAATATGTAATGTTTTAATTTTAAAATTTCGTTTTAATTTCAACACTGTTATGTTAGTTGAGAATGAGTTCTTTGATTTATTTTAATTAAATGTTATAAAATCGGTTTCGATTTGTATAATATAGGTATACTAGCGCATTAGTCTTATCCCTCTATAATTAACACTTGATTTGATTTTTTTTTATGGAAATAAAACCGAAAGGTAATAGTCCCCGGTATTCGTACTAAAATCGTTTCTTATTATAAATTGTTGTCATGATTGATACATCAACTAACAAGCCGCGTTTTCAAGATGAATATGGTAACAATAATTAATATTGTGTTATTGTAATACAATAACAGGGTGTCGCGGGGACAAGACATGTAAAGTCGCGAACGTTCTCGGTCATTGTCAAAGAAAATACCGGAATGTGCGAATACGTTGCGGTGACAATTATTATTATTATTGTTATCATCCCAAATTATTCGAAAACGATGAATTTTGGTGTTATCATTTGACGAAGGCGCGATCACGCCATCTCCTTCGCCATTCGTCCGGGCGTTCGGACAATGGACATGCACGCGTCGCCTTGCATGTTATGAAATAATAATAATATGATGTGCGCGTGTTAGTACGTGCACATATCGCCCGTTCATCATTTATACACATGGTACAAATAACGTACACTATACACAATAATAGTGAACCGTATGTCGTACGCATTGTCAGAATCGAAATTAATAACGAGCGCATATTATTATAACGTGCAGTATTATAATATTGTATAGACTATATAAAGGTACCTACTCTGAACGTCACTCTCGCGGAGAACATGCGACGGTCGCGAAAATCGAATAATATTATATTATAACATCGCCGTTGTCTTAGTGTACATAATAATATATGCGACGGCGCGCGGCGGTCTGCAGCTAGAAATAAGTCCGCACACGTCAATTTCAGCGTTAATTTGGAATATAACTCAAGCCCCTTCTTGCCGTACATATAGTATGTTCATAGTACATAGTACATTAGTACCTACTACTATTATTATTATTATTATTATGTTATGTGATGCCGTCGTATATAGACACGCCACACCTGCAATCTACTGCAGACCGACGTCGTTTTACCACTCGACAGACCTTTGATTCTCAGCTCTATTATCATTATTATACGTATAATAATATAATATACGAAGTCACCAGACCACTTCGCGTTCTCTTAAATTATATACCGAGTCCGTCAACACAGACTTAATTATTTATAATACGATTTTAGTAATTGTTTTGAGTATTATACTTACGATAAGACAACACATATTATCATATTTTTTCCCTACACTATAAATGACACTAATTCCAATTTTGATTTAATCTATATCTTAGAGGTTTGTATAAAATTGGAAACTATACTGAACTAATTGACATCAACTTTTGCATACATATTCTTAAGACTTATGGAGTATCTTTAGCTTCACAGTTTTACCACTATAGATCGATATAAGGTGGCTCACACTTGAATTTTATTCTGGCTCACGAAAATTTAATCTTTTTTATTGTTATTATACTTAGAATTGTCATTCGTTATAGAAAAGAAAAATTAAAGTATTAAACGGTTGATCAATCCACCTTTGTAATTTTGTATTGATATGGGTTTATTTTTAAATAAACAAAATGGTGTTTAATTTATTTATTGTTATTCAAATTTCAAAAAGGCAATTCCCGTATGTTTTTTCCCGTATATAGATTCATAAGCTACTTGACCAATTCTGAGAAAAGTTTCAGAAACTATTCTTAAAAATAGCAGGGAAGTTTAGAGTAATGGAGCCACGTTTGAAAGAATACCCAGTAATTCAATTCTCCAATCCAATGCATCTCAGTTGAATTAATTCATAAATGCCGATTTACTTATAAATTGAAGTACACTAAAACCGAGATACATTGATGCTACCATATTTTATGTTTGTTCATTTTTATCCCGGGCAATGTCGGGTTATATAGCTAGTATAATATATAATATAATATCGTATACATCATATATATAGTAATCACGGGTTTGTTCTTGAGCTGTAGGCTATCGGTGGGTGAACCATTCGTGAATAAAGTCAATAAAAAGTAATTTTATTGACGTTACGAGTTTGTTTGGGATAACATATTATTACGCGTATTGCACTGACATGTGCACATCGCGCTGCAATGATTTGGATCTATATGCATCGTATTATTTAATATACGATTTCAGGAAAGGGTTGATAATATCTAAAGGAGTTGTGTACACATAAACGTCAAACTATCTCTTATATTGACGCTCTACCAACTTATATTGCACACTAATGTGAACGTTAAGGTTGAGTACATCAGATGATAATATTATTTGATTGATGTGTTTTCAAATCTTAAACGGGTTCATGTTTTGCCTTACCTAAACCTCTGTAGTTTATTTCATTCCAATTGTGATCTGGAAGTATAAAGCAAACTTTAAAGCTCGGGACTTGAACCAGGTATAAGTATAATATTTTAAGTACATGCAGATAAAATTAAAACTTACTTAATCTGCATTGTATTTGGTATTAAGTTTGATTATATAATGGTTTATATTTTAGTTTTCTGTATTATGAAATAACATATTATGATAAGATGGTTAATTAATAAATATAGGCGAGACAGATCAAATCGATTATCACTGTGTTATATTTGAACCGTTCCGCCTGCCTGAATGTTTTATTTTTACTAGACACATATCAATCGACTTACGACAATTATAATATTATTGTGGAGTGGTCGTTCTCAGCCCGTTTCACATCATTACGCACCGCCGAACAACCCTCGGCGATCACTCCAACAGTCACGTAGTAAGTATAATATACCTATTCGTGATGTAATATATTTTTAAATTAATACAACTCCAACGTAGTCAAACATATATATATATATATATATATATATATATATATAATATAAACGCGTACATTGTATGGTCCCTTTAGACTCTACGGGTTTGCGTCTGGATTTCTACAGTTTTCGAATTAAAAAAAAAAAATAATAATAATCATAAATTAAATGAAAACCACCCGAACAAGTGACGTCCAATTCATCCACTTCTTTTTTTTTTCAATTGGATGAGTTCAAAAATCTATAACGATATAATGAAGATATTTCATTTTTTTCCCGAAGGGGGCCGAAGGAGTTATTGACGTGGAACGATGTTTTGTGTGCACGTTCGGCATACGCGCGCAGAGGTAAAGTATAAAAATAAAAATATGAAAAAAGTGTCCGTCCGCCCAGATTTCCCTTCATCCATGCATGTCTACGGCGCGCAATAATTGTATATGTATATATATATACTTTATATATACACTACGGCAGTACATGTATAATGTATAATGTGTGTATAATACGTATAAGTACGTACACCCAGCAGACGCGTATAAAAGACGGGACGACATAATATTATATTATATTATCCGCGTATTTTGTATGTATACCGTTCGATGCTCATTTCGCGACGTCCCCCGCTGTTGCTCTTATCGCGGCGGTCGTGGGGCCCGCGGATCGCTCTGTGTGTGCGGGAAAGTAAAAGTTATTTACAATATTTCGAACACAGAACGCTCGGGGAAATTGAAACATAATTGAATGGCTCCGTATTGTGTTCGACTAAGCGAACGCAACTCGACGAATGTTTTGTCGTTAACGTGCCATTAAGTTCGAACAAAGTTTTCTTCCTTTTTTTTTTTTTATTTATTTATTTTTATTATTATTTTTTTATTTTTTCGTTCAATTCCCCCTCTAATTAGGCTACGGCGTTATTGAAAAATTCACTTTTGATTCATTTTTAAACCACCACCGCCCGCAAACTTTCTTTTCACGACTCAATGCACTCGTCGTCGGAGTATAGTCACCGCTGCGGCATAACCCACAGCAACAACTATACATTCCGCAATTGAATACGCGTAAGGCGGCAACTTTTGTGCAATTGACATGCTCCGTTGTTGTTTTTTCTTTAATCAGTTTGTCGAATAAAAGTATAAATTCATAATGACTTTTCCCCTTTAAGATTAATTCACATTTGTCGAAAACACTGCATCGACGGCCCTATCCCTCTTTACTAGGCGGTCGAACACCATGTTTGCTGTACGAGTAGGTATATATACTAATATTTGTTCAGTTCATTTGAAAAGATAGATTTAAATAGTTATTGACATTTTACGTGTACAAATACACACCGTATATTATTCAGTATAGTACCTATCTATATTTAACGAGTTTTTCGCATGGTCAGTCGTAGACCAATATAATATAATGACAAAATATAACACATTAGTAATAGTAATGTAATGTATATGCAAAATGTACATTTACTATAAAATATTATTATGTAAATGTCTTCCAGTAGTGTTCCGTTTAGCTATAATGTAGTCGAGATTTAAAATCATTCTGCTTTGGACAGCCGTATAATATACAATATATAATAATGTCCATGTTTTATAATTTCATATACTTATAGTTGATTAAAGATTAGAAAAACAAAGTCTTAAATATTAATATATAATATATTTTTTTTCATATTTTAGTTTTGGTATTATAAAACTGTAATCTTTGGAGAAAACATTAATGCTCTGACAGTATCTAACAATAATAAGTAGCCGCTTCACGGCGTTAGTGGTATCATTAATCTGCAGTATCACGAATAATAATTTATAGTTTTCCGATGAAAACTCTCTAATGGAGTGAATTTTAACATTTCAACGAAATTTTTGCTATTCTCAGTGCCCTAAAGCTGTGCTCTAGGTAACTTTTTAATTTTTCTGTTTTCCTTTCATCCAATACAAACGTTTTGATTTCAATCGTTCACGCGTATCTTTCTCTAATTTTTTAATGAATTCTGGCAGACATCTACAGTCATCACGTTATTATATAATATATTTATTCACATGATTTTCAAACGAGAGGTTTTTTTTATTTTTAGTAATATAAGTCACATCCGTTGGTACATCGTATTATTATACAGGACTACAGATCTCGACAAGAAAAATATACGTGGTTGTTATTGAAAGGTCTGCAGTTTACTCATCATACGACAATGATTATCGAGGGTATTCGGTTCGCGGCCCTTTTATTGTTGTTATAATATTATTACCATTTTTTTTTTTTTTTTTAATAATAAAAATAATCGTTATATGTACTGCGTCGTTTACGTGTATTCGGCTGGACGCCATCGTCTCCGTTGCAGCAACAGCGGTATCGTCATCATCATGGTCGAACGATTGTATGAACCGAATTAAAAGTCCACCAGATGTTTGGATTCCGGAAATTAATATTCACGGGTTCACCCACAACTCACCGTCGTCACACCAAACCCTTTCGACGTTTTTATTTTTATTTTTATTTTTCGGGGTGCGGGAGCGAAACTGTTTGCCAAAAACAAGTTACGCTGCACGCACATATCGGCTCGTCACGATATTACAATAATTTTCCATCGATGTGCGTTATTATTTAGTATTATTATCGTTTACCACATCATTGTTGTTTTTGCGAAATCGGATTTATTTAGGTTTACGTGTAAATGCATTCCTCGCGTCCCCATGAGAACTTTTTGCAAACACCGCTCACCGCGTTTAACCGATTAACAGTGCAGTCTCGTGCTTTGCACTCATAGAACAACCCTCGATCGTATACATACAACTACTGCAAAGGGTTACCGACATCTTAAACGTAAATTATTCAAACCATTTTTACGTGTGCTACATCTGCCGACCCGAATACACGCCTTTTTTCGACAGACACATTAAACCGTGTCGTCTGTAAAATACGTAGCGCGTTATTACATCATACTAGTGTTATGGAATAAAGTCAAAACAGTATATTCATTATTAAATTATAAGACCACGATAAAATGCAAACTTATTTACTTATCATATTTTAAATGTTAAATACAAGATTTTTGTTGATTAAAATTGCTGTTACCATTATGTGATATATTATGGAAATTAACTTTTTTCTTAGTAGAAATTGAATTTAAATATATAATATTTTCGCATAATGTATACTAGGTTGTATTAAATATTATTATGATATTATAATATCGACAACCTAATCTAGCACCTAGGTAATTAAGGACAAACGATATAAGAGCGCTCGAAATCACAACTAAAAAGATACTATTTAATAAGAATCACATAAAAAAACGAAACACATTGTCCGAAAAAATCTCCATACACAATATTGTACAAATATATTGATATTACATAGGTTTGTAAAATAATAATATACGCGTCGTTGTATAATTATTATAGTCGAGTTGAGTTACAGCAGCACTTATAATGATGATGATTTCGTTAAGGCGCAGCAGTAGTAGAGTTTTGTTCGAGGACACATGATCTTCTCGCACTTAACGTGCATATAACACATCATATTATAATATATAATAAATATACGTAGAGTACAGGGTCTGCTGATAATTAATTTCGACAACCCGTTTAAGGCGCGTTCGTGCACGATTCACACACACACGAACAACTACATAATATGATTTGTTTATTTTTTACTTAAACGTGTATGTGTGTGTGTGTGTGTATACATCGTACACGTGGATTAACTAATGAACGGATTTCGATGCGAGTACGAGTACGTATTTAATAATAATAATAATATGTACAGTTTTCAAGCGTCAACGTGTCTCTTCGTCAAGTGTGTCGAGGGTGTCATGTAAACGTCAACGAACCGACGGCAATACCACGAGGGAGAGTGAAAAACAAAAAGGGACTCCAAGTAAAATAATATTATATATAGATGCGCATCGAGCGTCGGAAAATTGCAGAGTAGGAAAAATTCCACTCATTTCACTGGAATCGGCGTCGACAACCGCCGGCCATTGCTTTTTAATACGGTTGGGGCTCTCTATGTTTTGCATTATTATTATTATTATCATAATGGTATTAAAACCGTGACAATAATATAATATCTAAACACAACGCGTATTATGTACCATATATCATAGCAGGTGTATTTACCACGGCGTGTCCCGTTTTCGTATCGCAACAACAGCCTTGTATCGCGTGATAATAATACGTATTATAATATGTAGGCCGTCGACTATAGATATTCTGTAATATTATGAAATTGCGTGTTTTGTAAAAGGAGGACCTCTCGACGGCGGCGGTCGAAAACGGAAAAATTCACGACGGAGATTCACAGCAGCGCACGTATGTCCGCGTGCGGCGGTAGCGTACACAGATGTAAATATAATATGTATATATAAATGTATACTATCCCGTTCAAAGGTTAACGATTACCGAAGCTACCATACAAGATATATATATAAAGGTGTATACCCCCGTGCTGTGGAAGAGTCTCGTTGTGCAGGCGGTGCGGGCGGGAATGATTTAATTAAATATTTAATCAGAAAACAATTCCAATTTGCTTTCGGGATTTACTCGCGCGCGCCGCGGCGTATACACTGCGACGACGATGTACGCTCGAGAGACGGGTCTCGCGCAGATGTTTGGAAGAGGTGAGCGAGGAGGAAAACGCGAAGAGTGAGAGTTCGGCCGAGCATAATTATGCCAAAAGACTCGGCGGCGTGTAATTTGTAGCCACGGCAACAACTGCTGTGCCGACACCGTGCGGAGACCGTGTTTTTGCGTTTACAGTGTACTCTGTGTATGTGTGCGTGTTTTGCCGCCCAAACGAATGGTATATAATCGAAAGACAAAGCGCTTTTTACCGAACATACTATATTCTCGTGCCGGCACCCTTATAACTATTCTTATAATGTTATAAACATACTTACATATTATACACATTTTAGACGATGTAAATGAGGAGGTGTAAACTTTTTTTATTCTCTCGCGGTGCTTCATATACATTTAAGTGCCGTCGACAATCGTTATAATATTATGTGCTTATTTATACCACTTATCGTCTTATTGAATCACCACACCCTCGACCCCGCCATAACCACCAACGTATCCACTGTTCCTGACAAGAGTAACCTACTGAAACTTTTAAAGTTTACTATGAATAATTAATATAGTAAATATAATATTGTTCGTTTAATGTATTTATAAGACTAATAATGACATACTATTGGTCTGATGGATACCAACAATAGTATACGATATTGTATCACGTCAAGTAATAGAAGTTGCATTACCTCTTTGATTATAATGTATACAATTCAGTAATAAGATTTATGTTTTTGGAAGATTCTTGTAAAGAATGAACAAAAACTTAAATAAACCATAACCGTCTGTATAACTATTACCTACGCGTAATAATATTAGGTATACACTTTTCTAAATAGAATACGATTTAACTGCCTCCGATTGACAAGATAATTTACTTGTATTGTCACTGTTGCACCTTCCTACGGTTTAAGTAAGGTGCGCGTCATAATTTTGTTTTTGAAAGAATCTTATTATTATTGCTGTTGTGTTTAGGCGGCGCACAATGACGATTATCTCAGGTATAAACTAATTCATCTAAAAAATGACAAAATGCCATTATTTGTACATTTGTATAATCAAACACATTCGAATAATTTTTACTCACGCATATTGCATATATATTAAATTATTTTTTTATTAACACCAACTCGTTTATTAGTCATCTAATTGTTTGTTTTCACAATATAATGTGTTTGTTTCTCTTTTAGTCCTAGTTACATTTATTACTACAGTATACAACAGTGTTACTCGTCGTGCAGTTTGTTCACTTTTAGCACCTACGATAATCATCTCCCCTTGCAAAAATGATAAATCGAACACGTTTTAGTTTGCAATAAATAATTATTATTATAGTTACCAACAATGCGTAACTAGCATATTTTAGCGTTATTTAACAAATAATGGCGAATGATGATGAATATTTAAATGTTGGCAATTATATTAACTGTAGAATACTTATTTTAATGTTTTCAAAGTTAATCGTAAATATGATACAGTTATTTTATTTAGTGCCGTGAAGGGTAAAATTATAAATATAAACTAATAAATAAAACGTTTGCAAAAAATATTATATAATTTTGAAACGAAAATATACGTTAGCTTTTGTTATAAATAAATACATTACCGAGTTTATCGCGAATATATGTATATATTTTATATAATTTAAATGTACGTTTATTTCGTCAATTATTTTTTATTTATTTTTAATGCCAGACTGTTTAAAAAAAAATAAAAATACTTTGTGTCTAATATGTTATAGATCCTAAAAACAATTTGTTTTATAAATTGATATTTTTAAAACTTAGAAAACAACGCATGTAATAGTTGCCTAAAATTTATAATGTCATTAAAGTAATAATTTAATACTATTATATTGCTTTATTTAATTTTATATAATTAAAACTTAATTTATACAATTATTCTGATTGTAAAAACCAAATACATATGTAAAATATATTAACTTAAATTATAATATTACATATTTGTTTTACTACCTATCTAATACTATTTGAATAAAATTCGTATGCATTTTCATGTTTAACGTTATAGACAAGTTATTGAAGTAATTATATTTCAAAATTAACCGATAAGAACCAATAAGACATACAAGATATAACTTCAAAATCTTAATTACCAATTATTTCGATTTTCGATTATTTGCAACATCGGCTGGTATTTAGATATTTAGATCAATCGGACGATTGACTTGCGTACTTATTATAATACATTCATTAGTTTTGAATTTGCGAATTTATCATTGACCAACTCCGTTTCATCTCGGCCACTAACGTACGGTAAATCTAAGACCTTAGCCGATTATTATACATACACATGCGTGTGTGTGTGTATTTGTATTTGTGTGTAATAGCATTAAGTCTGCGTCCGGGGTGTATATAGTTTTCTATTGTTGCCCTGCTCGCAGAAATTATCAAAAACTTGTCGGCTCACCATCCTCTCTAAATCACAGACACCCGCGCACACGTATACGCAGCACATCACCCACACACCCTATATACACGTACAAGCACTGCACACATACATTGAGCAAACTATCGGTAGCGGCGAAAGCGGTGACGGAGGCGGCGGAGACCGCGGTATAAGGCTGGTTAGCGTCTTTATGGAAAACTTGTCCGGAAGAAGAAGAGGAGTTAATGAGTTCCGTTGAAGCATAATAGATCGTCGCGATAACGAGTTTAAAGTCATGGCGGGTAAGCGGTACGGGCGACGGGTATCCCGCGAATATCCGGTCCTTTCAATCCACCCCCGCCCCCATGACGTGATAGAGGAGTTGCAGAAGGCTGTAACGGTAGAGGCGGGTAGATCATCTGCAGATTGTGATGACGTTACGAGAAACCTAACCTAAAACATTAATTGGCCGTGTCACCTGATTAATGACATTAATAATAATCTCATACCGCACACGCTCGATCAAGCTGACAAAACGTCTTCAGCCGCGCGGGGCGCACCGCTGCTGCCTCGTCCGCGAGAACAACCATTGTCACGTCAAAATACCCACCCTATCGCACACCTCCTTACACCCCCTCTTCCACACCACTTTTGGTCGACGTTAATAGACATAATTTATCATCTATTTTATTATTTTCTCGAAGAATGAAGCGCCGAGCGAAACACCGCCACCGCCGCCGTTCGATGATTAATAAAACTCGGATATCCTGACTTATGGGGACGGGGGAATTTCGCGTATAACCACCCCGTCAGCAAACCACTATCCATCGTGTGGTGGTAAACGTGTGATGCAAGAAAGCAGCTATACGTTGTTTAAATGTGTATACCTATATTATATATATATTGCCTACGCAATATATCGGTTCTGAGAATTTCAACATGCACGATTATCATTATTATTGTTGTCGTTTTAGTCGTTATTGTTATTAATTAATAACTATTATGGTAATATTATGTATAAAGTTGAATCACGTGCATCAGAAGATGTTTATTTTATTTATATAATCATAATTATTTCTTTAGACAAGTAATATTTTCACTATAACTACACGCGTGTTTTGCCTCATTACGATATTGTGTGTAATAGGGTTGTAACTTTTTAATAAAAATATATAAAAGCATGTATTACGTTATAGTATTATACGCACACAAACACACATATAAATGTCAGCCAACAGTTCAAAAAAAAAAAACACAAGTGATTCCAATTAATTCATAGCGGAATTAAGATAAAAATTCGATAAATGCGACAGCTACTAAAAAGCCTAGCTACTAATTCCGACTAGATTTAATTATTATAATAAGTAGGAAACTAAGAACGTATTTATTATTTTTTGTTTCATTTAAACAAGAGATTCACATGAAAAAATGAAACGTATTTCATTGCGGGAATATTTTTTCAACAACTTACTATAAAACGTATACAAATTAAGACCCTTTAAAATATCCAATTAAAATACAAGTTACCTTTTGTGTCTATGAAATTGCATATTAAATTAACGCATGACATACCTATAAAAATCGAGAAACTATAAATAATACTATACAATATAGACTTAAAATACTATAATATGTAGGTACTAAACTATAACATAAGCATTTCGAGAATTAAAAAGTTCAAAACCTTGGGTGTTGTCGAACTTGCTGGTGTGCCTTTATACGCATATTAGTTATGTACTTATATTATTACACACACATATATATATGTTTAAGAATATCTATAGTTTCCAATTACTATAGGTCGATATATGTATGTAAATTGTATGTACTTACAGTGTTTACAATAATTATGATAAAAATATATACCTGCAGTGGTGCGGTTACAAGAAAGTGTTGCAGTTGTCAATGAGGAAAACGTTTTTCGATAATATAATACATATATTATATAGGTGGCTATTAAAGCGACAATTGACCTTTTCCTATCGTCGGGTTAGGTATTTCGTATATACAATCCAATTGCGTGCTCAAAACAATAAAACTAAAAAAAAAGACGACAGATTAATGGACTATTTTAATGTGGGTAATATATAGAGTATATATATAATATAATATACACGCGTGTGTCATGTGTATATGCAGAAACGGTGTGCATTTTTTCTTTTCTAAAACGCAGCTCATTAATAAAAAAAAATAAACGTTAATAACAAAGTTATAAGTAAAACACCGGTTATAAACGTTTATTGTTTTTGTTTTTTAGTATGGCGATAATAATTTTTCACGTGATTTTTTTTATTATTCGGCCATTAGCGATACCGTACGGCTGGCACCAAACGTCGATGATGAAGACGTCTATGTCTATTATAGATATAATACCCATGTACGAGCGTTCATTTATATATTGTCGTTGTCGTGTATAATTCCTTTGCAGGTACATAAAAGTTTTATAATTTTTATTAGAATGCCGCACGAAACAATTACCGCCCCGACCGCCGCTCGGTTGTGGCCATATCGCCGACGGCGATACAAGGGCGAAATCGATGTTTAAAAGGTTTTTGATAAAAGCCGTATAAAAAATAAATAATAATAAAAATAGCAGTGGAAAAAGGGGAAGAAAAAACGCGCGTGTCCCGTAACAAGTCGTTTTGCGGTGGATAGGGAAGTGTAAATTATTGCACGCGAATACCCGCTATAGCGATAAAAGAAAACAAGAAAAAAAAATTGGTCTTCGAGCATATAATACGCGTGTTTACAACCATACCTACAATAGACCAGTATACCATAATATATTATGATCGTTTATTGCAGGGTGTATCTGGTAGATTAGGTTATTAGTATTTAAATGAATATAATATTATATATGTACGATACATACTATGAGTATTTATATACCTACACGAAAAAGGTATGGTAAACTATAATTATTATACAGTACATAATGTAATTTATAACATACATTAATTACGTCATCCGAAGACGAATTTCCCGAAACAAAAATATACCAAATGTACCTCCTATTTGACTGTCACCACAATTTCATCATTGATAAGGTTTTTGCTTCGAAGACAAAATATTGTGCACATAATCGATGATAATAATATTATCATGTCGTATGCAATATATTGTATATATGTGTGACTGCAAAAACCACACAGAGCACTAATAACAATTACCAAAGTAAAATGTACAATACATAGACGATTTAGGCCGATTTATCGCATTAAATAATTAATTTTTGTGAATATTTATTAAAAACATTATTATAAACGCGCAATAAATATCGCTTTGTACGTTCACCTGGTAAGTTACCTGAAGACAAAGTTAAAAAGCATATCTGGATCACGATAAAAAAAATAACATATATATTATTATTTTCATAATATTACAATCACAATTTCCTCGAGTTAATATAAAATATTGTTTAAAATACAAAAACAAATTATAATTTTGATTGATCATTATAATTGTACTAAGGAATGTATAGTAGCTATTAAATAATCATTTAAATACTTATTTACTTATAAACAAAAATTTAAAATTATTATCCATTTAGTATTATATTATATTATTCCAAAACGGTAATAAGTATAATTAACCGAAAAAAATGTATTTTTTGTAATAAGTCATAATAATTTATATCTAATATAAATATTTTTCACTCTGTCAACAAAAACATAATTATTACATATATATAATCTATTCGTATAATATTAATAATTGGAAATTCTTAATATATATATATATATATCAAATTAATTGCTTTGAAATTGAACTAAATTATAATATTACCTTTAATCAAATATTAATTCTTTTGATAATTTAAGTAGTAGAAATGTATTATAATTTTTTTATTATTACTATTAAGAAAATCAACACATAATATTAAAAAATAAGATGCTATTAAGTTACAATTTTGATTGAACTACTTACCTCTTTTATACTTTGGAGTTCATGTTTGGGATACAGAGTTATTATAATTATTAAATATTAGATTAGTAAAATAAATTTAAATAATAAATTATTATGAGATTTTTTTGATCTATTTAATTGAATATATACAATCTGTAAAGGTATTTACAATGATTATATGTGCGAAAAAAGAAAAATAATAATAAACATACTTCTATAATAAATATAAGGACATGGTGACTTGAGGAGAAAAGTCACTCAGCAGTAACATTCAGATATTATATGATAATTTACAAATTAAAGACTAACTAAAAGATTAATTGAACTATCGAATTGAAAAATTATAATTTCTAAATTCAATAGTATTATCTAAGTTCTTTTAATAATGTTTATCTCGGAACTTGCATTAAAAAAAAAAAAATTGTTTTACGTTATTTAAAATTAAAACGTTATTCAACTTTTGCGTTTATCGTTATTCAGAAATGAAAAATTGTTGGTATATTTTATAATTTATAACTATTAAATAATTAGAAATTAATTATTTCTTTTTATGATAATATACTATATGTCTATATATAACGTTTTGCGTTATGTTTTGTTTGATGATATATCATATATTTTGTTAATCGTTATGTTTTGTTTAATGTTATTCAATTATTTATATTTATAGTTTTCAGTTATAATAATGTTTACAAATTTCAATCGTTTTTTTGTTAAATATAACGTTATTATAACGTTTGCAAGCCCTGGCTTACCTAATTTAAAATTTTTAACTAAATACATAATAACAATTTTGTATAAAAAAGTACAAACATTAAAATTAAACAGAGTACTAAAATATAGGTAATTATTGAACAATATTCATAATTACTCTTCAGTCTATAAAAGAATATAATATATAAAACCATGATGTATAGTATAAAATATTAAACTAATACAAACATAATCAATTTAAAAACTATATTTCAAGTTTTTAAAAAGTAAAATCGAATAATAATTAATTTTTTTTTTTTATATAATATTTTTAATAACGTGTTCCGGTTACATTATGTTTATTATGTCTATCAAAATGAGTTTGCATTTATCGAATGATTGTTCAGTATAATATATAACCTATAAATTATGTGTATTTCATACTCATGCGCAACAATAATAATAATAATACAAAATATATGAAATATTATTATGAAAGCATATAGTTGGGTACTTCATTGGTAGATTAAAAAGCTATTTTTACTATTTCTATTAATAAAAATTAATCAAATGTAGATTTGTATATCTGAATGTTTATTTTACGACGGTGTTGATATATTATTCAATGAGGTCCATCTGAGGTGAGATTATTAAAAGTTGGTAACTTTTACATCGTAAAATTTATTTTCTTAAATACTTTTCTCAAAACATAATGTGAAAAAATGAAGTAATATATAGGTACCTAATTATACCAATACATCATAATGATTATAATAAACAATTTATTTATATAGCACATGGAAGAAAGATGACAGTAGTCTGTTTTCTATAGCCGAATCGTTTTACGACAAAAAAACATTATCCAAAACACTATAAACTCGTTAGTAACTCCTATAATGTATGTCTTATACACTTGGTGCAGCCAACACTCTTTGAGGTTATTATGTATTAAAAAAAAACCTTATTTCTGATACGGTAAGTGTTATTACGAATTCAGTTTAAAATTTTTTTTTTAATGGTTTTCAGTATTCCGTTATTATGTATAGGTTTATGCAAATGTACGCATATTGCCAAAGTTTAACCCTCTATATAAGAAGCTAAGATTAAACTTTGGTGTATAGACATAACGACCTCGAGATTGTTATAATGTCATGATGTGAACATAATAAAATACCTCATATTATAGCGCGTTGTAAAATTCGTGAATAAAAAATATGACTTCCTGATTAAACGTAAAACAAATAATATAATATTTCTATTAAGATTAAACACTTATAGTAATATTATAGATGTATAATAATTTTAGTAAATTTATGTAAATGTCTGTCCGAAAAACATAATATGAGAGACAATGTAATAGCTTAAACGCTATTTTATTTAAATGCTAAGACGTATCAAAACAATTTTGAAAAAAAAAAATACATTTTATTGTAAGACAATAAATAGATTAGACCTAACCACTGTAGACGGTTATTAATTTATCATCCTTACATGAATGTTTTTCAAAACAACCAATTTTTTTTTTTTTATTATTATTATTATTATTTATATAATTATCAGATCAAAGATAATTTTAGAACGATGAACTAAAATCCTTCCTTCGTGAATAATATCATTATGGTATTAACATCGGTTATCATTTCATGTTATATTTTTCGTATAGTTACCGTTTGTATTTATAATGTGTTAAGTACTAAACTATAACATCACTAACTCTATGTTCTATAGCCACTTTCTTTTCCATTTTTAAAATTTTTTTATTATTATTCGTGTTTACATTGGGTTTAGATAGTTAATTATGTTTATAATTTTTTTTTTTTTTTTATTATTATTCTAAAAAATCGTATTAATTTAATCTGGTTATACCTATATTATTTATTATGCTGACAATGGGCCTTCGACGACTTGGTGGTCATGACAGTGTGCCCATTGTGATGTAGACAACGATAATTTCTTATTTCATACTCACTCTCAAACACACATACACAATGTAAGTATACAGTCGTATATAATAATATAAATATACATTCTGTTGTCCAAAATCTCATCGTGTGTTTCTTCGACAAACCCACTATAGATATAAAAGACCTACTGTTTTGTCTGAAGTCTTTGGGATTTATTCGATCAGATATAATGATGATTTTTACGTATTATTTTGTATTATTTTGATCTAGAAGAATTTAAAAAATCCGAGTCTTGTTTGTCTAGAGAATTGTGTGAATATATACCATATATTATATTATGATACCAATACGTTATCGCATTCGGTTATGGTAATAAAATTAGTACAATTTCCTTTTTGACGGAATTAAAGGCACCCTAGTGGGTGCACTAAAAGATGTTTCGTAAATAAATATGATTACTCAGTCTAAACATGTGTCTCTGTATGTCTTTATTAATTACAACTTTGACTTAAGTTTTTAAATTAGTCGCATCTTACTTTTCTTTTACCTCAGGATTATGTTAGCAACTCATTTTATGAAGCTAAAATTACTTAGTAATTATAAGGTAAATACACTAAATATAACTCAATCATTAATTATAAAATATAAATTGACTCAGATTAATGCAATACGCATTTAAAAGTTTTCTCTTACAGTTGAATGTTATTTTAAACTTAAAACTTTAACCACGCAAGCATATAGGATCGTTAAAACTAAAAAACATTAAAATCAAACAAATAATGTAAATATGACCATGAATTAATTTTTATAATAGTTTTTAATATAATATAATATATATATATATATATATATTATAAATGTCCTGTGTCATTGCTCATATTAAATAATGAATAACAATGCACATCCGTTAGCCACGTGAACGTTAAATCATTTCCGATTGACCGTATCAAATTTTTGGATAATAATTGGTATGAAATTTCCTTCATGCCCATATGATTATGAATAGGATTAAAATAGTTGGGTTTGAATGCAGATAATGATCGTTATAGGTGTAACACAATAGTGTATAGTTAAAATTGTTATAATTTAACTTATTTTTTTTTTTTTTTTTTTGTAGAGATATTTTTATCGTCTACATTAAGTCTTATGTTTTATTTAGATCGTTAATTATATTGTCAACAACATTTGGTAAAATAATAGAGTTTCAACACGAAATAAGCTAAAAAAATCGATACGTATTGCACGAAAATTGTGTTTTTATTTTAAAGTATAAGTGAATGGTAAAATATACAATGAGTTATTAAATTTAATTAAAAACCATATTGATATACTAGGTATTCAACACTTATTTGAATTAATAGTCTATTAGAAATCTTATGATAATATTAAGACCAAACACGAATGTTTAATGTTATAGAAAATACTTACTGTATTTTATTACAAAAACAAACTTGTATTCCGTAATTTATTTCAAGTATAAACAATAAGAATTGAAATATTCCAAGTCAATATTATAGAATGTTCATTATTTTTATTTAACTCTACATTAGGGTATAACTTTGTTGAAACTTTTTTGATATAAACGCACTCACTTAAAAATTTAAGTAAAGGTTACTTCTAATTTTTATTTTTAATAAAATAATAAATAATTTAAATATATATATACATGAAAATGTAAAAAATATCCCGAAATTTAAGTATTTTAATATATAATCAATAAACATACTTTGTGATTATAGACAAACTGTGTAAAGCGAAATTATACATTGTCAATAAAGTGGTAATTAATTTACTTAGACATTATGTAACAATCATAAATCAGTAAAAATATACATTTTAAAATTCTAAAAACTACTTCGATGCAAAATTAATTTTTATTCAAATTAAATTAAAATTATTTGTAAGTCAATTTCAAGATTAACTATATTTTCAATTCACTTAAGAATAAAATTGTTAATTTGTAATATTTTATGCTAAAATATAACAGCTTAAAATAGTGAGTTATATTTTTTTATTTTTTCATAGACATATAATATTCATCTAAAATTGTTATTGTCTAAAACAGCAGTCTCAAGTTATTTCGTCTTAAAATAAAAAGACGGACAAATCAATGAAATCAAACAAAATTTAAAAAAAAAAAAAAAAACACTGAAATTAATCAGTAATTTCGATTACTTAATAAAATGAATGTATAGATTTTTATATTTTTTTTTTATTAAATAATAAAAATTAATAAAAACTCTTTTTATACTTTATCCTATTATCCTCTCAACATTGAACATTCACAAAAACTGCATTTTCAGTAGAAAGAATATATTTAATCCAACTTAATATTTTGATTATGGGTTGATAAGAAAAAAGATAATAATATTTATGAATATATTAAATTCTTGGTTGAATAAAATAAATCATGCATTATAGACAACTAGTGTAGAAACAAACAAGTCGAACGTGTCAATGATTTACAGTTATCGTGAAAACTACGGGACTAGAAATAAATCGAAAAAATATATTATTTCTAAGGTACAAAACTATTTTCGACACTATACACGTGCGTGTACAATTCACTATAATAATATATTATAATAAATAAATATATATATATTATATATATCGATGGTTACTATTACAGTATAAACTATTGCGTGTGTGTATGTCTTCTTCCAATAGGGGTTCTGGGGAATTTTCCGAAGGGTTCAAATAAGAAGACAGACGTTATTCTTTTTTTCTTTTTTTCCTCATAGTCGTCGTTGTTGTTTACGGGTCATAGTTTCGAATGTGTGTCTCTTAACTGTGTACATACATATATAAGAGACAATGTTGAGAAAGAGCCCTCATGCCAACACACACACACACACACATACACACACGAGTGTTTATATATAAATTTGTCTGTAAGTGTATGTGTGTTATGCGTATGTTCGGATACTGAATGCGGTGGTGGCGGCAACGGTGGCGTCGGTGGTGACCCGACGGACGGACGGCGCCCTTAACCCGAACGGACACAAAGTGGACGTTTGACAAAACCGACCCTTTAGATTGTATTCAAATGACAGGGAACCGTAGTAGGGATGAAAAAAGTCAGAGAAAGGAACACAATAAAAATAAACCCGTCGGTAATATATATCCGACCCAATAAAACACGATATGACTTTTGCGGTCGAATCCAGTCCGGACGGCTGGACACTGTGGCGACGGAAGGGACTGTACGCGTGTACGTATGTAAATCTCGGAGAATGCGTGTTATTTGATTTCTTTCCGGCGCGTTATTTCTTTTCAATTTCCGAAAACGCGTGCCGGTGAAATTGTTGACCTGCGATAAGGGACAGACGAGCCTTTTTTTCTTTACCTCCCACCATCCGCCGTGCCCGTCATATTGCTGTCAAATGTCATTTGGGAAATACGTCTCGTAAACCATTGCGGAGTCCCCCCAGGAAGCATTACACAATTTCAAATATTTTATTATATTACTTATTCATTGTATATATACCTATAAAATACGGAGAAGTATACTACAATCCAGCCTGTGTGATAGTGGTTGGTTCAAGGGATAGCTTGGCATCTTCTCCGCTTGTTATTAGACATTTAAAACGTAAAAAAAAAACCTACAAGTATTTACTCGCAAACCTTCTAGAAAGAATTATATTATTGACTGCCAGATCACGCCGTGTTACGCGTAAATACGAATCAAATCGGCACAACAGTGAATAACTCATGTTACCAATGAGATAAACATAAATAATTTTGAGGCTTTCTATTATTGTATGGATGCCTTTTATTTATACTATTGATGATGGGTGCAGTTGCAGTGAGTGTGATGATTTAGTAACAATTGACGATGCTATAGTCTCATGAAAAAGGTAATCGGATTTTGGTCCTGAGCATATAATATGTAAAAATACATTGATATTATCACTATTTATCGTACTGCATGCACACGTGTATGTGTAAGACGTCGCGAATCACATTCATCGGAACCTGCAAATTAAAAAAAAAAAAAAAAAAAACACAATAAATATTAAATTCTCACTGCTGTCATAGCATTTTATTATCATTATTATTATTATCATCGCCGTCATCAGACATACGGGGGCATTATCGTCATGTGAAATGCTACAAGTCCACTATTCATTGTTCGATTTGAAACGTCACAGAGAAGAACCCGAGTGCGCGGGGCTCGTCCGCCCAACCGTAACGGTTGTCGGAGTACACATGAACTACGGCCCCGGTAAATATATTATACATGTATAATATTACAAACGCTAGGTATACCTATATATAATATGAGTTATATAATAATATAACGCTATATATTTATGTTGTATATATACTATTTGTGCAGGAAATGGACAGACATTGGTAAATTGAAATGGGAAATGATTTCTAATTACGAACACATCGTTTTATTATTATATATTGTTAGATACAATATTTTATTGTAATATTATTATATTTTCATATTATACTATTCTTATACATAAAATGCGCGTGTGTATGTGTATCTGGTCGACTTCACTCGTACCGGAAACGTCTTGTAACAACGTGTTATACAATGAACAATTTTTATTTTACCTTTTTTTATTAATATTTATGTATATAAATATATATATACATAAAATCCACCCCTTCTTCTCACAGACAATAGATGAAATATCGTTTTTGTTGTATTCGCCCACGATTTTACATTCACAATGAACGGTTGTCTTAAGATTTTTTTTCTATTTTATTATTATTATAATTTTTTCTCACCTCTACCGCTATCGAATCCCTTGTACGCTCACGCCACACGGCACACTCGCGTATCTATGTATTGAAAGGGTTGCGAAATTGGTATTTAATTGGGAAGGACGGCAACGGCGTCGGCTGCTGCTGCTACGTGAACAAAACGACGACGACGGCGGTGGCGGTGCCTCCCACCTGAACAATTTTCCAATCCTTTAACACAATAGACTCATTACTCGGTTTTTGGCATTTCCAACGGCCTCTACACCACTTGCTCCTGCGTCGCCGACGGTCCCTTCACCGTACCGGCAGACTTAAACAATAGGCTGATTATAGTAGTACATTATTTATTCCTTTAACGAATATTCTCTCGTTTTTCACGGTAATTTCATTACAAAAATAATAATAATAGGTATTAGGTGTTTGTAAGAGGGGAGTGGAGGGAAGAAGGATACGTTCGATTATAATATAAAACAATTCGAGTGTCTTAAAGTCGCTGCCACGCCATCACAACAATAATAATTAATAATAAATATGACGAATATTATATAGAAATCTAAATTACGGGACGTCTTATCGGTTGAATATTACATGATATTAAATAATATAATATTAATGTTTGTTTAAATATGATTTTTGTCAATACAGACTTTTGCAAACCTTTCATTATAATTTAAAATTTAAAATTAATTTTTTTTTTACACATTTTTAATTTTATCAACAACACGAGTCAAAAGTTTTCTAACTAAGCTACATTAATATTATTGTTATTAATATATTGCGAGCTACCACGAGATATGTAATAAAGTGAATGTAAACATCTTACAATAATATATTGTATAGCATAGATGTATAGCCACAGGACTGAGACGAGATAAAATGAAGACAATCGCGTAGCCTAATGCAGACGTTTACGATTTTGTAAATTAAATATTTTACACATTTTGAACACCAAAATTCAAAATTCCTATGACTATACAAATGTTTATTATTATATAATACCTATATATTGTTAATTTTTATATTGTACGTATATGGAAACATGACGTATATTGTGTCGGCCATCGGGTTCTCTTTATCTTCAAAAAAGATTCCAAGGAATTTAAAATGCTAACATATAAATTGCTTGTACATAACGACTTAGGTGATCACATTTAATGATGTTGTAATAATAAAGAAAGTAAAATAAAAATTTAAATATAAGCAAATTTTAGTATTATTACGTAGGTATATAATATATACTATACTAAACCTGAATTTGTCGTATGTAACAGTGTATTTAATTTTTCTATAAAAATAAATTATAATTTTTAACTGAGGTATCCCTCATTTTAATAAAATCATTTGAGCAATTTTTTTTGTTTTTTTTTTTTTAGTTTTCAAATAACATATTAAACTCAAAAAATGACAATTATGTAAAAAAATGACTTCGTTTTTTAAAAGAATTTAATACATAAGTGTAATCAAAAAAACGAGAAGACTGAAATAATGTTTTTAAAGGTTATTTTTATCTTATAAAAAATAGTTAAATAATTTTCTGAAAAAAAAATATTAAAAATCCTTTAGTGTTCTGCAGTTGATTAAGATAAAAATAAATTATTGATAAAAATATCAGGTAGATTTCCCTGACACCCTTATGTTCGAATTATTAAACATTTTTTTTTTAACTATTGATTGTACTATAATTTGTACCAACAATTTCGAAACCTGTACCTAGATATTTCTCCTGGAAAAACCAATATTTCTACTGAGGTGCCAGGGTAACGTTACCTCAGCTCCACCAAAACTAAATAATGCATTTTATAAAAATGTTTATAAATTATTGATTATTGTGCGTAATTACTATAGGTACTAACTAGTAACTAATAAACTAGTAGTCCAAATATAGACTAAAATAGTTTAAGAGGTTGAAATTTTAAAGTTCATTCAGCAATTTTTGTTTTGACCTTTGAAAAAATTACGTTTAACTAAATATCATCAAATACACAGTTATCATCTTAAATGCCGTTAACGTAAATATACATTGAATCAATAACTATTTTATATAAGCCAATTGAATGGCAGTCTAAAAGAAAAAAAATTGCTATATGTCGGATAAAAAAACAAATTGTACATTAAAAATTAAAATATTAACTTTAGACAAGCTTCAAAATTGAGATAATTTTGAGCACAGGGATAAAACAATTTAGGGGTTAATAAACAAAATCAAAATATTGATGACCTACAAATAAATATATTTTAGAAATAAAAAAAAAATTATATTTGTTTGATATTTATTTATTTTTTTTTTAAATACAAAATAAAAATGTTATTTGTATAAATATTTATTTTTACTTTTCTGGAAAAAACAATAGTTATTTTATTGTACTTAGAAATGGATGTCATTTAAATACTCCACTCATATTTGATTTTGATACTAAAAATTTTTAACATTAATAATATTCTTGAAATGTCATAGGTATCTAACAGTTAAAAGTTATATTTTTAAAATAGATCACTAGCACTAACTTTTTAGGCATACACAACATACTAAATTTCTTTTTAACGATTCCAACTTTAATCTTAGTCTATTAGAAAGAACAGTTTTTTATGATATATAAATTTTGAAATTTTAACGATAATCACAAATTTCTTAATGACTAAAGTGTTAACAAAACGCAATATTGGTTCTGCTGGAGGAAAATGTAATATCATTTACGTGGATCGAAGGGAGAAAACAATTAGTGCGCTGACATTGTAATATTTAACTGTAGTATATCTGAGATTTAAATTATTTCTATTTTGGGATGAAAATAACTTTTCAGAAAAATAAGGTCGACAAGGTAAATTTATTTTCAAGTGGCTCGCAAATAACTAAATCTGGTTTAATATTTTGTACTATTACTAAATCTACCATTTACATAAAAAAATTATAAGCTGGTGTAGAGTGAACCAATAGAATTGCGTTTTACATAGAATAATCGTGTATTATGCTGTGATTTAAAATTTTAATAATACTTTCTATAATACTGTCCTACTATTAATTATTATATTTACTAACAATTAATTTAGGTATTAGATAATTATATTATTTTCGTCGTACTAAACATTTTGATGAATATAATTTTATACTTTGTGAAATAATTATGCACATGAACGAATAAATATATCACACTAAAAAAAACTTGAGCAAAAGTACTTAGATTAGATAGCAATGAAATTTAAAAGTCTATTTTTTCAGAAACTTAGTCAATATAATATATATATATATATATATATATATACCGTATCTATATTTTATTGAAACACTTAATCATTCGAATTCAAAAGCCTATACCTATTATTTATTCTGAGATAAAAATATATTATTTATAGATCACGTAATATCAATTATACAAATATTTAATTTTCAGATTATTAGAAAACTCGAACATCATATTATTTTATCCTATTTTTTTTTCCGATAATTAGTTATCCGGTTTTATGAAAATAATGACGTTTCTGAGTATGTATATTATGTACCTAAATATCATATAAACAAAGACACAGATTCCTTTCAAGTGGTAAGTAAATATTTTAAAAAATGTGTATTATTTGTTTTTTTTTTAATTTGATACCTGTGACTTGGAAATAAAAATGTTGATTATCACTAGTCTACATCGATTAATATCAAGTCTATCGAGATATTCGTCGTGAAAACGCATTAAACTATAATTTATATACAGTATACACGAATATTATTTGACTGTAATACATATATATAATGTCTTGTCCACTGTCGTCGATTCAAGTATATATGGCGCCTGTCCACCTCATGTAGATAATAATATAATACTATAAATTATAATCTATACACAAAATATATATATTCATTTGCTCCGCAGTGGCGAACAGGTTAACTCATGTAATACGTGTCTTTATATGTATAGGTATTTTGTATCATAAAAATGTGTAAGCACTAGCAGTAGAAATGTATATGTATACGTCATGTGTCTCACGAATAAATTACTGACAAATTTACGAAATTAATTTCTCCATACATTGACAATAATAATAATAATATAAATTCCCCGTTACCCGTAGGACACACGTAAATGCCCGTGTGGCTGTGTATATACGCGAGACAATATACATGTATATATATACATTATAATAATAGGTAAACGATAACGCAGGCTACCCGATGTGTTTGTTTTTTTAAGTTTATGACCTAAAATGTATGTACGCCGGGTGCTATATGTATATATATATATATACAATGAGAGATGTATTATACGACGTATCGAATTCTATACAGGGGCCGTGTATAAAATAATATTATATTATCGTTTAAACGGAGACGACTGTAATAGCGATTACGATAATAATTCGAATAAAAAAAAATAAAAACAAAAAACGAATATGTATAATATATGCACACGCGCCCGCGAGAGACGAAGAACGTAGCAATGCATTATAAATTAAGAAAACTAATGACCGCGGTATGTGCGACCGTCTCCCGCGGAGAACTCCCGATTGTTTTTGACGGAGTTCGTCTGGCGATATCGGAATACCATGAAAACGACGGTCGGTGGTGTCGCGAGACTTTCACGACGACGACAAAATAACAAAAATGATAAAAAAAAAAACTCTAATGTATAATAATATTTTAGTGTGTATAATAATAATAATATTATGTTATACGATGATGCGTGTACACGAGTCTCACGGCGTGGTGTTTGGCTGTAATTCGATCCCGGCCGGCGACGGCGAAATGCGGTAACATATCGAAAGCCGCGTTCGGCGGGATATTTGAATACGTGATGTTATTTATCCTCGAAAATCGGCATTGTAAGTATCGTTAAAGTTTAACTGGACAATTAAAATGACATAATTTTAATGATAGACTTTAATGCAAGAATAACGTAAGAGGTGTGTCACGGTGTCAGTATACACTGACGAACTTACAATATCATTACGATATCCAGTGGCGGGCAGACTTACCTACTTGTTTTCCATTTCGAATTATTTATGTAGTGTAATAAGGGCTTTACATTTTCACAATCCACGACCTACGCTATTAATTCACAAGACGGAAAAATATTTATCAAAGAGTTTATATGTATCTATAATCAGCTATATCGATGATTGTGTATCATAAATATTTAATTTAAAAATTTTATTGGAATAAAGGTTGAGAAGTTTTTTTTTACTTTCTGCTGTCATTTCGTTATTTGGAATTAATAATTTGTCATTTCGATCGTTCGATCGACCACGGGCTGCACATTGGTTCGATATGTTTTGTAAGTCGATGTATTTGGAAAATTGTTTGTTTCGTAATATAAAGGTTAAAAAAATAAGGGTTAAAACAGACTAATAAATCACTGTTTGCTATGTAAATTGTAGACAATTGGATCGCGTTGAACAATTGACAAAAATTGACACGGGAAACGAGCGTCTTACTTTAAATAAATCACCATCACGACTGCGACTTCGGTGTTAGCTGTTATTAATTATCATTCATTATACAGTCATACCATACTGCGCTCGCGTACCCACAGATATATAATGTGTGTAGGTAGGTATGGTATAATAATAATATATTATATATTATGGCGTACACGTATATAAAAAAAACTACATATTAGGTAATATATACTATATTATATATAGGTACGTACGTCCGTTGCGGGTGACGCGTCTCTGTGGAAATATACAATTTCAATAAGCATCAATTACTGGAACAATTATTATTATAAAACTCAGTATAGTACCTATATATATATACTTGGAACGTGGCTATACGTCATGCTATGCGTGTGTACGATATATTATGTTATATTATATATGGCACTCGGACGTCGTTTTACAAAAATAACCGTGTTATTGTATAAAGCGTAGTTATTGTTTTTGAAACAAATCTTATTGTAAAACAATGCCTCCACGACACTTTTCAAAAAATAAATTAAAAAAGACGATTTTCAAAAAGACATCACAACAACTGAACGTATACGCGTACAGATTTAAATAATTGTCGTTCCTTTGTATATTTCGGTCTATAATGTCTTCTCTAAACCTAATTTATATTTCATTGTAACTATATACACGAACAAAAACATTAAGTTTTTAAGACTGAAGTCGCATTTATCATTTCTATTTGAATTTATTATTGTTATTATTTAAAAGAAAATATGTACTTGTGGTTGACGATAATTTTGTGTAGTACCTATATAACCTATATACCTAAAAAAATAATAGTATTATCGTAGTCTGTACCAAATCATTGTTCAAAAATAGTATTATTTAATACTTAATTTCGGCTATTAAAATTAACGAATAAGATCAATGCATCAATTTTATAATATTCTTTTTTTCGATATAGATATCATATACTCGTATGTAATTGAATATTCCGTCAATAAATTAACAACTATAATAATAGAAATACAAAAAAATAAAAATAAAACTATTAATTTTTAATGCACGTTTAAAAACTTATGTTTATCAAATGTTATGAAAAAATGTATAATACTTCATAGAATATTTTGTGATCAATAATATTGTTGTATTTTTATCAATTCAAAACATTATTATATACAATATACATTGGTATTTAACAATAATTAATGCCATTCGTGCTGCACGGACCCGAGTAACGACTTTTATGGACGTAATCCAATAAAGTTTTCTGAATTTAATTGTATACTATTAACCCCCTCGAAGACGTTATTGTTCGATTACGATTTCTCGTCAATATGTTCTCGTGTGCATGCACTCGATTAATAATAATAATGAAATGCACGATATATATTTTTCAGTGAATATATGTACACCATTATACGAAACTTTTCGAAACTATGTTCAACGAATAGTCAGTATTCACTGTAACATAATATTAGCCACTAAAAACGCAAATAATCCTATTAAATACATTCATTAAAGTATATAGTATTGTTGCGTTTTATATCTTAATCTAATTCAAATGTTAATACAATGTAAACTATAAACTAATGTTCTAATAGCTAATGTATAAATTATCAATAAAAAAAAAAAATAATAATAATAATAATATATTTCAGTAGAATCTTAATTAATTTTTGCTATATAAGATGTTTTGCCAAAACACATAATGAAATATTATCAAATAAGAAAATCGGAATTATAAAAAAATTTGCAAAAATCATCACAATAAATTGCCAACTGTAATGCCAACGAATCGCTCGGTGTGTTCAATACAACAATTTCGCATGTATAAAGTTTTTGTGGTTATACAGCACGCTAGACCATTTAAAATGGTACATTCAAGATGTCCAATATAAACGTCATCGTGTGTATAATAAATTGTATAAAAGAAGAAGGCCACCGCGTCAAAAACCGATTTGATGGGTCTTTGTATAATATGATTCTGAGGAGAATAAAATATGGAAATAAGCATTCACCTACATGGGGTTGCGCATATATCATTATTTTTCATTGCATTGTTATTTTTGTATAGATGAGTCCTACGCGCGCAAAAATCACGATCTAATAATCGTTTTTGGTCTGGTATACCAATATACCGTCGAATTCGCGGTCGCAGTCGTGTATGCACTTGTAGCGTACGCATAAGTATAATTTAGTTGGCGTATATATTTTGTATGCATCACAACATATTATCGTAGAAAAAAATTAATACATTATTTTATACACATATCACGTTAAAATAATATATAACGTTTTGAATAGATCTCAGCTCGAATGCGTGTTTTAAATGTGGGCCGCTTGCGTCGAAATAAAAACAATCCCACAGATAATCATACAAACCAAATCAACACTATTATTATTACTAATTTTATTTATATAAGATCAATTCATTAGTCCACTTATATAGTTATATGTGATACGAATATGTACCACTGTAACATAATATACACAGTGTGCTTCCGATCCCCGATCTTATATTTTGTAATATAATAATGACATCTCGTTTACAGTTATACTGCCAGGAATATAATATTAATATGATAACGTATTGCGTATAATAATAATATATTATCCAGTAGATTAATTACCTTACTCATATTCTCCGACTGCTCACGTCACTATCAAATGTCAATGTGTAAAATGTTCTACTTTTTTGAAAAATAATTATTATTGATTACAGAATATTTAATGTTATTAAATGGTTGATGTCACGTATTTTATCAGTCTTACATTACGCTTTATAAATAATGTATAAGTGTCTTCAAATGATAAAAAGACCACAAAACACAATACCTATGCTATACTGCAATATGTATACACCTATTACATCTATACACATGTGGAATAGCTTTACATCCTCAACGTATGTACTATGAGTAATAGCAACGTATAACATGTAACAATATTATTATTACTATTTGATACTTCCCGTTAAACTAGTTTTTATTTTTCATTGTACCTATACTGCAATCGATCGCATATCGTATGATGTCTATATAATATTATGTATACGTTAGCATTGTGTCAGCTACAGGACATCAAACACAATATTATATTATAAAATATATTAGTAACGCTTTAGCAACATATATTATTAATTTTATTAATATTGTTTATTAAACTGTTCTAAGCATATGTTAAATGCCTATAAGACTTAATAACACGTATATTTTACAAAAAGCCAACATAAAAATAAATAATAATAATAATAATTAAATTTGTGTTTTGGTTTCTTACGTATTATATTATAAGCTTCGATAAAGTCAATTATTTTTGAATAAATTCTTAGTTGTATTCAAATTATGATAAACTATTATCGAACAGTATATTGTATTTTATATGTTTTATAAATTATTAATTAACGTTATAATATTATTTTAGATTGTAGTAGAATGTATTATAATATAAAATACATATAGACATCAGGAAAATTAAATAACATGAACAATACTCGTATATCGTTAAATTTATTATTTTTTTAAATTAAATCCATTTTCTCACTGCTCAGTCCTCGTCGATACGTTTAGTTATCTTAATAGTGGTTTGCAGCTATTTTGGTTATTTTAATTATATCCCACGTCTATTTAAATATAAATTTTATATAGTTTAGTTAATGAAAAAATAACCAACAAATGAAAACAAATTACTTAAAAGTTGTTTAATTTGATTTATCTAGTTTATACATATATTATGATTTGTTATTGAATATGATAAATATAAAAACCAATATAAGTTTAAATCATATATAGAATTATACATCTAATACATATATTAAATGTAGTGCCAAAAGCACGAATAATTTCATTAAACATTTAAACTTTAAACTTAACTTTGATTTGGTCGATCAATATTTTCAACGTTGTGTGATAATATTAAGCAATCACTCATATAGTAATATTGAATAATATAATCAAAATAAAATGTACGATTTAGGTGTTCGGAATATATTGTTCTATTTTAAAGGAGTATCATACACATTTTGACATATTATATATATATATATATATATATATATATATATATATATATATTTATACATTGTCCTTCCAATTGGCATTATACATTCTCTACTAGACACATGTATTAATTATTTGATTAAAACATAATTCGTATTATTATGTTTATACACAAGTAAGCGATATTATAATATACTAACTCTATGATATACCTACCTATATTTTTCGCATTCAAATAAATAAACGACATGATAGGTAGTATATATTTGTATACACTTATTGTACTTTGTATGGATTGAAACTATTTAGCTTTAAAAATTAATTTTAACTATATTATGTTAATTTTTGTCTATTTAATTTATAATTGTATCTTCAAACCTAACTTATATTTTTCAATATCAACAATCAATAAATTTAAAAAAATAGTTTAATTTTTTAGCCTCAAATAATATATTATTATATGTATAAAATGTATATACTATATTAAACTGTTTTTATTAGCAATATAAATAAATATAAACCTATACGCTATTTTTCCGTAAAAGTTCATCTGAGAAGTAATCTGTATATTGTAATAAAAATAACATTTTTTAGTAAACCTATTTATTTTTCATTTTTATTTAATTTATCAGTCGTTAAACATAAAACGTGCAATTATTTTTGTGTGTCAGTATAATATTATTCTTGTTGTATAATTTAAATTTATATTTGTGTTTAATATTATTTTTACGTAATATTGGATATGAATAGCGGCATTTTTGTTATATTTGCTTAAGGAAACAGCAAACGATGTTTTTCATTGTTTATTTTCCTTATAATATTTTAGAGAAATTATGTTCTACTTTAAGCTTTTTTTTTTAACTCGATAGATCTGTATTTCCGATACTTATAACTCGAAATTATTAATTATTAATTTTTATACTCCATCTACAAAATTAAGTCAGCGCTTATGTTGTGTAACTTACGATATGTACATTAAAATTTACGCTTAAACTTTATACGTCACATTAAATTCTTAGTTATAACTTATAACTAATAATAGGTATATAAGTTTGATTCTTTATCAAGTTTATCAGAGACAAGAAAACCGCAGTGTTGGCAATTGGTACTGAAAAACAAAAATACAATTGGGACAATAAAATATTTTGGTGATATAATCGGCGACGACTTTATTATAATACCATATTATGGTTATAACTTGTAACATATAACGGTGTGTATGAAGTCTCTCGTGAAATATCGACAAAAGTATTATGCTCTTTCACCCACACTCGTTTGATTTAGTTCTGAGACCTAACTATATATGTATATTATGTAAAGGTACGCCGCCGGAGACCCGAAAACCATAAATCGTAAAAAAAAAAGTAATAAATGTAAATGCATTTATAAGCCAAGTGCAATAATCACGTGTAAAAATACAATATAGGTATTTATATACTCGATTGGTAAACGCGTCTTCGCCGCCGCTGCCGTATCGACTTGATCTGCGCGACGACCCCCGTCGATTTATTTGGTGTTTCTTTCTCTCTTCTCGTACCTACCGATAGGCGAAAATGACAAAAACGAGTATCACAATAATTATTACAGCTATTGTTATTATTGTCCAGAGACCGCCATCTCCACCTGTACGACCATCCACCTCCTGCATTTTCAAACAATCGACGTATTTGGAATAATTATTATATCGCCGCAGATCTCTTGGCCCGCGTTTATAATGTACGCAAAATAACAATAATAAAAAATACCTATACAAGAAGACAATAAATATATTTATATTACCACAGAAATATATATATATATATATATATATATATAGATATACGTTTACGTGGCGTTGAATTATCGCGATTCATTATTATCGTTTGCGCGTTCGAACAATGGACGAAGGCTTATTTTTTCGGGTGTAACACACGGGCGCGCGCCCGCGCTCGACCGACGACGGCAATCGGCCGACCCGATCTCGGACACATGTTTTCACGGCAACGTCTTGTTTGGACGGGGTCTCTGTAAAATTTACAGATAATCCGATCGGCGACCGTTCGTGAATATCGCGTTTGTTTTTATTATTATATCGTAGGTTATTTACCACCTTGTACCGCCGCCGACGTGGTGCGCCCGCCGTACGCACCTTAATAATAAAAATAACAATATTATCATTATTATTATTATACTTACGGTATTCTTGCAGCCACCCTTTCTCTCAACCGTGCGTTGCAATGTCGTATAAATAATATCACTTATACACTTAACCCGGGTGTACACGCATATCATATCATATATGTTATATATATATATATTTATATGGAAATATACGCGTGTAAGATAATATAGAGAAATTAAAAAAACAAAAAATAAAAAAAAAACATGCCCCGGGGACTCCGAGTCAGGGTGACAGCCAATTGACGTGGATGCTGCTACAACGGTGACGGCGGCGGGGTACACGCTATAGATTAATATTATTATTATTTTATTCGTTGGCGAGTGCGCGAGTGCACAACGACGAGGTATATAATAACGCGGGCGGTAATAATAAAAATACGAAAAAAAAAAAAATGAAAAGAAAACTTGATAATATTTTATAGCCCGGATAGCATCGACGTCGTTTATTATGTCCAATAACATTCATTTTTTTTTTCATTCCTCTTTTTCGGGGACGGAATATAAAAATGTAATGTTTCTCCGCTCTCCTCCGCCGCGTGTCACTGTCTGCAGTATTTATAATAGCTGTGTACGCGCTGCTGCAATATAATATACGTCCAACGTACGTGTATAATACGGTGGTTCGGAATGGTTGTTTCATCGAAGTATTTTCGTTGTCATATTACTCGTATTATTTTATATATTGTATTTACCGCACTCTCGTATATGTACAATATGCAGTTATGCGTTTCGGAATCCGATTGGAAACGGTGATTGACGCGTAGATTTGTCGCCGACACCGACACAGAGACGGCAGCGATATAATTTATATGTCTATATTATAAATACAATATAGCAAAATGAATAACGTAATGTAAAGGGTGATAAAGGTTTTTTTTTTTTTTAATATTTATTATCTATAATCGGAAAATTATCAATATATTTATATTATACATACATTTTAGATCGTTTTTCTTTCCTGAAATTATAAATGACATTTAATTTTATGATAATTTCTAATCATAGAAATTGAAATTCAAATTATTACTTAGTCAATTAATAAAAATTGTATAAATATATTTACATAATTAATAATTAAAGGTTAAATTAGTGGACAACTAGAGTACTGAACCAACTGTTTTGCAAAAAATCTTTGTACTACTCCACTCTGCTCGTCTAAATTTTAAATAGTAATAAAATAATAAGTTTTAAATAATTAACTTTGTTTTATTCGAAATTCAATAAACAAAAATACCTTAAGGTGGAATATAAATTAATTTATGTCATCTTTTGATAAAGTAAAACATTTCAAAATTGTAATTTTAAAACGATTTATTTAAAAATAAAATATTTCTAAAATATACTGTTTGTGAAAATTAATGTTTATCGTTAAATAAATCACCTCATATGTGTATAATATACTAATGAAATTCAATTTACGTTGGTGTTTGTTGTTTTTATTTTTACATTAATTTACAAACAGCTTAAACATACTGTTATTGTTTCTTTTTCCTCAGTCAGCATAATCATGTTATATGGTCGATTGCAATGAAAAAAAAGATTTATCGTACAATCGATTACCGCCGTCGGCATAACTCGAACACCATTGATTTAGCCGAAAGACACATAATATTATATGATATTTGTCGACGTCATATATTTTTATTTTACAAAAATGCTATTTTTTTCATTTCATGTACGCTGCAAATACTAGCAATATGAGAACATGAAAGAGGTTCATCGAGTGTGTATATAGGTGTGACAGCGTTGAATTGCAAAATTATATATATGCATATACTATTTGTTCTATAATTATACATATTAACAAATCATAAGATGATAATAATATATTACGTTGTGTTAATGATATATGTATTGTATTATAAAACCATCCATTGGAATTAAATACTATAATTGTCAATTGATATGAGTACGTGTTATGAATATTTATGTGCTATTTTTTAATGACTTAATCTTTTTCATAATTCACTTAAATATATGTTATATCATTATTCAATTCAATTTTTTTTTTTTTTTAAATGACTTTATTTTGGGATATTACAATCTATACAGGTGTACAATAAGTAATAAATGTAGTAAAAAAGAAAAACTAAGAACTAATGATACATGGTAGAAAATTTCACATTAGAGATACCTAGTGGCTTTGCATTAACATTTACAATTTACAATTTATACAAGTTTTAAGTCTTGGCACTAGTTCTGCTTGAGTCATCTGGTTGGATTTCCGGGTAGTGCTGGTATGACAAGGTCTCTGATGAGCTGATTGGGGTTGGATTGTAGTTTTGCATGGAAGCGTTTGTAGTGTATGGTAGCAGTTTTGTTGACAGAGCAGATTTTTAGATCAGAGTTTATTGCATTGTTAGGGATATACCAGGGTGCTCCAATAATTAAACGACAGCAGATATCCTGAAATGCTTGGATATTAGTTCTCTTATTTTATTTTTCTTGCAAAACTTCATATTACTATCTCGTACACCCAGAGTGGTTGTAGAAGTATTTTATATAGTATGAGTTTAAAGAGTAATGTTAGATTTGAGCGGAGAAGTGGCTTTAGTAGGTGAAGTCTTGAGTTTAGCCTTTTACGTTTATCTTTGAGATAAAATGACCATGTTAGATGTCTGTCGAATGTCAAGCCGAGATTTTTCACTTCATTTGAGTGAGGAATAACGGTGTTATTTATTGTTACAGGGGAGCAGTTATGGAGATTTAGTGCAAATGTGACGAAGGAAGACTTCGATTTGTTGATTTTAATTTTCCATTTAGTGAGTTATTGAGAAGAGTATCAATGTGTAATTGTAGTTGAAGGTTTGTTATGACATGACCAGCAGCTGTAGATAAAATTACAAATTACAGTATTGTCTGCGTAGATTCCAATGATTGTTTTTTTCTGAAATAGGTAGATCTGATAAGTAAAGTATGTACAGAAAGGATGTTATGTCATTGCCTTGCGAGACCCCAGCAGCAATGAGTAATTGTTTTGAAAATTAAAATTAGAAATATTTTTTACGAAAATTTTGTTTTGTTTAGTTGCTTTTTTTTAATGAGCATTTATTTTGTTGATTTAAATTTTAAAATAACACATATTATAATACACAAGTGTGTATACATAATTATATGGGAACTAGGCATGGAATAAAATGCACTACTGTGCCACTTATAAATTATAATAAACGCGTGTATACTGACAATAAAATGGTTGAGGGGTTTCTGTTGTAAAAAGGGGATCTGCAAGGAAAAAAAAAATTTAATTGTAAACAGTTAGACATTTTGTACATTGCTGGATTATCTAATATAATGTATACCTCGACTAGTTTTACTTACAAAATGTCTGACCCTGCAGATTAATTATTTACATAGAAAAAAATTAATGTAGAACTATATAAGTTATAATAACTAGACATGATAAAATATGCAAACTAGATTTTAGCTATTATAGATAATGTTGGTCATTAATAGTTAATGAATTAGTACAATGTTAAAAAGTTTTTAAATTTTAATTTGTATAAGATTACTTAATTTATATTGTGCTATAGATTTCATATACTATATGTTAAATTATACATTCAATCGACAATCCATATAAATTTGATCAATCTCTTGTTCATGTGCTTATGCGAATATTGATATCATAAAAATACCTATCGCATTATTTTTATTATAATTTATTTCTGTAGTTTAATAATTAATGACACATAAAAAGTCATTTCCGCGCTTGATAAAATTATTTATTTTTTCTCAATTATTTTTCAAACCAACCAAGTAATTATACAAACTGCAAATTGACCGTTTCATTTACATCTTTTAATATATTTTTTTTTTTTTTTTAATATTTAATTAAATTTATTTTAATAATTTACAGCTTGTATTGTCTAAAGATACATAATCACATGGCGTGCGAGTAAATTGATTTTGATCCATTTTTTTTAACATGCCTAATAATATAAACTATATTAATAGGTCGTGTAGTGTTGTAGGTTTATTATATACAAAACAATATGAAGACGTCACATGAAAATGGATACCTAATAAAAGTATATAGTTCTATTACGCGTTCGTACAAATTAGTTACATCTGTTTTGATGATTGCCACCGCAAATTATGCAACAGTATAATATGCACTATGTACATTGCTACTAGGTGATATTTTTACCAAAAAAACACTCGTTATTTTAAAATCTATTATTGTATTTGAAAATAATAATAGGTCGTAAAATTCTAAATGTTCGAAAAACTTATATTTTCACCATTTTTTACCATTTTTTCAATTAAAAATTAAAATATACATTTTTATGTAGAATATTTTTTAGAATACGTTTACTTATAAAAATTCAATTATGGGCATATTATATTTAAAGTTTTATTAAGTGGGTATAGTAGCACAGGAGTATCTCATAAAAATACTCGTCCGAAATTTGATTTTTATAAACCAAAATAATCCAAATAATATAATATTTTAGCATGCAATTAAAAAATAAAAACCTGATATAATTTATATATTATATATTTTATAATATTGTCTCGTAAAATTATAATGTTATAAAAATATTATAGGTGAATAAAAGTATAAAATATTATAAATTACGTCGTTATAAAATATATTATAATATTATATGAGTATGATAGCCTATCGTGGCTGCAGCCGCCAACTGTACAACTATCGAAGACGCCACGCAAACTACCGGTGTCGGCGGCGGTCTCTTTCATGTGCAGCGCGGACGTGAAAAAGGGAGAGACCGTTTTTCGCACACATGTGCAAGACGGCAATATTGTTTTGTATAAATTTTACCAGCGACACAGCTGTACCGGCTGGAAGAGTAAATATCGATGCATTATATATACATAGATTTGTGTGCACAAGTGGATCCAAACGACAACAGTTTGTTCAACGACAGTATAACATAGGTGTACACTTACATACATAATATTATTATTTATTGTATACCTACTTACCTAATCGATTTAGTTTTTCAATTATCATTCTGTAATCCCTCACGGTTTACGGACAATAATGATCGTAGATATTTACGTTGTATTCAGTTTTTATAATGTTGTGTGTATTTTGTTCAATGGTGCGTAGGTAAATTATATTATATATATATATACATAAATATAATGTCGAACCCCGACAATGATGATAATATACCTACTTAATAAGTATTAATTCGGCACTGAACTTTTTATTATATATACATGCAACGTCATCATTTTATTACAATTCACTATAGTATATTTTTTCTTTTTTTTATTCAAATAAATCCACGGCCACAGTGACTATTGGATGCTATTAAGAAGATTAAATTGCATACCTACATAGATGTTCTTGCACATTTATGTTTTTCTGAATTTATTTATACTTTCTTCTTAAAATATTAATTGGTATCATTTCTTAAAGGAATTTATATATTAAAATGACCTATACGTTTTCTTTTATTATACTCTTGTAATAATTATTTCTGATAAACTCAAGTTGAATAAATATTTTTTTATATTATTAATAAATATATATTATATATATATATATATATAGATTTAATAAAAAAATATTATGATAATTGCAACAATATTTGTCATAATAATGAAGCATATTATTTACTATGCCGATAATAAGGCGCAATCTTGTAATATATTCTTAGATAATACATTTGACGTATTATCTAAAAGAATCTAGATTTGAAGTATTCACACATTTATATCTATATTTAGTTAAATATTGAGAAATCTGTATAGTAAATATAGTAGACTCTATAAAGAATAGTATATTTCCCTAAACAAAATTTAAAACTTCACATTAGAATGATGTTTAATGTTTAAAATAAAACAATTACCATACGACTATTAATTATTACATTATTGGTAACTTGAAATATTACTAAACTATAAAAACGAAAAATAAAATTACTATACATTACAGTTTTTTATATATTTTATTATTTAATAATTCGATCTTAAGATAAAATATTTGTATTTTTATTAATATTAAAAGAATTAATAAATTCTAATTTTGAAATTTTCGTTATCATAAATCTATTAAATTAATGAGTTATATTGGTAAAAAAAAAGAAACGAATTATTTATTTATAAATATAGTACCTATGAGCAGATAAAATGTGTATAAGGAAAATAATCGTAATTGAAAGCGCAATACAAATACGTTAAGTATAATAATTTGTTAAAAAAATGTAATACTTACATTATACATATAGTATTATATATCGTTTAAAAAAAAAAAACAACACGATAAATTATTCATTTTTAGTACATATTTTACGTAGACACGTTACTATATGCACTCATTATTCAATGTACGAAGTATTCTATAATTTATATTACAAATGCTCCACATATACCGTGGTTTGTACTTACGACATAATATTACGCAAACAAATACGAAGCAAATAATAAGTTTTCAACATTTTCGACGAAAACGTGACCCGATTTCACAAAATAATGCGCTCTCAAGTCTGCAGCGATACTTTACTATACATACACACATACACAATATACTGACGCGGTTTCTATAATACAATTACAGCATCGAATTGTATGCTCGGGATCCGAATAATAATATTTAATCGCCGGTTTTATGAATGGTCCGTTTAAGGAAACACTATGAAACAAACGTTTTCTAGTTCGCTCCACGGTTTTTAACCGGTTTCCGCCTTTATAATAATAATACATTATATAATATGGACAGAAGACACTATTATACGATGTACCTAACCCATATATCTTTTTATCCCTCCACTGACTCGTAGTGTCGTGGACCACGGTGCAGCGGAAAACAGACGCGTTGACATTTCGAAAGCAAAACAAATCGCATTTAAAGGCGCATACAAACACACAATACGCTTTGGGCCATTTATCTCTGGAAGTACTGCACTGTTCACCTGGTCAGACCACCGGCTATTTATCTATCGGCTCTGTGGGGACACGTACAAATCGTTATCGTAATCGGTGCAGTTATATTTTTTCTCCTTGTTGTCACTCGTTACTATTACCATCACCCGACTTGCTTTGCAAGTCACTACAATATCTTAACAGTGCTCGGACAGCTATACATTTAGTATGAAAGTATTATTATAAGTAATAAACATTTAAAGGCGTATAAAAGGCATAATCGCATGAATAAATCTCGTTTATCAGATTTATTTCAAGTTATTGATTGAATTAATCGAGCTATAACTAATTTTTGTTTAAAATATTCGTACATAATTTGTTTTATTTTTTGTAAAAATAAATCCGAATAGCAGATATTACAGCGAAGTATGTGTTTAATCAATATACTATAAGTTATAACATAGAAATCTAATTTACAGAATTAATTTTTAGACGAATTAATTCAAAGAAAAGATAAATTTAGTAAAACGACAGTAATAATAATTTTCAAATGAGCTTCATAATTATAAAGGGCAATAAAACTATCATAGAAACTTGAAGTAAAAATTAAAATTTTTTAATTTGTATCATTTCGTGACCATTTTTTGTAATATAACTATTATTATATAGGTAATAATATATGGATATTTTTGATTTTTGAAACAAACCAAAATTATAATATTTTTATATAGGTACACCTTTAATAAACACACTTATATCATAGCTACTGTTTCGAATTTTTTAATATGGTATTATAATAAATGATATTGGCAGTGGCGACAATAATATAATATCCCTGGCGGTCGTTCAGTTATTTTTCTTTCCACCGACGGCTGGTCACCACTAATGAACGCCAAACTTCTACTTACGCGATGCAGACTACTTTAATAACTCTCCATTTAAAATTAATGATCCAATGAAATAATTTCGTTCAAATTATATTGTTTTTTAATACCAAGTGCATGGAGAGACAACGTATGTGGATAGGTCGGCACATATCGAGCTCGTTATTTAATTGGTTTCTTTATAAATAGAATATACATTTAAAAAACAAAATTAATATATTACTAAAACAACATAGGTAATTATTTTTCGTTTTCGAGACGCTCAGATTTTACATAAACTCAAATGACTTTGTAACTATTAATATTGCTCTTCGCAGACAAAGTATAACAAACCAGCTGCATTAATAACAAAAATGGTTTATCATCTAATTTTACATCTATTTCTATTCGATATCAAGTGTTTATTAACTATACAATATTATTAGTGTTCAAAGTATACCACAAGAAGTCAATAGTCAATTTTTTTTACATGTTTTGTTACATTTAACGCTTCTATAGTTATAATAGTTGTAAAAGTGAAACCTTGTATCGATTCTAAACAATTAAAAATAATTGTTACAAATTTTAATATTTAGATTGATTTGAATCATTTTATATCAACAGTTTTACTGTAATTAATATTTTTGTAAATTAATTTTTAAACAAAAATTAGTTTGAGTGATGAGTAACAAATATCAATAAAAATAATAGTATAAAAATAACGTGTATTCATCTGCAAATTTACAAATACAAATTAAAAACAAAATTACCTTTAAAAAAAAAATGCTGGTAAATGGCAAATAGCGTCTTCCTTTATCTAGATAATTTTAATTTTAATTTTGGATAGTTGAAAATAATTTAAATTATCATTTTATTTTTTTATGTATATGTATCATCTATATTTAAATATCTTTTATCTAAGATAAATTTTCTAAATTGTTTTTGAAAAAAGATTTTCAATATTATTTTTAAGGTTTTTTTTTTCGTTGCGAACAGTGTTGGGAATTGATAATTAATAACTTATCTAGATAAAAATAAAAATGAATACATTTTTATTTAGATTAATATTAGATAATTTCATTAATTTTGCAAATATTCAGTGATATAGGTATAAGTATTAGATAAAAAATATATAATTTAAAACATTTTAAAATATAAACATAAAATAAAGTAGCTTATTCATTAGAACACATAAAAAGTAAGTATCTTATTTAAAAATACAAAAAAGCTTATATTTGAAAAAAATAAAAAAAAGTTAATTTTTGAATAAACTTCATTAAAATCGTCTAAGTCAATCTTTGAGTTAATAAAACTAAAAAAATTTACATTTAAATAAAATAATATTTTTAATTTTAATTTTTTTTTTAGCCCATAAAAATAAATTATCTAGACATATATTCATAGATAACTAGAATTTTATCTAGATGAAGATAAATATAAATGAGTTGAAAATTATTTAGATAAAATAAAAAAATAAATCAAAATTATCTAGATATTTCTCAACACTAGTGATAAAGTTATTGCATCATAGCCTATTTATTTAAATTTTATCAGTATGTTAAATAAGTCATTTTTTTGCAGGATGTTTTATTGTTTATTCTTTATAAATACCGATAAATCATTGCAATTAAACACATGTATTTATTTATTTTATTTTTAAATTTCAAATTCAATATAGATAATATATATATTTAGATGTATAGCAAAGATGCTATTTTAAACAATGTAAGTTTGAAATCATCTGGTTTTTATCTAAATAAATGTTGGTATGTTTTATCTATTATATACATAGATAAATACGTTTAAATGTTACATAATATTATCTTTTCTTGATTCAATTTCAATATTTATGTGGTCTTATCAAGATAATCTTTGGTTTATTTTAACACAAAACGTATACTAAAAATCTGAAATACATTAATAGATACGTCTTATATTCAAGCTATGATGATTATTTGTTACAAAAACGTTAATATTTCAAAACACACTTATAAATAATATAATAATATCCTACACTCAACCCAACGATTTTATTTTTTCTCTTGTTCAGTAGAAGTCAGTTCTACAGTAAAACAGTATATTATAATTTATACGAACAAAAAAATGGAAACGGCGTATAGGTAGATATTATTATAGGTAGGATACACACTCATGTATTATGTTTTACACATATTATATCATTGCTTTTAGCATATTATAATAACATAATACGTACATCTAGCTCTTGACGATGCGATTATTCACTGACACATGTCGTTTCTTGCGCACGTTCTCGCACTTGGTCATTTGTCGGTCGACGACAATGATACTCGTCATGCGCGATTTTATAATGATGCACACGAATTAGCAAATTCAAATTGGATTTGAAGAGCTTCATTCGTACCACTTATACATACCTACGAGAAAAGGCACACGACAAATTTTTGTCTTTGTCTCGCCGTTAATATAAAATTTAATATTTATAACGAACTACCATCACCACCGCGCTGTTCGCCGATTTCACAGACCATTGAACGAGCCGTCCGTATACCTATGTATAAAAACATATATATTCTACAACTATACCAGTATACTACTACAAGGGCAGTTAATATGGTTATAGGATACTTACGCCTAATATGTGTGAGTGTGTGTACTTTATATATCGGTCATTCTCTTTCGAACGTACCAGTACACCACGGGCGGCGGGTTTTGGACAAATGAAGGCGATTCTTATTATTTGGAAACGCGCGAGTCTAAACAGACAGCCTCAACAGTGACCTTTACATTCAGGCGCAATAAACGTGATTGGATTATGGCGCACTTTGTGTCGATTACTGTTGTACAGTATATATGTGAAAATACATAAGCAAGTCACCGAAGTCTAAAAACCCACCAATTTATATACACACAAATTGTAGTGCACTGCGTAAATAAACATATTAGCTAGGTATATATCACGGCGATGTCGTTTACTGTATACGTATATTTTTCTCCCACGCAAAAGACACAACGGGGGAAAAAAAGGAAAAAGTACATAATATAATAACACAATAATAATAATTTTATAATAATATATACTATGCAGTCGCGTAAAATATTATATCCTATACATACACTGCATCATATCGTATATTATATATTATATACGTCATTTATATATGGAGGGGAAACAGATATTCATCACGTGTGTGCGTGCTATTGTCACCCGAAATCCCATAATATATTATATATACCTATATATTATTATTATATACGGCGGTCGTAATATATATGGTCTTCGAATGCGCATGTATATGCGTGTGTGTGTGTGTATAAAGACAGAAAGGTTCTTCTATAAAAGTCGTTCAAGTGTCATCGACGGTAAGAAAGAAACATTGTCGACGATATTATATAATATATGCCGTTGGGAAAGTGGCGGCGGCGGATAAAAATAAAAAATAATAAAATAAAACATATATATTATATATTGTAAGTATACACCTATATGTATAGCGCGCGTATGTGCATATGAACCGTTGACAATGTGCCGGAGAGTTAAGACAGAAAAAAAAAACACAGTGTGGTACGAGAGGGCGAAATAAAAAAGAATGAAAATCGAAAAAAATTTCGCTCCACATTGTACTTCTGTATTATTACACATATCGTACGTAATACGCGTATACACGCAGAGCGTTCACCTAGTCGCGAACACCTGGACCTCGGTGATTTCCACCCTCGTATCTCCAGCGGTACCGCCACCGCTGGTCCCGCAGCGTAAGTACATATACCATATTATACCTACCAAGCGGTTATTTATGTTTTTTAATATACATGAAAATCCAAGTGAACCCGTTTTTCCCTTTATTTTTTTTTTCATCCGATTTGCTACTCCTTCGCCGGCTGCTCTTTTTCAATGATATAATACATCGTATATATAAGTGCGCGTCACATAGATATCGCGCGCACGCCGTCTTATATAATATAATATATTATTATTTATCCTTTTATTTTTCAAAAGAGATTAAACCGTTTGAACCGTCGCAAAACCGTGAGTTATAACTGTAGTGTTTTTTCTCCGAAAAACTGACAACTCAAAAAAAAAAAAAAAAAAACAAAACAAAATAAAAACATGACAATGATGCTGAACACACTCAAAATGCTCGAGAAATTGCGTGCAAAACTGTCATATTATTATCCCCTGGTCTGGTTGGGTATAAGCGCGTTCGCCATGTGTTCGTTCATATTTATAATATCTGAAGATATATATTACATTTTGAGTAGATAGGTAACTTCGAGTACATTCACGTATCATTTAATATTATTTTGTAGTGTTATTTTATGATTTCAATAAACTGAGTGTAAATTTGCATTATTATCTAATACGAGCTGCTATATTCATAATATTTATACTTTATTGCCTACAATATCATACTTCAATACCTGACACCTGTAATGTGTATTTACTTTCGTCTTTAAGTATAAAAAACTTTAACGTAAAATATTATTTTTATTTTTCTGTTATTTTATGATTTAGTAATTTGGGTGGTATTAATTAATTTAAAAATCTATTTGTATTCGTGGATAAAAATCATAGTAGTTATACAAAATTTAGAAAATAACATTACACGATGAATTTTTTGGGACGATTACGTAATTAACATATCATTATCGATTACTCCTATGTTTTTTTTTTATTTTACACGTGTTAATATGTTATCATATGTATTCGATTATTTTATTAAATGTAACAGTTTAAATATATAGTTCCTGCTTAAAAGTGAATAAAAATTAATATTATTATTAAAAATGATACTAATTTATTTACTACATGGATGAAGGGACGTATTTTCTTAGGATTTTCATCCCGCATTGATTCTGAATGAAATTATGGTGAATGATTGAATTATGAAAATTCACGTCGTTTGACAAACGAAATAAATGAATAATAATAATTATATACAAATATTAAAAAAAAGGAACGTAAACCGCAATGCACCCTTCGTGCAGTCCACTCGCGTCCTTTCTCCTATACACGTCGTCTATACTTAAATACATTTATACATGTTTAATGTTTATGTATATAAATTTTCTGTCGGTGGTTATAATTCGAAGGTACTTTTTACGCATATAATATATATATATATATATATATAAATATGTAGACGAAGACAAATAAGCGGTATGCGTGCGGGGCGGCTACAGTGGACTGAGAACGAGGGGGTGGATATGCCGCCACAGCGGCGGGATGTTATTGCTAATCAACGTCGGGAACCGTATTTTCGTCGGGGACGTCGACGGCGACGACGGCGAGGAGACCGATGCGCGATATTGAATATTCATAAGATTTAAAGGGAAATGTTTGCTTTAAAAGTTGTCCGGACCCAGAAGACTGCCGATTTTCCATTCACTCGTGAAACCCGCCCCGCAGCCGGCCGTCCCGCTATCCGTAGATTCTTCTCCGCAATAATAATATTGTATTCTGCCGCCTTCCGCAATGCACCACACGTATAATATAACCTGCACTACCCCGTTCGCTGGGCTGCAGTGTACCCACCCCGTTGTGCGACGTTATACGCACGCACTCGTTTTTCTCTACCTAAACACCACCTCAAGCGTGCGCACCCCTTTGCCACTGGCATACATGTATAATGTCGTATACGTTCATCGGGAATTTGGAATATTTAGTTTTATTTACATCAGAAATTCACCCCATTACTGCAAACGCACGCACCTATGCATATTACTAAAAATACCAAGTTCTTCTCCTCGCAACGCGGTAGTAATGTTTTATAAATCGGTTTTTCTATTGTATGTATAGTAATGTGTTATTACTAGTACAATGTTTAGTTCTGCCGTACGTGTAAAAAACTACTATTATCCATATAATATAATATATAGGTTGTATAAATGTATATTTTATATTATATTGTTCGTTGAAGAAATACGATGTAAACTATAATATACATTATTCGGTTCAAATTCCAACGCTAATCTATAAAGTCGTTTATGGACTGTTCTACAGGTGTACCGGGATGGGAATATAGACGATATAAAAGGTTCTTAATGTGATATTAATATATTATATATATTTCAAATCTATTAAAAAATTCAGTCGGAAATAATATCGGTTGATATTATAGTAGTTATATTAACTGAAACGTCCTTTTTTTATTCCAATGAATCAAAATAAAACCAAAATTTATAAAAATCATATTATCAAGGTTGTATGACGTGTTTTATTAAAAATCTACACGTTACTGTACTGTCATAGATGTAGCCTTATACTCTCGTTTATTATCGTAATACGTTGTTTATTGATTGCTGTGGCTCTCATTGCACATAAAATATTAGTATCGGTGCTGATATAATATACATTATTTTTAACTTATATTGATAGTTTTGCGAAGTTTTTAATTAAAACAATATTAACGACATATAAGTCGTAAACACATGAATATACTTACATATCGTAAATTCCTAAAATATGCATAAAACCATTTGTGCGAGGCTGTTACTATTATATAAAACGTGGTTTAGAATAATTGATAAGTATTCGTGTTAACGGCATCGAGAGGGGGGAACAGAGAATAATAATTCAAGAAAAGCCCTCGTCGTCACCACCGTCGCCACCACGTCGTAGTCTTTCGCACCCCCCGCAAAAACAACGCTTCAGGTCCGTTTGTTATAATAATATTATTATTAAAATATATGAAGCATCGGGTGCAGCATTTTTGTGTTCCTATTGGTTTCAAGTTGCCACATATATATATATATATATATAATATCGTCTGTTACACATATTATTATACATATTGTACAGTGCAGCTGATTTAATGGTTGTGTATTATTATGATTATTATTATTATTATTGTTATTATTATTATTACTATTATTATTATTACTACTTCTATTATTATTATTGTGTAGAGTTACAATTTTCTCGACTTTCTCGAAAGGGTTCTCCATCTATCAGTACATAATATGTTTCCGAGGCGTCGGCGGAGGGTAGAGTTTAATTTAATTTCACGTGACTTATGGGCCGATCGTTGGTGGCTAAATGTGCAGAGTGGAGGTGTACATATTACAAGTATATTTTATATACGTATATACAGGATTAATGGTTAATAACTATGTGAGGAGTGTAGAGAGAGGAGGGACGACAAGAAAAATCAGACGCAATTCCGTTTGCCGCTGACGTGAATGGATCGACCGTGACAATTTAAAGACGCGCGGTCATGTCGCTACCACTGTTGTTTTTGCTGGAATTGTCTGCTTAACGCGAGAGAAAGGGTTGCGGTGTTTATATGTGTGCTAGCGTGATCGCCCAAAGATTGATCGGACCCTATCATTCAATTCTAGTGAATTATCGTCGTTATATGTGTGCGTGTGTTAGCTTCAGCGACAGCCGAGGATAAATGATGTACGAGGTGAAAACAACGTCGTTCCACAACAATAATATAATATTTTAGCAATAATAATAATATAGCATTGCCAAAGTCTAATTTGAACAGGTAAACTATAAGTGCAGTGTCTATAAAAATGTAATATATTTAGGAATATACTCTACACAGTCTACATCATTTCTTGAGTTATGTATTACGATATTATTATGATATTAATTTATTAGTTATTACCTTATATTATGTAATAAATATTACATGGATTAATTAGTAAGACTTACCTATACCAAGCAGGAATGTGTTTAAAGATAGTGGTAAGGTCAGTCACCCCATTCTAGACTAAACTATATTACATTTTTAAATACATCAATAATTATGTAATATATGTAAATTAAATATCGAAGAATGAAATTAAATTAGATACATATAGGTTTAGATATATTTTTATATAATTTTTGCTTTAAATTGAATAAACAAAATATAAACAAATTATTGATATTTATTTGTATAAACATTATTTATTTACAAATCACCTTAAAGTATTTATTTTCCTAAGTATTTTTTAAAATGTTCATAATCTAAAAAATATTTTGAATAAAAAAAAAATAGTAAACGTTGGATATAAAATATAACTAGGTAAATTTTTGAATTTTAATTCCCTTCCACTCTCGGTAAATTATAAAACTAGCCCTTAACGTCAAGCAAGGAACATGCGGTACCAATTATGGAGTTATGTGAATATGTCATTTATATGTTTTGAGAAAGCTATTTCAAATAGTATGACTCTACTTCAGTCTGCGGTTAAAATGTTCTCGGGCGTATATTATAAATACCTGTTATCGGACGATACACATTGCACATGTTCACTGCACGTATTACGGCGTGTGTGGTTAGACAATAGCTAAACGATATTCAATAATATACGACAATTCTTGCGTTAGGTTAGGTGTTTAAAAATATAACACCATTACACTGGTGATATTTTGTTTTCATGATATATATCATAACAATAACACTATTCAACTATAATACCGAATTATGCTGAAATGATCAGTTGACTTTTCGAATTTCAAATGGCGTTAAAATACTATTACAATAATATTATTACATTTTTCTCCTATATAATGCTCCCATAATATTATTATTTATTTATTACATAGTATTTTATATGATATAATCTAATAATTCTAAACTTTTATAGATTTACACCCATGTTAAAAATACTTTTTTTAATACTGTATATAAGTTTTTTTTATTTATATCAAGTCTTTCGAATATTTTGATGCGTTTAAACTCCGAGGTCAAACTCGGGTGTAGTGTGACACTCATAAACTCTAATCTAGTTTGAGTCGAAGACGAGTGCCTACACAAACAACATTGTAGATACATAGTAAAAATATAATATAATATGGATGTGAGCAATGTAAGTACAATTTATATACAATTGTCCTCTTTTGGTTTAGTATGCGTTGCTTTAGTATTTCTTCTGGTTATTCTTGGATATTATATTATAGTTTACAAAAATAAAAACTTAAATAGGTTCAGTGCGTGTGTGTAAAAAAATAATTAGGGTTGCATGTGTGTCCGTGTCAAAAAGACTTATTACAGCCAGAGGGAGGAGAAGTATGCTTTAAGTATTTTAATCTTCAAGATGTTTCAAATTAAATACTACCTAATAATCAAAGTGGTTTGTTTAACAATTTATATATTTATATTTTTAATAAAACATTTATGTTCCTGTAAATTCTATATAAACGTTAACAAATTAAAAGCAAAATGGATAATTAACCATATAATATATGTATAGGTACTTAAGTATTCTTGAGCATTCTTTGATCATTAAAATATAATTAATAATTTCATCATATCATACTTATTTGTTTAAATTTTCAATGTATATCTTTATACTTTTTAAGATTAATAAAAATATAATTTTCACCATATTTATTTAGAAATAAAATGTAAATGATTGCTACAACAATTTAAAAGATATGAATTATTAATTTTAAAAAGCCTATATTTTTAAAACACTCAATTCATCTAATAAGAAAATAACAACTAAAAATTTAAAACTTGCAGTTATTTATACGAAATATTTAGGTTACATAAAATCATATTTATTTATTTAATTTTAAAATGTATGAGTTATAAGTATAGAATGTTATAATAGTTCGTATATATTTTAAATCCAATAAAAGCAATAATTACAGACTTTTATTTTTGTTTATATTAATTTTTGGTAACTTTGGCCATTAGGTGATTTTTCAAATAAACTTATTTGTATACACATACAACAGACCAAAAATTTAAATAATTGATTGATCATAAATTATATTTTTAAATTAGAATTTGATTGTTTTAAAATAAAATCCATAATAAACTTTAATGCACGCCTACGTCAATATAAACTGAAAAACTTTTTTTTAAGGAATATTGATTTTTGATGTTGATTACTATTTAAATTTTTAATACCTATGAGAATAAAATATTTTTAAATTTCACATGTTGCATTTTAAAAATTAAATGTAACACTATCTGTATACAATATTAATGTTATTATTTAAAATAACAAGTGTGACTCGAAAATACATTCATCAAAAATTAAATTGTATAGTAACAATCAGACAGCCTATTATTATATAATTTGGTACATTATTATTATTAATAATTACACATCCTGTAATGGAAGACATTTTTAAATATAAAACATTTTAGTTTCTACTAAATGTTAAAAATTAAGTTAAAAATCATAGTATTTAATTTATATCAATAATCTATACATCTGAGTTAGGTGATTCAACACATTCGATATGAAATAAAACATGACATTCTGGCAAACAGCCAAATGGCAATTAAAAATGTTTCTTGTATTTACACTGCCTATGTAAAATTAAAAGTAAAAAATACTCACAAGAAATTTTAAATGTATCATCAGACAATAACTGCCAAATATTTTACATTATGTTTTGTTTTACTCCATCAGTGAATTAATGACATGTGTATTATTGTGATTAAAAAAAAATATTCGTTAAATGACTTCGCCCTTAACCCAATTTAGATTAACATTATATTTTAATTTAAAAACTTTTTTCTTTTTTTTTTTTTGTTACTTTATATATATTACATACTATTTTCATATTATAAAGTTTCGAGAACAGAAAAATGTATCTTATTTTTAAAATACAGGACAAATTAAAAACCGTCTGTTGATTTGTACTTATATTAAAATCGAATATGATGGTAACACTAGTTTCAATGAACGCTCCTCTATTCATAGATATTTTAATTTGAAGACTTATTGAATTGGGTAATTTTTTTGATGTTCTGAATGCGATTAATTATTTTGGTTTAATTAACATGCTTGTTTAAAAATTTTTGTTACATAGATTTAAGGTGACATGAAAATCGAATAAACTACTTTGAATTTCTTGGAAATTAATACTTTGCAAATACCTATTTAAACTGGTTGATTTTTATTTCAACAACGAAATATTTCGAATCACTGTGTTACTGTTCTGTGTTACTCGAAGGGTTGAAACATAAAAAAAAAATCTTGAAATGAAAACTCCCCCAACAACCATAACGATAATAATATACCTTAACAGAATCTATCAAATTGTTATCCTTTTATTATTCCGATTACTTTTTGTCGTACATTAACACTTGTGGGATTGCTTTTTTGGTGGTAAATCGCTTTTGTGTATGATCATTTTTCCCTTCTTTATTTTTTATTCAATAGTTTACATTATTATCATTGAATTTTCTTCAACGATTTTTTTTTTCATACAACGGGATCTATCTATACCGATCTTGAAATCACCAGCCGCTATTTTGACTGCTTCGGGTTTTTAATGGTTGACCGAATCTTGAATGACACATCGACGTGGGAGCAGCTAGTGAGTATACTGTGAAGGAGTATTTTTCTGAGATTATGAAGGGTTGAACGGTTTTCTCTGCCAAGACACAGCTGTTTTTCAATTGACAAAATTCAATCGAGAAAAAAATAAATACCGAATATAATGTCACACTTGAATAATAATAATGAATAAAAAAAGGAAAAAATATTACAAGTATAGGTAAAGAGAATTAAAAAAAATAACGTTTTTAAGATTTGTGCACCAACATATTATGTTGACTATTGGATGGAAGCTACTAATTTTATATTATATTTTACACTTTTGCCATAGTTACTAATTAATATTTTGAAATTTTACTTATTGTTAGTCGACGGATTTCGTTCCATAATAATGAATAACCGTATACACACAGAGCCATCTAGAGGCAATGCTATGCAATTTCATGCTACCGCTAATACATTTCCGGTTTGACTGACGATTGAAACTGTATTTAAATAAGATAAATTTTACATTGTAACAAAAGATATTATTGTAGCATTGCAATCATATTTAATAAATCATTTCTGATAAAAGAATAAGAAATTATATAAATTAGATTTCTTTAGAATATCGTTTAACAGAAATAATTTAGTTGCTTCCAATAAACTACGATGATAAGTAGAATACCACTCACTATAATAACTACCATTGTCATTAATAATATGACTAATTTTTTCGTTAGACATCAATAATATACTATTTTAATAACATAATTACGAGGGTGTGGAGTGCAACTCAAGTAAGTTTTTGCAATACCATGACGGGCGGAAATCAAAGAAGCAAATTATATGAGTTCGAAAAAATTGCACAAACCATTTATTGGAAACGAGGAGTTAATATTTGCCCTCCAACTATATTCATACTATGTTCGTAGTAATTATTTAATATGAGTATACATATTATATTGTATATACTCAAATTTGAAATTTCCTCGTATACCAAGAATCAAAAACTGGCTAGTGTTCCGAGTACCTATTTTTTGATTATATTAATATGCTGCGTTTTAAAAGTCATAACAATTTATTTTAATGAGATTTTCACTTTATTTTATTTTCATATTAAAATATGCTGAAAATATATAATTTCTTAATCATAAATAATTGTATTCAATTAAAAATAAATTTTAATAAAACGAAAAGCCATAAGTATATAGGTAGGGACTTAAAGTAATAATATAAATATTACATGCTCGAAATAAGCCCTTTTATAGATTCTCAGTATGGAAAGTATAGCGTTATTTTTTATTAATGTTTTAATTATTATTTTCAATGTACTATAAATTAAAAAATTATATTATGGTTTTAGAAATAACAAATTGTTTTGACGAAATGAGCAAAAAAAGAGTGTTATTCGTTATTCAAATATAATTTGGTCCGATGGAACTTAATCTTGAAGTTTATAAAACTAAAATATTTTTTAATTTTATTGGTTTATCCTTGTGCTACACTACATTGATGTTGCCAAAAATATAAATTTCGTATTTTTGATATTATTGCATAAACATAATAACAGTAGGTGTAATTTATGATTGCATCCGTTTCCCGCGTCCTTCAAAAAACAATTTGTGTAGTGTGTAAGCGGGAATATATAGCGTACGGGCATTAATTATTACCGACAGATATAGCAGACTTTAGCATAAACATTTCCATAAGGTATAACCACAACCAACGACCGTTGTCATGAGAATAAACGGTAATTCGTTATAACGTTGCGATGATGCCCAGCGTCCACTCCGTTTACTTCGTTTACTTCTTAGACGATATAGGTATATGGAAAAACAGATAGACAGATTTTACGTCATTTTGATGGATTTTTTCAACGAGCAGGTTTGAAGGGGGGGGGGAATTCTTGAAAACGTCAACATTTGTGATTGAAGTGATTTTTACGCATACAGAGAGAACGTTTGACAAAATCATACAAAACGGTAATAATTTTGGTTAAAAATTTTCACCAAAAATAATGGAGTGCATATTGTAGATGTATGGCATATGCATATAATTTATAATTTATTTTTCATCCAAAATACATACACTGGAGGCGGGGGAGAGGGTTACGATGATATTATAACACACGAACATTTGGTGTCTTATATTTGATTTTTAATTTCGTGTTTGTCAAGAACGCGACAGTACCTAGTTCTACGACGCACATATATTCCTATAAAAGTATACTTTATCTAAATATTTGATTGTTTAACGATTTTTATTCATACCATAGTCATGTTTATGTGTCTTCGTAGTCAATACACAGACAGCGTATAAAGTATTTAATTTATATTACGCTGATAAATATATTATATTAATAACATAACATAATAATAACACATTCGTCGACGGTTTCACTCGCTCACAGAAATAACCTAAGCGCGTGAAATCGTCGCGCCAACGACACGCTCGAGAGATTAACTCGATTTCGACGTTTGGACTAATTTTTTTCCCTGTTTTTTCGTGTTATTTTTTTTTTTTTTTAGACGTTTTCTGGCGATGTTTTCTAGTTTGCGCGATTTTTTTCTTCTAATCCGCCGGCCGACGGATTTATGGCCTTGTTGTCGCGCTCTTAGTCCTAATAATATTATTACCGTACACGTGACATGACATTATGATATAAAATTATTGTAATTTTTGTATTTTATGTACGATCCGATGACGAACCGCGCCGAAAACGACTTAAGCGAAAATATTTTGTGTTGTGTCATACGTATACTACCGCGTATGCAGATAGTCGGTCGCAACGATATTGTACACACATTTCCGCAAACTGACGGGCTGCAAAAAATAAGCATCGTAGCGGACACGAAGCGAATTACGACCAATACTGACGTTATGACGCGTGTTCGCCATAATAATATCACACGGTTAACCGCCACCATTGTCTACTTAATCAGTGTAATATTATGGTATTCAATTTTTCTCGGAGTCAGAACCATCGTCATTTTTTCTTGTCGTTTGGTCACTGGGGAAATCTCCAGTATCGTAACAAACACTAATTCATATAATATATTTATAAATGAGTAAATACACTTAAAGTTTGTTTTCAAAAATTTAACATCGATCTCTATTCGTTTTTGCGATCCCAGCGAGTATGCCATATTTTAATAATATATTATTTACTTGTTGTATAATGTCACCTCATGAACTGGAACAAACTGTAATATCTCAGGACACCCTTATACATACTTAAATATTTTAGTAATCGGAAGCGATATTTTGATAGCACTTAATTTATTTTTTCATTGTGAATTTTGAATCAAGGAATTATACGAATCGTTATTAATTAATTTTTTTTCCATGTTATGTATAAATATAATATATTAACTTGTTAAAATCGATGTTAACTAAAACTGACATTTTTAATTTTTATCAACTAGAACCTAGATCTTTATTTTAAAATCAATACCTACTTTATTATTTATAATACAATATAGATCAGAGATTCCCAAACTATGAGTTGGGTTATATTTTTACATAATACATGTGCTATTATAATTTCATGTTTCTATTTCCATTATTTATCAACAAAACAGCAAAAAAAAAAAAGACATTAATATTATTTTGGTCACTATAAACATTTTCCAAAATGGGTCATACCATAAAAAGTTTGGAAACCTCTGATATAAACAATAGTATACTTACTTATACATATCCGTTAATTATTTTAGTATAGTTATGGAACCTTTAAAAAAAAATACAATTCTCAGATATCGTTATTTGATCAGAAAATCTAATATTGTTTAGTTAGTATACCTAAAATAATAAATAAATCAAAAATGATTAAATCAGTGATTTTTGAATCCCATTCTGTTAATAAATCACACGTCATTTGAAATAGGTAATGAACTTTTATGCTACGATATCTGTTATTATATAAAGTGCATCATAAAGATCTGATATTATGATTCTCTTACAATGTTTTGAGAGCTTAATACTGAAATATTTTTAAATGGTAATATATATATATATATAAATAGATTCAAAGTTCTACATTGGATCTAAACCTTCCCATTGCTTTTATTTTTTATGAACTTAAAGTTTTCGATAAATTTATAAACAAAGTTTTCATTTAACTCCTGCTAATTTGTCAGGTAAAAATAAAATTCCGAAAAACCCCAGAATCTACCAAAAATGTTGGGAAAAAAAGTGAGGGTACATAACCTTGTACATAAAAAGTAAGTACACTTGGACGTATGTTGGATATTCATATATTTTATTCGTGTATGTACGATATTTTTGAGTGATGGTTTTTTCCTTCACATCATCCGGTACATCATAGAGTTTCCTATATATATTTAATATATATATAATAACAATATGTGTTTCTGTTAGTTTTGAAGGAGCGAAAAAATGACGACATCTTCCTCCTCACCACCACATCACTCACGAAACCACCAACTACTAGCTTACGCAAAGAACTGTCATAGCCATTCTCGGCGTTCATAGAACAGTCCGAACGACTATACGTCATCTATATAACACGACCCGTTCGTACTCTGGAATATACCACGGTACAAGAGTCAGTTTTAGTGGTAATTGCATGGGAGGAAGGAATAAGAGCAGACGAAAAAACCGACAATACAAGAAAACAAAGAGTATATATAATATATATAAGTATGTGTATACGTATGAGTGTGAGTGTGTGTAAGTACTGTGTGAGAGGTACTGCAGAGATTTATGTGATTTCGCGGGGCTCAACGCATGTCTCCGGTGAATCGATCAACAGCGCACGGGCAGCGTTCACACTTTCACGGGACGCCTCCTGCTTTAGCAGCATCATACACGTATATAATACAATATATTATACGTATCCGGCGCGGGCCGGCCCCGAAAATTTCGAACATATATAAATTGTATATATATATATTTCCCAAGTTCTAACCTATATATCAGTTCATATATAATTTATATATATATATATATATATATATATATATACGTATATATATATATATTGTATGTCTTTGCACGCGGACCAAAGTGGTCGGATATCAAGTGCGCGGGCGACCGTTTAACTCTTAAGAGGGTATCCGTGTTCGGAGTATACGTGCGTAGTGCTTGTACCGGAAACGGTCGAGCTTTTAGTCGGATAGCTGTAAATTTTCTACGCGTATATATTATATAATATGTGTACGCGTGTGTGCAGTGTAAAAATCGGTCGTCCCAATAAGACGCCATGGGCGTAACCAGAAATTTTCTTCTACGGGTAGTATCCGCGACTGATGGATAAACAACGTGTATATATATATATATATTGCTGCAGAACTATAAATGTATACACGTCCAATATGGTTTATGTTAAAATCCAAATCTTTAGCCCAATCTTTACTGCAATGGTATGATAAAAATCCCATAAACATCAGTTATACTTAGATTAGGTAGTATCGTAGTCCGTAGATATAATTTGACTCTTGATTATTTTTAAAAAATATGTCCTGAAAGGTAACAGAGCATTAAAATTAGGTGGTTTTCTGAAATAAAATATATTACGCACGAAGATTAAAGATAATACATTAAATATTAATACTGTAGGTACTTACATAATACAATAATTAATAAGAGGTATTGTAAACTCACGAATAACATAACAATATTATATTATACGCAATGTTTAAGTACATAAAAGTACATAAAAGGAGTACAAAAACCATAAACGATTCAATAATATTATTATTACACCGTCCGGTCGCGGTGTATGTATTTTGAGCTCGTTTACCGGACGCTGAGCAAACAACTCGATTTATTTTTGATACCGCTGCAGTCTCGAGCCCTAGACCGCGTACGCATAAAATATCATTGCCGCGCCGTGACATTTTTGTTTGTGTTTCGCTGTGGCTGCACCTAAATAATAATAATACTATTAAATAATGTGTATACGATAATATTCTACGCATATATCCCTCCCATGCGATCACGCGTGTAATACATTATAATTTATTATATATTATTGTAAGGGGCCGGAAACTAACGTTTTCGAGACTTTTAGCTTTTACAGACTATTTTACATGCCGATAACGACCCGTTAGTTGCCCAAGCTTAAAATATAACAAATACGCTAGGTAATATAACTGCGATTGGATCGGTGAAACGCTGAAAATGTGTGGATTACCGGGATAATTACACAGCATTATTTAATATTATATGGTTTTCAGACGACTTTGACATAATAATGTTATAACTACTGCTCGCCTGCATTGCTCAACGACTGTTAAGTATAAACGACGTGCAGATGAGCATCTCAGTTAAACTATTACGCTTAAAAATTATATTGATAAGTGCTTTATTGTGTTTAAATATAAATACATACATCAATAAAGAGAAAGAGGTGAATTATTTTTGTTTTTTATCCATCTCCAAATTGTCCGATTCCAATAAATTAATTTTTTATTTCTCATGTTAGAAACTTATTATTTATACGAGTACACACCTTATGAGAAAAAAATATTAAAATTAATTTATTTTTTCAAATAATTATGTATAACCATCGACGTTATTTTTATGAACCAAATGATAACTATAAATTTATTATATTTATGATCGACTTATGTCACCGACAAAATTAATTATCGTGAAATCTTGAATCGAATTTTAAATAAAAATCTGCAAATAAAATAAATATAATACATTACAATATAGTTCAATATAGTTTAATACTTTACCTGCCAACAGTGTTACAAAATCATTGTGAGGGTTGAGATGTCGAGTTAAATTATTTTACCCTCTCGTCGAAACAAAACAAAGTAAATAATTACTATTTGTAGCCACACGTCTCGGCTACAATAATAATAATTACTGATGTGTATAAAAAATGAATGATAATTATAAGGAATAATACACGACAGCATGATGTGTAAGAAAATTAATTCATCCTGTCGAATATTTTGACGATAGCTAATCCGTTTAGGAACGTCGAGCCTCCGGCAATCACCGAGTGCCAGGTGCATGCTTTGGCGGCTGAGGGACTCTTAATTTAATGTACGTTTAAGGTTTGGTATATGATCAACAATCAACGTCTTCGAATAATTATTAAATCAAATATAAAAATCGTCATTTGTATATTAAATTTAATGTCATGTAACCACTACATAGGAATTAAAAAAAAAAAAAAAACAACGTATAGATGACTATTGTGATGGTCTATAACAATATCTGATAATGTTATTATACCATTTTGCGTAATATGCATATTAAATAAAGCACTATGCAAGAAAAATTATATTTTATATTCCTTTGTTCTATTTGGTTTGACATTTTGATTTTGTTTATTTTATGGAAAAAACATGTAAAATAATCAACATCAAAAATATAATATTAATAATGTATTTTATATACTTTTTATATACATATGATACGGGCTTATAGTATAGTAAAATTCAATATTATAATTTACGTTATCGCGCAAAAAGCATTTTTAAACTTTAATATACACTTGTGATTTTTTAAACTAAAATTGTAATAAACTTTTATTTATTAATATTTTTTTTGGCAAAAAGACATTTTATAATAATTACGATTTATGGTTGACCGCTAATAATATGTGCTTTTAAAAAATGTATAAAACGTGTACTGCTTGTTATTTCATGATAGACGTAATCAGACTACATGAATCTTTTAGCACATTCGTCATCGTTATGTAACAACAGAACTACCTAAATTAATATAATATGTTAGCTACATCATTCATACATAGCAATCAATTAATTTTGGGTTATAAATAGGTGATACGATATATTTATAGTACACAATTATACTTTGTTAATTAAACAGGAATCGAACCATTTCACATTTATTTATTAAAATATACTATACTTAAATTAAAATCATTATTGTTGTAGGTACGTTATTTCATTATTATTTATGATACGCAATAGTTCACGATGAGCTGTACATTATTTAGAATTTCTATTGTTTGCATGTTTTTGATTTTATTAATACATAATAAATTTTTATATTATAACTTGAAAAACCAAAATTATTGTTTTCAAGTTTTATCGAAAAGCAATTCATCTTACAAATCTTAAAATAATATACAATACGTAAAAACATTTATGATATCCTACAAAAATTACAGTTACTTTTGTCATGAATATTATGCTTTTATCATAATTTTAAATGTAAATATGTTTTATATTAATTTTATCTACCAATTTTTCAATAATGGTACGAAATCTTTCAAACTATAATTTTTATATTTCATACAACTATTGAACTATATACATCAGCTGATGAGAAAATTAAATTTATAGATAAACAAATTATATTTGAATTTTTAACTGTATGTTTGACTTACATTTAAAATAAAAATAATAGATATATTAACAATATTAATTTTAAATAAAACTTTTACTTTAATATATAATTTAATTTTTCGAATCAATAACTATTATTGATTTGTAAAAAAACTTTAAAGAATGTACATAATATTATAAACTAACATATTAAACCACATTGTTACCTTATAAAATCGCAAAAAATATTAATTTATAACTTATCTGGTTAAACTTTTATGAATGTATATTTTTTAATTTTACAAGATATTACTTTATTAATTAAATTAACAATAAAATATTACTATATGCAGTAGTGAAGGACATTCCAAATAATTTACAAGATATTAATCTTTTTTTTTTTCAATACATTTTCTGTATTTTACAAAAAATTATCATGTTTTTAAAATACATTATTGACCTGACATTCGATTATCTTATATAAAATATACATATTTGAATTTAAACAGGGACACGAGTAGCTATATGTGTTTAAAAATTGTAAAAACTAAATATTTTACAAAATATACATAATACGTTTACATTTTGACGCATCTATAATATTAAATAATATTACTATTATTATTATTTTTTATTTAAAAATTTGATATACACAATATGTACAGCGTAGCACAATAAGTATATGAGATATTATAATAGTAACATGAATATTTTGAATTAAGAAATCACCCATTGGTGACACTTGGCTGGGAATTAACAATGTCTAGAATCTAAATAAATATAATATTATTAATATATTTTTATGTGTTTTTAAATGGTTCTAATTTATTATTGTATAATACAGGTACATTTTAATCGGATTTTCTGTATGCCTGCATTGGGTATAGCCGGTATAGGTGTATCATGTCGTGAATAACAAAACAGTCAAAATCGAATGAAAACGAACGTTGATAAACATGCTATGTTATCGATTATAATCAGTTTATCAACCTGCACCAATATTATCTTATAATTAGATATATAACCTTGAGCATATACAACGTAAAAAAACTTGACGGCAAATCGTCGAATGCCAAAATAACCAAATGTATCGTCAACGTGACGAATTACGTGAAAACGCAATACAGACATTTATAACACTATGGTGGGCGAATGTACACAATATGTATACAATATTATGCGGTTTATTCCTCCGGCTCTTACACAATTTATATTATATACGTCCCAAGGACCCTCTCCCCTGCGCATACACACATATATAATAATGTCAGGATATCGACTGCCATTGAAATTTCAATATGAAAAGTATAATACACACACACACACTCACAAACACACACATATACGTTTTATACATAATGTGTACACGTCGCAAACGTCTCTCAAATATAATAATAATAATAATCGACCGAACCGCATATATACATAATATTCATATGACATCGCGCGCATACGGAACAAAAAAAACGATTCTCCAAATCGGTTGCGGGAAAGTCGTCGCGTCGTTTCCGTTTATTGCCAGTCATTTGCCGCGCGCACGATAATGCGTCGTGGGCTCGGGCGAGCGTGCTCGCGCGAAATCGCGTTCGACGTCTTTATATATTGTATCGCGTTCCGTCGTGTGTGCAGTTTCGAAGGCGTTTTAAATAAGAATAAAAAAAAAAAAAATAACGCAAACCGAAACAACAAAAAAGTAATAACCGAGTCCCCCTTTTTTTCTTATTATTTTCGCTCTTTCTTCTTCTCCTCCTATTCTTTTTTTTGTTCCTTCCGGTTGTGAAAAATCGTCGCTCATTTAATTCACGCGAGCGATGAAGTTTTTGTCGCTCGCGCGCAAACAGCGCCGTCGAAAACCGCAACACGGGCAACACGCATTATTAGGTACATATCAATGATATATCGTTTCGTACGTAGGTACCTGCCTACTCCACCCACGACAAGTCGTAGTCGTATTATTATTATTAACACGAGTCATTTTACGACGGAATTGGATCGAACTCGAGTGTGCGTGTCGTTAAGTTCACCCGCAAACGCAGTTTGCAACGCGCGGGCAGAGGAAAAAAATTGTATTCCCAGTTTTTAATCTCGACGACCCGTGATAGGAGACGGGTGTAGGGAGATGCACACGTATATATTATATACGTAATGGGAGCTCCAGACGGAGACGGAAAAGAAAAAAGAAAGGAAAAAAATGTAAACCGTATTAATCACCCGGGGGGGTAACGTTTAATATCGTTATTGTTATCGTTATTATAATATCGCCGAAGATATTATTATTACCTTGGCCATTAAAATCGAATCTGTCGTTCTTTAACGAGTTTTTGATGGCGAAAAATGTTCCACCCGCGGCCGATTAGTGTGCGCGCGAGAGACACTGTCCTGTCGCCTTCTCACCCGCCCACCATCGCCACCGCTGCCGCCACCGTAGCGGTAGTGTGATTGGAGTTTAATTCTAGACGACGGCGGGGAAAAATTGAAATGATTAAAAAATAATAATAATAATAATAATAATCATAAAAAAATAGTAATAATAATCGACATCAGAATTGGAAATTAGCCGTCGAAAAGTTTTATTATTTTTTTTTTTTTTTTTTGATTGAAACCGCTCCTCTCAGGCATACTGCATACTAAGGCAGCCTCGGGTGTAATCAAATGGAATTTGTAATTTCCAATTTTCGCCTCTTCGTTTTATTTTATTTTTTCTATCTTATACGTACATCGGCATACCGACAAATCTTATAACCCGCCGAACAGTTCATTCGCCACATTAAAAAATAAAAAAACGATTATAAGTGTCGTAATATACTACACATATATGATATCCTTATGCATTAAATATCCCATAGTGACAATTATTAACTTTATTTGTTTTTTTCTATAAATATATTATATTGTTTCTTATATTTGCATAGGTACGTAAATTTAATTGAAATATTTTGTAATTTAATAATAATATATCTTAGTAAAATATTCCATAATCATGATACATGTTAATTCGGCATATTTATCTATTTTAAATGATTAATTTAATTTTATAAAGTGCAAAATTCTAATTCAATGTCTATACCCCTTTAAAGTAATAAGTATTTAATTATAAAATTAAATCTAATGTATGGATTTCAGTATGTAATCAAAATATGTCTATGTTTATAATAACACTGCAAAATAGAAGAAGATTTTTTAGATTTTCTGACAGGAAATATAGTTCAATATCAAATCTCATATTTTATCAGAATACAAATACATAATAAACTATAGAAAATTAATTCTTGGTAAATATTTTTTGTTTTAAAAAAAAAATGTATAGATGAAGTTATAAATAAGTTTTTAACTTAGATCAATAGATTATATACGTCCTAGATAGCAATATCATATTACAAAAATATTGATTAAATACTGTTGAAAAAAGATTATCATTGCTACAATATGTGTTAATGATGATTTTCTGATGTTTAAAATATTTCTATGATGCGTCTATATCTTATGTGAAACAAGTATGACACCAACATAACAAAAATACAATATATGATCGGAGTTTTTTTAAATATAAACATGCAAATATTTAATATCTCCTTCATTTATTTATAAGATCTACAGATTTTGTTTTTAAAAACATAACTATTATGATTTTTAAATTCGCAAAGAAAATAATTTCCTGATGATATTAAAATATGTAAAATATCGAGCTGGTAGCCGGATACTATATATACTATATTTAATAGTATACTTATTTAAATTTTAGTTCCTTAGAATAAAGATGATAATATTAGACAAAGGTTATGATAATTAATAAAGGTTTAGTTCGATATGAGATATAAAATAAATAACATAATATAAAAATAATAACAATAATATAAATATTTCAAAAAATTAAAAATTTAAATTATAGATTTGTAATATGATACTTTTTAACAAGAAAGGGAGAATAAAATTATAATAATCAATTATGAATTATATGAAGTAATATATAAAACGGTTGAAGCATATTTTTTGAAAACAAGTTAAATACTTCTCAGAATATGACGTTTTGGACAGTGCATTTCAAAATAATCACCTGATAGTCTATAAAAAAATAATAATAATAAACATTCAGCATCATATTTGTTATTTACATAATTTCAATTAATTTTTTTTATATATTTTAATAACGTGTTTTTTACCATTATTCCAATGAATATTTTGTAAATCGAATATTATTGTCAAGACGATTTATTGAACAGGGTCGTTTATGATCAACATCTGTCCATTGTAAGAATAAACGATAAAAAATAAATTGAGAGAAGGAGAGAAAAAAACTTCAGCTCGTTTCCAAAATATTATCGAGATGTTACAACGCGATAAGGACGTGCGGGTTTTTGATTATTAAATAATATTAAAATCCTTGTGAGTGAAAAAAGAAGATCTGCCGATATACGCCTGTTCTGATATTTATTGCTTCATGAGCTCACGTTTCTTATTTCTTTATTTTTTTAATAATAAAAGAATAATTTGTTTATTCATCTGAGGCAATAAAATATAAATATATCTGACATGACAAAACTCATAGAACAAAAAACCAACAAGGAAGAGTGGGTATATATTTGTGTGTGCATATAATATATATTATATTTTTATACCTATTTCGTATACAAATATATTATACTACATATAAATACATAAAAATCTGTCACCGCAGTACGTGAGATGGTTGCATTAACAGTGCCGGGGCAAAATTTCCATTGAACAAATGTCGGCTGGTAATAAAAAAAAAAAAAAAAATAAAAAAACAAATTATATACGTATATCATTAATGGGAACGGTTTCATTTGCCGGTAGATTTTTTTTTTTTTTTGCAAACACCGTGTTTGATATGTTCAGTGACATTATCAACAACTTGTATCTGCACTATTCGTGATCCATTCAAAAATATACCTACATACAAATACGTTTAATGATATTACTATGCGCAAAATGACTCATTCTCAGCATTATTATTGCATAGTTTAAATATGTATATATATATATATTATATATGTGTGTAATGTGTGTGTATGTTTATGTGTGTATTTATTCTTTAATAAATAATAACTATGCAGTTGACCGGACGAGCACATGTCTTTGGAGTAAGTAGTTCGTCGGTACGAAGAAAATCGCAACCACGTGATGTGATTTATCTAAAAGTCAAAGCCACTTAAAGATTATGTATAATAGAGAGATAGATAACAACTAGTATAAGCATGGGTTTTTGTTTTTTTTACAATATGAACCATTCATAGGATTTGACCTCTGTGGGAACGGAAATGTACACGGTTGTAATAAACAAAATTCAAATATAATAATGTAATATACGCACAGACTTGATTACCTAATGTTGATGAAAAATTATCAACATCGAAACAAGTGATTTACATTTAAGATTGTTAGTAATATTTCTTAAAAATTAAACAGAAAATATTATCATGGGAAAACTTGCATTTTGCTTATATGAGTAATATATATGTCACAATGAACTGATAATCAACGAAAAATACGTAAATCGTACTTTTATTACTATACGTAGGTAGCCAAAATCTGGAAGAATTTAAAGACATTTCTGTGTGGAAGTATTTTTATACATACGCGAATAATATAGTAATCGTATAATTTCTATATTCTATTATTATTTAAGTCGATAATTAATTTTCAATTAAAGTATTATTCTACAGACTACAATGATAATATATTATTAGTATTATTACCATTGTCAAAGTATTGAATACATTACATGATATAACTAATAGAATATTTTTAATAGTCTGTACAACACTATAATAATAATAATAATAATAATAATATGTATTGATGAACAATGATTTTCGCATTGTATTAAAAATATATAAATAATTAACATAATATTCTTTACACGCATGGGTACACTTCAATCGTCAAAAATAAAAATAAGTAGGTGTGTAAGCTATTGAAGGGTAAACGAAAACATAATGTTTTTTATCGTATCAATTATAATTTACATAATTATTTGATTATGGGTAATTTTCGTAAATAGTTTTTTTATAAATTAAAAACGTTTTTAATGTTTTTTTAAAATGAATATAAAATATTATTAATATATAGTATCTGCAATTTATGCGTATAATTTATGGTTTGTTACTATTTATGTTCTTACTCTATACTTAATAATACACCAGTCGATTGCAAAAATACAAGATTCACTATTAATTTATATCACTTTATCTAAGAATTTAATTTGTCTTTAGTAATACCTACCTACTTTTGGAAAAATTTATTTCATACTTATTTGACATGGTAATATAACCAAACTAAAATGTATATATAGCTATTTTATATGAATATTACATAACATATTTATGTCACCTATGTTTAATATTTTAGAGCAAACAAGTTTGATATATTCTGTTAAAATGCATAGATTAATTTTATATTATAAAGATTAATCGACATCGATTCAGAAATGTTTTATGGCCTGTGATTGGACTAGATATCTAAATTATTAAATTGCTCATTACTTTACATGCTCTAAAATTCAACGATATTTGACACTTAAGCTTGCAAAAATTGCGTGTGGTGTCTTCTATGTAATATTTTAGTTTACACAACGTAAGCACATGTTATAAAAATATGCGACTATATATTGTATCCTTTCAATAGCGAATGTTATATTAAAGGGTACATTTTTAATATTGAACACAGACCTCACAATAAGTAATACTATACAATTGTATGTATATATTACTCACTCAGAAATTTAAAAATTATCTTTGAAATTATTATATACTATATAAACGAATATTAAACTTTTTTTCTTTCGACTTTGCTCAGACAGTTCAATTTATACATTGGTAGATTCGAAATGAACATATCACACCCAAAAATTGTGTTAATAGACCAAACTCTGAATGTTTATAAATACTAAAAAAAAAAAAAAAAAAAAATGTATTAATGATGAGTGATGAATGATAGCATAAGTAAATAGTAATAATAGTAATACAAGTTCATTTTTATAGAAAGATAAAAAACATTTAAATGGCTACTATCCACTAACCTCTAATTTTACTGTGTTGTTTTAACCTACGCGTTGTGTGTAAATATTATTTATTTTTGTTGTTTTTATTTTTGTTTTATTAATTTGAGAACGTGTTGTGAAATATTATTAGATACCTTTACTATAAAAGTAAGAAAACTTGTATACAATTCTTATTTTTATTTGTATTCTAATATAACTTTAAAAAATGATAAAAATGGTTAGATATTTTGTCATTGATAATTTTGCATTCAATAAATTATTGTGTGACTTTTATCCAAAAAACCATATTTTCGTAAAATATATACACAGCAATTTTTACACGTGAAAGCGAACAATGTCCATTTAAATATTTTTCATCTCACAATAAAAGTAGACTCGGAAGTACAAATGTATACTGCTGACATAGTTCAAACTTTTAAATTTATATCTGACACCGATGTTATCGTTTATCTGTAGTCGTCTGTAAAGGACTTATTATCTGCTAAGTTATATTTACAATGCAGGAAAGTGACTAAGGTCTATAATGGTTCACCGCTAAAAACGTACTTACACAATCATACTTCGAATATTATACGTGTATTCTATCTTGTATTATTATTCCGATCGGATTTGTGTAAATAGTTTCGTCTTGAGCTGCTGCCGCGAAGACATTATGTGTACATAATAAAAAAGTAAGGAATTTTAGTGATAATTATACTTGTACATAAATAAGACAGAGATATCTTCGTGGTGAGGGAAAAATCGTTTTAATAAATTATTGTTATTTTTTTATTCGTGCACTGGCTATGTGCGTCTATACGTATAGAATATTGTAATATTTTTATTGTGTGTTACAGCGCGGACTACTGTCACGACCCCCGAGCCGTATCATTCGACTAATAAAACTATCAGGCACGTATTATCAGTGGAAATATATAAAATATAGTCGCTTCAATGTACACCCGGGAAACCAGCTTTAATAATACGTTATCAGATCAGGTGTATTTCGTCATTATTCATGTGCATTTAGGCGATTACATTTTTCATGTCGGTCGTGATATCAGTAGGGAGTCCCGTACAGTGTGCATAATCATTGGTTCGATATTATTATTATTATTTTATGTGTTTTTTTTTTCAAAACAAAAAACCTTAATTGTTAAACGTCAAATCACCTCAGAGATGATTTCTCTATATATAAAAAAAACAAAACAAAACAATAATAATAACAATCATAATGTAATATAGCTTATACACATTTTGAAACATTTTATACATGTAGTTATTGTTTATGTTATATTATACAGCCGTCAGCCTATAATTGTATATTATCAATAAAACGAACGCAACTCATAAAAAAAATGACACGAAAAAATAGTAAAAACATAAACATATCTAATTAAACCTCGAAGAAGAGTAATAAAACCGGAATTCCTGGTCAATTTTCATCGTACCATTCGTGTATTATTGGCGATCAAATAGAACTAGGGAGACGCTCGTCCGTAAATGATATTGTCTATTTGTTAATAATAATTCACAGTGCCCACGATAATAATATAAACACAGACATTTTTCAGAAAAAATGTAAATATATCAAAAATAAATTACTAAAAGTGGTGATAAAAAGGGCGTGAAGAAATATAAATTTTAAAACGACAATTAATCACTCATTGATATATTATTATCACTTTATCACTAAAACCAAAAAAGATTGATTTCTGTTTCGACTAAAATATTTTTTTTAATTAACTACCTATGACGCTTCTACTAATTATCATATACTTGTATAAATCATGTATTAACACAAAAATATAATAATAGTATGTTTGTAAACAAAAATAAAAAAAACTTTCTGTTTATTATATGAATACATATCATAAAATTATTAACAACAACTCATTTAATTAGTAAACAGTAACTGAATTTAGAAAAAAATAAATTATGTCACGGTTAAGTATTAACTTAAACTATTAAAATATTGTTTAACTGTATAAACATTAATTAATAAGTACCTTTATAGTTTCATTTTGTAATAATGAAAATTATTCAAGTAAATTATTATTTTTTTATAATCACAGTTTAATCATATTAAAATATTTTAAAATATTATTTTTATAATATAATATAATTATAATTCATCTAAGTTATAAAAGATATGCACTTACAATTGAGTAATTGTTTTTCAATATCACTTAAAAAGGTAACTATATTTTTATTATTGACAGTTATCACTGTATATTATCGTACAGTCTTCGCAATTATTTACGAATTTCTAAGCACAATAATTAATGTAATATTACACAACAGTTGATATACAATGTATTGCCTACAGATAAAAATCAATTGTTTTCAATTTTTTTTTTTTTAGTGGACAAGAGAATCGAACTATTGTTAGTTTTTAGCTGTCGTAGTTATTACAATCGGATGATATTTTAAGATGTATTGTAATTTGTAATGCTATGAAACAATCGTGTTATATTGACACGGTTATATTACAGAATAGCATTTTTTTCACTTTAATAATGTTGTTGTTGTAGGTATGTTAAAAGTTTAGTAAAGAAATAAAAAACGTTGTATTATTATAGGCGAGTGTATACCTGTATGATATTGTACGTATGCACAACGATAATTGTACGTTCCGAAGTAACGTCACCAAGTATAATATTATTTGATCATTATTAATTTTTTTTCATATACGGTTATATTATATACCAGCGTGTATAACGAACACAAAAACTAATAGATACGCGTATACTATATAAAGCATAGTACTACTAAGTACACCAAATCCGTGATCAAACTGGAATATATAATAATATATCCATATTCCATATTACTTGCTGTTATAACTATGTATAATATATTTATTTAACCTGTACGCGTATTTATGTACATATAGCTGTGTGAATATTATATAGTTAAGCACCTATAATTTTTTCACGATAATATATTACCACTCGACTTCATGAAGCGATAAAAAATAATAGCAGCATAATATAGCCAAAGTAAAAAATACATTAGTCATAGACCGAGTATTTTGACCTAGATTCGGTTATTTTATTATATCTATATATATATATATAAATTATCGAAATTGTGAATAGAATTACGTTCGCTTTGGTAAACAATTTCGACTACCGTAATCTATACTTACAATGCGTCCGTGCGGCAAATATGATCTTAACGTATTATTTCCGAAACGAAAAGAAACACGCAAGGTCCGACTCCTCCACCACCACCAACGACCATATGCTGCCTATCAACGGTAAGGAACAATAACGTGCACGACATTGACGTATCAGTAAACGCTTATGTACGGGGTAATGTACGATATATTGTGTGTCTGTGTACGTCTATTAAATTGTAGCATTTTAAATGTTGACGTTAGTTCGCTGGCCATATGCTGCAAAACGAACGAATGGACGGCAAACACGCGTATTATATCAATTATAGGCTATAGTAATATGCAGACGAATTTTTTTAATAAAATATAAACAAACTTGTTTTCACAAGTGCTTGCTATTTTTTTACTACTCCTTTTAGTATTTCGATATTTAGAGTTAGATTCCTTACGTTTTTTTAAATCTATTATTTTGAGAAAAATAAATTTATAAAACTGTTGTTTTAATAATTAGTAAATAATTTAAACATTTAATACTGACATAGTATCTTGTTCGTATCTAAATATAAATTTTTTTATTAGATTTCTTATATTACCTATATTATAGCCACTTGTTTTAAACTATACCGTGATTGCAATAATATCTCAAAATGAATATACTTTTATTTTGATAGCATGCGATTTTTTTTAGGTTTTTAGAAAAAATAGTTTTAAGCTAAAAAACTAGTACTATAGTATTTTATACATAATATCATAAAATAATTGGCGACGCAACATACAAATCCCTTATTTTTTTATAAAAAAAAAAGCAGACACATGCTATCGTCACTATTATATTATAAGTCATAACTATTACTGTTATCACTTTATACATCGAATCATGTTTTTCATTTTGTCGATAATAATACTGTTCACGGAATTATTTTACCTTTTCTCAGACTGTGGTGATTTTCAGGACTCGAGAAACCGAATTTTAAATTTACCATTTTATCCTGCACATGATAATTTTGTATGTTTTTTTATCGCTTACAAATCGAATCTTAAACACTATATACATAAGTTAAATCGGTGATACCAACCGTGTGACTAAATGTGCATACTCTGATGTGTATAAATATTTTTTTGGATCGCTTATCTCGGCCACCGCCCGTATTTATTACCTCTTTGAAGTTCTTACGCTTACGATGCCTCCAAATCCGCGACCGATCCGATCGTCTACATTGAAGGCATACGCGACCTAACCTACAACGACCACTCGTTAAAATCCCGTCACACTCTCATATCGTATTATCATCTATACTTTATTATGATGTACATATGCATGTATGCAAGTGCGTATATTATAATTGTATAATACACCGCCGTTGTTATCCAATTAAAAGTACACGTTTCTGATTTATACACGAAAACTGGCTTTATTATATTATATTATACATAGGTAGGTACATTACGATAAGTAGTAAATAATATTATTATTACTATTATTATATACGTATAATATATGCGCGTACGCGTTTATGATTCATTTACCTCTCTCGTTGACCGCAAAAGGTTTATGAGTTATGGGTCGAGAAGCGGATCGACTCGAACCGTGCGCGACTTCCTACAAAACTTACGTAGGTACCTACGCTACGGTAATAACGCGCGTATAACAACGACGATCGTTATCTGCAAAGGACCGCGATTGCCGCGTATACATATTTTATATTATTATTATTATTATTATTATTATTTTAATATTATTATTTTTTTTTTCATTACGAAAATCCAGAGAAACGTCGGCAAATAAAATAATATAATATTCTATATAGGTATATGATAATAATAATAATGTTTAAACGCGTATCGTATTTTGTCGTACATCGAGCGAGTGTGTACATGTGTGTGCGTACGACGTATTTACACAACGATATCGTAACGACGTGACGCGTTGACCAAAGAGATTTGCCGCCACCGCCGACTTTGCATATCGTGTAGATGTATAATAATATTATTGTATACCTATGTCGTACACTATCGTATCTACAATATATTATACCTATGTCATTATAATAACACGAAGTGTGCTGCACGTGATTTGAAAGAAATTCACCTGGTATGTAGTCGAGATATCATTATTATTTTATACCTATTACACGAATGACTACGACGCGCGATTGCCGCAGGAAGATGTTTTCGCGAAGACAAGACGTGATGTAGACGATTTTTATTGAACAAGAACCGCCTGAAATATGTTAAAAATGCATTATGAATTATTATAATATACTGTATGATGGCAAATACGCATTACATAAGTATTTGTAGTTTTGTAAATAGTCGGTGATCTGAATCCCCGTTCGAAAATTGCCAACCTAAATTCTTACGATTATTATTATTATTATTAGCAGTTCTCATAATGCTTCGATTTGTATGATCCATATTATAACTATACTTGTTTGTTTATTTATTTAAATTAAACGGAATGTGTCATTTTGATTCAATAATCAAAATATACATACAATATTTGTTGTATACTGTGTATACAACAAATAGATCATTTAACAATAAGACAGTATACTAAACTATGTATGATATTATACACTATAATAATCTTTTTAAATTAAGGTAAAAAAGGAGTACTCATTGGTAATAGCCTTATGGATTCATTCAACATATAATATTTTGCGGTGGATAGTGAAATATGCTCTTTTAAAACTGTAGATTTAGCACATACCAGTGGTATGTTTCAATTTTGATGAGTATTAACCTATATTAAAATATTTTTAAGATTTAATAATTAATCAGAAATATATTCGTATAAAAGTTTAATATGCTTTGATATACCGTATACGTATTTGCATACAAATTACAGTTGCATTCCCAAAAATGGCGACTCGGGTGCACAATATACTTTAAAAATGATGGGTATAATATTATGCTCCTTAATTTATAAATATTAATTTTTTTTAATTTAAACGAATTCCACAAAGTTAAAAGTTATAATAGGTATAGGTATACCTAACAATTAATGAAAAAAAAAAATTAGTTTTGCAAGTGGTGTTAAGGTAATCTTACTCTGGCACATCAGTGGAAAAATTGGTTTTTCTCAGGGAAATATTTAGGTACAAATTTTGAAATTGTTGTGGTACAAATTGGTACAAATTGTAGTACAATTAATGGTTAAAAAAAAATAAAAAAATTCGAACATAGGGGTGCCAGGGTAACGCACCTAGGTAAATTATATATCTAAGTTTATTATGTATCTAAATTAAATGCATTATTTTTTAAATTTGTTTCAGACTAATCCATATTAACTATGACGATTTTTGGTTACACGCAAACATCTAATATTATTATGTTATAATAATTCTTTATAGTTTGTTGGAACAGCGATATTTGGAATTCGTGATGCATCGTATCGACGGTTGTAATGGAATTAATTTTATTCACGATCGGAATTCTCATAATGCTATGCTATTCTATGCCACGTTAAAAGAAATAAATGTATTTTTTTTTCTATATAATATTATACGTTTTCATACTCTACAATGTCTGTTTGGACGTCTTTGACGCGAACCAGTTTTACTAGAACTGATGATAAAAAAAAAATAAAATAAAAAAATAATTACAATAATAATTGATAATTGTTTTTTTTTTTATTTTTTACATTAATATTTTTTGGTTGTGGTCGTCGATTAATCGGTCGAGACGGATGCCGAACAACAACGGTTTCGACGGACGCGAATCAACTCGTTCGGAAAAACGCGCTCCGCAGCAAACTACAAGAACTGGCCGGGGGCGTACGCGGCTGTCGATCGTCGTTCTTACTCACACACAGATACATATTATTTATACTTTTACACCACCCGGCACACGTCTCACGAGCAACTGACACTTCATCCACATGAGGTCTAAAATAATAATAATAATAATAATAATAAAACATCGCAGAAGAAAACACGGCGAGACGTATTTTACCAGGCTATAATACCTATATAATAGACGGTTGATGAGGTAAGAGATCGCCGCTCTCGTGTACATATCCGTCCATCTATCCATCCGACCGTCGGTGTATCGGTCCGACCCATAACCCGCAGAACGCGTCAGTGAAATGCCGAGGCTGGCATTCGTGATGCGGGAGGGGGGGCTATTTAGTTGGATGACTGGAGGGCGGTGGGTAGTAATTACAATCGGCCAATGGATTTGAATATATAATTTCGTGCCTTATTATTAGAATTTCCATCGTCCCGATGAACCGAATCGATCTGCCAGTCGTCTATCGCGCTCTACGGTGCACCGGTATTTAATAATAATAATAATAACGATAATATCCACCCCGCCGCCGGTCGTCTGCCTACAGGAGCTTCGAGACACGACCTGACGCACGCCGTAATTAACTGTCAGCGATCATCCGATTCCGATCGTCGGTGAATATAATAGCATTTATTTTCTCGGATTTTTTTTTTTTTTTTTTATTATTATTTCCTTCTTATTAAAACTTGAAGAAAAAAAAACGATACCTATCAAATGTATTACGTAAATATACCGTTTACTATTCGGATAGGTATGTAATATGGATAGTATATACTTACGTTCATTATATATAATATACGAATAAAAACGTCGAGAAATCGGCTGTCCTCGCTGTACCTATAATTAAACCAAAACAATAAAAATTCGTTGCATACAAACAGTAATTAGTGGCCCCATTATAGTGACAACCTAACCTAACCTAACCTCCTGACTGATCCCTTCTCCACACTCCTGCACATTTTCATGCCTCAACTACCCTGCAAAACGCGTACGTTATATGTGTATACATACAGGAGTGTATCTGATTATCGTTTAACACCCCTCCTCCCTACTCAACCTGTTCAATCAACCCTCGTTCCCAATAGTAGATACATATATAATAATATGTGTGTGCACATATCTGCGCGGGTCTCGGAGGTATTGCGCGGATTGATATCGCGGGCTGCACTTGTAGGCGGACGGACAAATCGATTGTGATTACTATCGCAAAGGCGCATAACAAATCAATGTCACGAACCAAACGACTACTAAAACAAATTGCCGCCATCACCGTTATAATGTATATTGTATTACAATAATATATGATACCGACAAGTCGCGACGTGTCCGACTATGTCAACGACGTTAACACGCGCGCTGTGAACGGATTTATCGTGCGGAAAATAATGTAACACATTCGAAACGGGAAAATCACCACTGCCGCGCCCACCCGGAAGACCGATTTATTGTTTTACGATCGTATAATATTATGATATATTATCTCCGTGTGATATGTGAACCTTTTATCGGTTGCAGCACTGTAAATCGTCACTCGGTACAACGATCACCGGTGACCACCCGAGAACGACAAAACCATTGGCGGGTGAATTGTCGATGTGCTCCGCAACGAAAATCCGACAACGATATTTTTGTATAATAATGTTGTATTCTATGGCGGTGCATATTATCCGTTAGTCTCTTTCGGGAGGCAAAGATCGTTTGGTCACGGATGATGTGATATTCTTTTGAAAATAGCTATAGTGATTTAGGTTTTTTTGAAAATATATTTCAGCGAAAAAATAGACGCACATTGTTATTTTCTGAGCAATGAACGATATTGTAGTTTAACGCGTCATTTATGTGTTTAAGATTCAAAAGCCACAGAATTTATACATAATTTAATTGCCAAAAAATAATCTATGGAGTCGGTTAAGTTTCCATCCACTTCTATTTTATTAAATGTGTATTTATTAGTTAACCGATGATTAGTAAAACCAATAATAATTGTCACAAGAATGAATAAATATCGTTGAAAAAATAAATAGACTCTTTATCAAAACGATGCGCGATAAATTTAAATATTTACCAAATTTAAAGTCACGATGAATTTAAATTAAGACAATAAATTCCATTGACGTTTGTTTAACATTATTCAAAAAATAATTGTTTACGGTAACGGTGGAAAATGTACAATAAAAACTTGCGATAACAACATTGATTGAATAAATTAAAACTATTTTTAGTCTAGGTAATATTATTATTTATTTATGTCGTAATATCATAATAAATCAATGAAAACAAAATAATCTTAACTTTCTCCTAGATTTACATGATTACAATTTATGAATAAAATATAATTCCTTTGATTCTGTTATAATAATATATATTTGTAATTTAAAAATTATGAACATATATATATATATATATATGTTAAAGCGTGTACCTATATGTATTATATTACAAGCACACCGTTATATACGGGCTGATGAGGCGTATTTACACTATATAGTTTTCCATTAAAATTTATTGCACTTCATTTTGTGAGCAATAATAACTATTTTATATTCTATACAACAGTGATGCTGTAAATTTACCTAAAATAATTAATTTTATAACGCATTTCAAAATTACTTGTTCGTAGTAGTGTAGGTACAATGTAATTCAAGCTTTATCCTTAACATAATATTAATATATAACTGCGTTTAATTTAAATTTTGTAATTCCATTGTACGAAGGAAAAAAATCAGATTCAGATATGTGAAAATTTTGTGCACCATTTATGCAAAATATTTAAGCAAAATAGTCGCTCTATTAAAGTGTATTCAAACGCAATAAGTGACATCGAGAGGATCTGTAACATTTATACAATAACATATAACAATTCGATAACAACTATAATAACCATAAAACATAAAACAACATAAACACGTACTTGCTCAAATAATTTATGTTAACGTCTTACAACGACCCGTGATCTCGGTTATGGAAACCATGACTCTTGGACAAATCGTTTTCAAACGATAGATACGGCAGTGCAACAATATTATAATACCTATATTGTTATAGACGTCGTGTCGATCGGTCGCGTAATTACAAGGCGATAGAGGCGTTGCCGTCCGATCCGGTTGGTAGTCCGATTTCCTTCCGCTCCTCCTACGCTTGCGTCTTTTGTTCATATCTTTGTTTATTTTTTTTACTTATTTTTATTTTTTTACCTTACCTCATTTTCTCCGGAATCGATAATATATCAAATCTATATTGATAGTGTGCATAATATTTCTTCCAGATGAGTGTATGAATGCATATAAATCGTGCATCTCATGTATGCAATATAATAAATTTAAAGATTCTTAGTACCACGACTACCACATAACATAATTTGATAATATTGTTATCAAATATGATGCAAAATTGACAACTAGCATGATACGTTGGGTACAACGCGTTGTATGGACAGCATATATAAAGACTTCATCCATATAGTGCAATACCTATAATTTTTATTATGACCCTTATAAAAATGCGTATCGTTATATCATATGTACACACCTATATAATATTATAATTTATATATTTATTATATGACGAAAAGACCCGAAATGAATTTCCGTTTGGAAATTGGCCTGGGAGGAAGGGGGTTGATCGTACAACGACGACGGCGACAAATATATATATATATATATACGTGTGTATTATAAGTATATGGACGCGGAGCTGGGAGAGTATATATACTGTTGCGGAAAGCGCGGGGCGTCATGAATAATTCTCGGTATGGGACGCGCGTATAAAAAGAAAAATATGGATGGCATCTCATCAATATGCATGTATAAAGAGTGGCGAACGGGATGGGGGTGGAGGACTACACGACGGTTTCGTAGTTCATAATCTCGGCACATCAATATCTCAGCCACCGCGCCGAGCGACTAAAGGAGTGCACTGAGCAGAGAATTTGCATGGAAAAATATCAAAGTGAAATAAAAAAACCAAAATCATAAAAAAAAAAGTATAAAATATTATGTTTTCAGTCATATCTGCTTATATAATAATACATATGATTATTCCGTCTCGCGGCTGTGAGCTGCGATATTATTATTATTATTACAAGCGCTGCACTTGATTTACTGGTGTACTGGTGAACTCGCGATCATTCGTACACGGTATAAAAATGTAATATATCGAGTGTAATGCATATACGAATGTATAATATTATATTCTGATTAACTGTAGCAGGAATGTGTGCACCCGATTGTTACGGTGGAAATGCAGCTGGGAAACAATACGCGACGGTGACTATATCTCGGAAGCGGATCCGTTTGAAAATCTCATGTACTCCTTGTAGCGCGCGCCACGTAGACTACCCATCAGAATCACGTACATGGCTTAACTTGTATATATACTGCACTTGGTCACACAAGACCATAAAATATAATATTATTAGCTATGCCACACGGTTAAACGCATATACAGTTATGCGGCCCGCGGTTTACGTCTATAAACATAATATATAATAATATTATATGAGCGTTATACCAACTGCAACCTATTCCGTATACGTGAATAAAAAGAAAATCAATTACACGTTTTTTTTCTTATTTGTCTACGCCGAGATTGACAACATCAGATAAATGAAAACAATGTCAAAAATCTTTGTGTTTTATAAATTATATACGTTGGATTAGCTCTCAGACGTATACACAGAAGAATTCGCCAAAGGTTCTCACCCAATTTTTTCGTTTAATGAAAAATATTATCAAATTCAGCTTTTAGGAACTTTTAAATTTTCTCAAAGACCATATTTTCATATCTTTGTAATTTTTCATAAAACTTTGGGAGTGTCCAGCGCGGTGAAACAAACTTCTATTTTTCAAATTAAAGCTTCTCCCTTTATTGTAAATTATTAGTAGGTAACTTTTTTTTTAATAATGTCGATGTACCTGGTTCAAAATTTAAATGAATAGTTTTTTAGTTATCAAAATGTTTATAATAAAAATAAAATTCTTTAAAAATAGTTTCACAAAATATAAAGTATATGTAGTATGGGATCTAGTACCTGTTCTTTATATTTGAACCATTTTTACAAATAGTTTTATTGTTTTTATGTGTTTAACTCGAATAGAGTAGTGTATAAACATAAATAAATTGAATGCTATATGTTGAATTAAAACTTTTTTTTGTAAATTTCATGACACTTCACAATTGATAAAAAAATATTGCTTTTTATTTATCAAATATTTGGTTTGTGAAAACTACGATAACCTTATTTATTTTATTGGAATCTCAATAAGACTTTGATAGATTAGTATTAATTAATGAATTTCAAATAACTATAACGTCTCAACTCGTGATATTAATAACAGGTATTTTGATGTTTGAATGGTGTATTTTATTATGTGAGGATGTTTTACAAGGACTCAGAATATTATCATGTATACGAGACCGTTGTATATGACTACTTACTATTTCCTGTATAATACTTAATTATCGCAAAACAATAATACTATGAATCTTGACATGTTGGTCGCAGTGCAGTACACACATACTTGTATTCAAGATTTATACAATTTTTCAAACCATCGAAAAACATTTCCATTATTCGTCATCCTTAATTTGGTAAAATTTAATATCATATATACATAAGCTAGAAAATCCTCATAGTTGATGACCGATTCAAATAACCGACATGATAAACACCTTACCGATGGGTATAGAGACTTAAACACACTTGCATTTATTTTCTATTATCTATTCCTCGTTATGCTTGTAATTACTTTAGTCGAATAATATTGTCACGTACCAATTATATTATTATAACATTGTTAAAATAAGTAAGTATGAATGATTTATATAACATAATTTATACCATTAACTAATATTTATAGTATACGATACACGAATATTTATAAAGCTTATGTAGTTTAATTTCAGTATTCAGTACATGTAGACTCATGAGTATACATAACACGGGTTAAGTATAAATGTATGACCGAGTATTAAACCGATCGATATAAGAACGAGGGTAAATATTAGCTCAACATTGAATGTATGTTGGAATAGTTTTGTGGCAGTAATGAGATTTGATATAAGTATAGGGACGGGCAAACATATTTATAATACTCCGGGTTGTATGTATAATGCAATTATTAGGTTGTATATACGTCAAAGAAGTTTTGACGAAAAAAAATGTACATTGTACATATATACACTATTATATACATACAATGTTTATTAAATAACAATATAAGAAAAATTTGGGTAGTAATAGTATATGATCAAATGTAACTCTGATTGAAATATGTCGCAAAAGATGAGATAATAAGGTTCGATACGTTAATATATAAAATCCTAATTTTATTAACTTACGTTTTGAGAAAAAATACGGAGAATTGGAAAAATGTAGATAATTATTTATTACATAAAACTTAATTATTTTTTTTTAAATCTTATAAATCTTATATAAAAAATTAAGTATTATTTTACTGTAAAAATAAAAAAATAAAATGCTGTAAAGAATTTGGAAAGTATACATTAAAATTATTGTAATAGTAATTTTAAAAAGTGGCGTTTTTACGGAGGTCGGGGAGTGAATGAAATTTGAGTATTCAAAACTCTTGAACATTTTTTCTAATTATATAAGAAACGTAAAAATGTTTTTACCTTTTATAAAACGTACACATTTTATGTATAAATTTATTAAATATATTTAAAATGTTTGAACAAATTTCTCTTACATTAGAAATTTATTTATTATACTATGAGTTGTAAATCCTTATGACACTCAATATATGAACGAAACTCATGTTATTTAATTGGCTAATTAAAGAAATTCAAATTTTATAAACTGAATTACTGTATTTCCCGGAAAAATATGCTTTGTTCAATATCCAATATAATTTACACATGAATAGACATATATGTGTTTTATTTAAAATTTTAAAATGAGTTTTACACTGTTTTTTATTGTTATACTAATTGTTATCAAAATTTGGTGAAGTGGCATCAGAAAGATGATAGGATTTTCTTTATTCATAGTGTTCATATATTTAGCGTTAGATGAATTCATAAAGTTGAAGTAGGTACATTTGTTAACAACCTAGTTAAACTGTACTACAATAGAAGTTTTTTTTTTATCGTAAAATAATATTCCTGACGAAAAAACTTTTATGCTCTTTTAGAATAAACTGTATAATTTTACACTGAAGTAAGATTGATAACTTTAAGACAACAAACTCTGCATAATCAAAAATACCATAATATAATCCATGTGTTAATAAGTAATAAGTAATAACCTAACCTAATGCGTTAATGTAGCTTGAAAAAACAATATATGTTTATAATACAAACATAGTTGTACAGTACTATTTAAAAACAAGAAAAAAATAAATTAACGAGAAGTTTGTTGAAATTGAATGTAAATGTAATATAAGTGAAAATGTATTTTATTTTTTTACTATTTGAAAATAATTAAGTTAAATTTATTGAAAAAAAATAGAAATTATAATTTAAACAATTTTATTTAAAGAGAAATAAAAACAAAACAAATATAATGTGTCTTCTATATATATAATATAATATAATATCGTATTTTGAATTAATTATTAAATAAGATAAAAAATATACTTAGAATAAAATACCTGTGAAGTATTTTAAAATAAATTAATTTTGTACTATAGACTATACCCTGGCATTTTCATTCAGAATAACGCTCATTATTCTATTGAATCTGTTAACAATTATTATCCATTACTGCAATCTAACAATTATGTGAACCCCTTAAAAAATGGTGAGAAAATTTAAAACGTTCATATAAGTTTAAACAATTATTATTTTCACGATTCACGAATAAAATTTTTGCGTAAAACAAAAACATATACTTTTATCTAATTTATATTTAGCAAACGAACAGTTACGTATTCAAATAACACGATTATAGTAATTATTATAATTTGTACATAATCATAATAATTGCTCATTGCTCTATCAGAACTTATTATGGAAGTATATTCGATACGTGGCGATTTTAGATAATCGGTTACAATATTATCATTTACCTATAGCTTATTAAATATTTTATTGTATAAAATTATGTATTAAACATTATTATCGATGTTACTACAAACAAATAGTATTTAGAAAATTGTTTTACTTATAAAGGCCTTAACTAGATGATCTAAACATTTTATTTTCAAAAATGCCGAAATAAATACTTAATACAAAATTATAAAACATTTCTAAAAAAAAATACAAAAGCTACAAAACAAAATGATGTTAAATATTTCTATTTTAACTTTGTTTAGTATAAAAAACTTATTAATTAGATTACACAAAACTAAAACACAAGACTACTTTGTTATTCGATAAAATATCACATCTAAATCAAAATGTTTTAAAACACTTTTACGTTTTAAAACATTTTGATTTAAGAATTTTAAATTGTATAGGAAAATTTAAGGTTTTAACAGGTCCGTCCACAATAATTAATCAGAACTGTAGTTAATATTATAAGAATATAAATTATCTTATTATAAATTTAATTTAGACAATTAATTTATATTTTACTACGGAGGAAGTAAAATAATAGTGTGCATACGTCTTTTTCGACTGCTATAGAAAATAAAGGAACTCAATGATTCTGATTTTAGAGATTGTGTCCGTTTTAATTTAAATAATTAATTTGTTAAATATTATTTACGTATATAAGTACCGACATATTTTTCCATAAAATAACAATTATATAATATATTTCTTTAGAAAGTATTAATAAGTACATTACATGACAAAATTATATCATTACAATACTCAATACATTTCCAAATGATGCGAAATCAAAATTTTACTATTATACATTCTATATTCTATAGTTTCTGTAGAAACCAAAAATTTATTAGAGAAAAAGGAAAAAAAAGTAATTGTGACAAGTTTTGTACTTTATATAAATTATTATTCAAAAATAATAAATAATATGATTTCCATTAATAATTAATAATGTGTATTATTCATAAAAATGATAAATTAAATCATGATTTAATATTGAATGATTTTATTAAAAAACTAATAAATATAATAATATAAGTAGGTACATCGTTATTTTAACATAAATTATTGTGAGTCAAAATATTGTATACAATTTGAGTAATTAACAACGTGGCTGATTGTTAAAATAATAATCAATTATATTATTACTATGACCTTTATTTACAGTAAAAATTAAGTCTAACTTCAAATAATTTTCATTATTATATTTTAAATGAAATTTATTTTTGTAACACGAATTTATATATTACCATTATACTGCACCAACGCGTTTTTTTTTTTTAATCTATAATACAAGTCATACATTTGAACAAACACTTGTTGGGTATAATTAATGACTTTTTATGTGATGTTTACGCTCAAACAGTTTTGCAATAGGTGACGTGTTTTGCTATAAAACCTGACTCCTGATAAAAAGACACGATTTTAACTGCTCACGCGTCCGCCACGTTGTATCGAACAAACCGATTAAAGAAATGATGTAGGTATTTACATAGTTTTAAGAGAATAAAATTCAAGGCCAAAGAATTTACGAAAATAAATCATAAAAAATAAGTTAAATATCGATTAATTTTTTTTCTATCATGGTTAAGTATGGTTTGATATGTCTTATAACACAGCTATAAACATTAAACGTCGCATTGAGATAAATACAATGATTTTACCTTCACGGTTACAAATCATGCCATAAAATGATCGATTACGCGAACGGGAAACGCTCGGCATTTGTTTATAAATAACCTGTCAAACAATTTGATCGATTTCACAGCATTGTGTTATTAACCTTACTGCCGATAGCATGGAACGTCATCATAATAATGTTACAGGTAATTAGTGTTTAAAATTGACACGGATGCTTCACCAAATGGTTTGAATCTCTATGGGAAGGTAAGTAAAAAAAACAGAAAAAAATCTAATTCCCAGTGTTAATTCGCGGGTGACATTCGAATTGCCTCTCAAATTTAGATAAGTATAATCTTTATTCACTTGAATTGCCTCCCATAGTATACCTATCTAGATTATTAATTAATTATGAATAGTTGTATAATAATATCTATTATTATATTGATTTCTGTAATGTTTAAAAATGTTATTTCTAAGACAGTATTTTCCAGACCGATAAATTTGTCAAATGCAACAATCTTGTGGATCACTAATTATCAGTTAAAGATTAGTCCATCATCATCAGTTCAACATAATCAGTTTAGTTTTCGTCATGCAACCATTATCATAAATAACTCATTAATATTTATAATTTTATAAAAATAAACGTTATTAGCGAAAAACGCAAAATAATTTTAATTTATGATGGTTTTAAGTTTGAATTTAAAAAAAAACTTGGCTAATAACACTAAACGATGGACACCTAAATCAATTAATTATAACTATCAAAATCGATTCTAGTATAAGAAGGTCATTACCTTAAATGGGAGGAAATTTAAGAGTGAATGATATTTTGGAAATCGGAAGGCAATTTGTGCACATATGTTAATTTCATCGCTATAGCCGCGTATACAATTAGCAGCATACAATTGAACATACATTTTAGTGAGAAATAGATATAGCTGAAATTCCGGAATTGTATATACGTGGGTTCTTAACTTTTTATACGTATTAGACTTCTTTAAAGTATAAATTATAACTACGAACCTTCTCCGCATAAAAAAAAATTGTTAGTTAAATGTTATTTAAAAAAAATTATCCTTTAAATTAAATACACCCAAACATCAATAAAAATATTTAAAAAAAATCTTTTCCGCAAACCAGCAAACCACCGAGTTACTACATCTACAGACCCCTAGAGTTCACGGACCACCGGTTAAGAACCCGAATATACTAGGTTTCAGTGCAGATTTCAATGCTGGTCAAGTTACGACCGCAACAGAAGAATATCGTTTCGATAAGCCAAACGGGTGTCAAAAATTGTAATATATCACTCATACAGCACTGTACAATACCTATTATTTTATTATCATGGAATCATTCGAGCCAAAGCATCGGAGAACAACCGTAGCTACTATTACTTATTACGTCCTATAGGTATTAAATACATTTTCCAACTGCATTATTGTCTATATTTTTACCTACGTATATTTCAGCGTCTTTTAAATAGTTCATGATATACGGTTGGTCCTAGACCCCTTAGCTATTTCCTCTCGTAACCGACACTCCACGAGTACGCGTTTCGTGGTTACTCAAGTTTGGCGTATCGAATTTGTTGTTGCAAAAATAAAAATCAAAGGGCCCAAATCACAACCACCTTAAAAAAGATTATTTCATTAGAGATTTCGTCGGAACATATTATGCCAACTATACACTGCATATTATACTGTACAACGTACTACGCATAATGCAGTGCCCTCATCCCGCAGTCATCCCTACCCGCCTCCGGCATCGTTTATCGCACATAATATTATACATACTCGCACACATAAAATTATTTTATTATAATATACAATACGCGTGTCAGTGGCGTTTTGTCGTAATTTCTGGTTTTACACGGTTTTAATATTACACACTCGTTTCGGCGCCACGCCGACGCGCGTATTACACACACACACACACACGATATATGTATAGTTTGTGCGGTATGTACAGGTTATAATATGACCGTCATCGAATGTGTACGTAGTGTTATAGGAATACACGCGAGTTCGGCTCGAGTGTCTGTTGGTGTGCTCGAGTTTTACAGTCCGACGAGAATAATTTATTTCGGGTAGATTTTACTCGAAAATATCGCGAACCCGTTTTAATCCCCGGAAAGTCACACGGCGTATACGGCGTATATACAATATAATAATATATATAGACGCGGAGGTGCACTGCACCTGTCCTATCCGCCGGCCTCTCTTCAGACCGTTTATTTACACCGACACGCGTTATGTTTATACGTATTATAGTGGCACTGTGCACCATAACAATGTTTATTTGTCCGGGCTTTTATTATTATTAGTGTCATTATACGCTGCACACAAAAGTGGACCTGGTGGAAGTCTAATGACGAAAAGTTTTCAACACGGATGTACACGCACGCACACACACACACACACACACACACACACATACACACTCGTACGCAGCCTCGTTCAGGGGTGTAAGTTCGCAAAACAAGCGTGTACACTTTTAACACGGGCTGTCGGAGCTGCCTAAAATAATAATAACAATAAATCAAGAAAGCGCGACGCCGCCGCCTCTGCGGATATTTCGAGTTTTGCTGTTGTGGCTAAACCCGTTTGTGTGCGTTTGAATGGTCTCCACTCAAGCTATGTACAATACGATGTGATATCATAATATGTTACAATACAACCTTTACTAACGTTCCTATTAATATTGTGCGATATAGATATTTGTTATATAATATTAAGGAGTGTGCGAGTGGTATCTGGACCGAAAAGTCGGTGCCGTGCGACTTCGTGTGGAACCTTAACGATTTTTTTTTTCGGTTTTGGTTCTCTAAAGAACAAAAATTACTTTTCTCGTTCTTCAGCATTTAGAATGCTTATTTCAATTCATTTTGATTTTAACTAGCAATACAATTATAAATGCAATTCATGCGTGAAGCAAAACTAATAATAATAATAATAATAATAATAATAATAAGCCAAAACGATTAGAATCGTTAATATGGAAAAAACGGACGATGATCGTTTAGGCAAGTGAAATTAATTTTACCCGGGTGGACGTTATACACATATGATTTGACTTAATTATTCACATTTTTTTCAATATTACGAAAATGTGTATTACCAAGTGTACACTATATATATATATATATATATACACCTATATATGAATATAAATTAAAGTATCTATATAAACTTAAATTCATACAAATTCACTTAAATGGTATAGATATTAATATTCGTTTAAAATAGACTAAATTTTAGGTTGATTTTTCCAAATAACCTACTTCAGAAACAACTTTCCGGTACCATCAGGCTACCATTGAATTGGCGCCCAATTCTGGATAAATATGAAGTTGAACCTTGAATTTACTCACGAAAAAATTATTTTTTAATTTACTCTCTATAATGTAAAATATTATTATTTAAAGAGAGAATCTCATATTATACTTTTACAACGTTATTGGTACTTTTCACTCAATTATAATCTAGCGTTGGATATATTTATTATTCTATTAATATTTACATTTATTGAATTAAATCTTATATCCTTAATCGTCGTAATCTACTGCAATAATCGATTATCACTGACTTCTATAAATTATTATTATTTTTTGTTAATTTTTGATCGCCACAAAAGCCATTTATTAGGTACTTTATTAGTAGATACGCTGTGTTCGCGCGAGTGCGTAAAATAAATTCTGTTGAGAAAATACTTAGCAAAAAGGGAAAATTAATTTCTATAGTTGAATAATAAAAGTTTAGTTTTCGAAAACTCTTGTAAAACTTCTAAAATGTATATAAATGTACTGAATGAGAATGCATTGTCAATTTAAAAATATTGGATAACGGGGATATCGTGTGGACATTATATAATAGGTATACAACATAATTTCGAAGTGAGCGAAAAAATAAAATTAAACATTATAAGAAGTTCCAATATCATAAAACTACACCGAAAAAAAATTAGAGATAAAATAAAATGTTTTGAAGATGGAATTCAAAAATATAATAGTGATAATAAACGTCTAACTTTAAATTATATTTAATTAAATATTATTATTTAATAATTTGGTAACCATTTTTTTTTTTTTTTGTCAATTCAAAGAAACAAATTAAGGGAAAAATATTGACTACCTATATATTTGAGAACAAATTTAGTTGCGCCGGCCATACAAATATCGGTTCCAATATGTTTATAATGTTTAGGATATTTTTGATACGTCCCTTGATTTGTAAAATTTGTAAGACCACGGTAAATAACATCGAGTAGTATATAAGCAGTGTGATTTGTTTATATAATAACATGAGTACATCAAACTTGCGTTGGAATTAAACACGAATGGATGTAGTTTTGATGGTGAAGTATGAATATAGTCCCTAATGTCCTTGTACTAATATTCACACATATATATATATATATATATATATACGTAAACCATGTAGTGAAGGTATTATATTTATGGATTCACCAAAACCGTATATTATATAGTCGTATATTATTTTTTCATCACGAGAATCATGCACAATGCGAATTTTGAGATGCGTCATTACATCATTAATATCGCTACAACTTATGAACGATGGAGTTAAAGCTAACTTAGTACGTGCTCGCCTTAGCAACATTTCCGTGTACCGGTTGTTAATAATGTAATATTATTAGATATTTTTGTCTTTTGCAGTTGTCTTGATACATTGTTATGTTAGATATATATATATAATATATATATATTAATATTAAATAAGGTACCTACTAGTCATATCACAATAAGAACAATAAGATTGTTTTAGAGTGCTGTAATTCAATACGTTATGTATAATATTTATATATATCATATATTAATAAGACAACTTAACATTAACAAATCGAAAAACATTCTATTATTAATGCTATATTATCGTGTATAACCTTCAAATATATCATATGTATGTTTCAGAAATTTATAAATTAAGAAAAGGGATCAAGCTTCAGATGAATAATATAATTCACTCATAAAATAAGCTATTACCTACAAGAATATCATCAGTGTACTAAAATAAATATTTAATAAGTGACCAACTTTAGGTATTCAACAGATTTGACCTCTGGTTAATAATGAAATTTCAAAACCATTGTTCATCATTTGTGTGTTAATATTAAAATGTTTGTGTAAATGTGTTATCCAAAATACCTATGTCTAACTGCAAATTAATTTATAACAAACTATATATTTGATAATTTTAATGTTAAAATTCAATTGTTTACAAATTTATAATATATTATATAACTATTATACAAATGATTTAAATGATATAGTATGATCTCATCAATACTATATGCTCAAATATGAAATCAGTAAAATTTAAATTGTATTAAACTGAATTTCGACTGAAGAGTTAATTATTTATTATTTAGGGTAGAAATTTTAAATGTATAAATTATTTGATTAATTCTTATTTATTTTAATAAATCATGAATTTATAATTTAATCATAGTAAATACATGATTTATAAGTTTATAACCATTTTCAAAATCTTTAAATATTCTGTAAAAAAAAATGGTAATCATCAAGAAGTGTAAATTACTTCAAAAGATTGAATTTGAAAACAATTGACATTTTTCTTATCTAGACAAATTTATTTAAAATATTAATTAAAACAATTTTTTTTCACTAGTATTTAATCATTAAGTAATATTATATCCAAAATTAATAGGTATTATTAATTTATGACTTTATTTAATTCATATTGCATAAAATAGGTGTTGCTTTGTTGCGTACAACTGTTAGTACAATTTTTAGTTTTTCAATTATTCCTAGGTTTAAATCGATTTTTGTTAACATTTTTCATTGTTAATTAAAAAAATTATTCTGATTTTTATTTTTAATTAACTATGTTTGAACACATTAGTTTACGGATTTAACTTCATTACATATCATGTTAGAATAGTTGTTAAATTAAACTGCCCCTGTAATGTTATTAGAACTGATAAACGATGGACGGAGATTGACTATTGTTCCTAATCTGGTATGTATGGATATAACACCTTAGCGTATATAATATAGAAGAATCACTCGTTGAAGAAAAATAATCCAAAAATGCACCCTTTTAGTGCCTAGTTAGCAATCATCATTGTAAAGCATTCTTTATATTCTCGTAGGAATTACATATAAATTCGATACCAATAAGTTATCCATTTTATTATTTAAATTGGTTTAAAAAAAAAAAAAGAAGGTAAAATCGATTTAAATTAAATATGAAAACTGATATTTATAGGAAAAAGGATCTTAAAGAGCTTTTAATATTTTATAGTAAAAATGATTAGTCTAATGAAAAATTTAAACTCGTATAATTCAATGAATAATTCATTAAAACGAATTGAAAAAATACATTTTGAATATAAGATTTGTTTAAAAACATAAAATAAGTTGGTTGCGAGATTAAAAAAAAAAAAGAGAGATAAACGAAACAAAAATAATCATATTGACAAACAACAGTAAAAAAAAAAAAAAAACATTATTATTTAATCGGTTGAGTACACATAATTATATTGAATTTCTCAAAAATCGTTAGAAAATTTCAAATTTAATTATTTATACGAATCTGAGTGTATACTCGAACTTTCGCTAAATTGCACTATATATACAAGCAGCAAAAATGATCTCATAACTATATTAAATATACCATCTTATAGTAATAATAATAATAATAATATTTCAGCTATAATATTCATTCTCGAGCGTTTGTTTCGTTTCCATCACTGTCGTTTTTGATTAATAATTGATGATATTGTATTTCCGTACGGAAATAAGTGCGCGGCATATACTGCCGCTGCACCAATATAAGGCATAAACATGCATACACCCATTTTTCCGAAAAAACAAATGTCACACATACACCCTTCACTCCACTACTTTCTATCGTATGCTAACGCTCGATACACACCCTGTAATAAGCACACACACACATACACACATTATATGTTTATATTTATATACTATTTCGAACGTATATGTATATGATATTCGATTCCCTAGGGTCGTATTTAAATGCGTTTCTTCTACGCGCGAATACGGCAAGCACACACTGCAGTCACATCACAGGGTAAGATATGAAGAGTGTGTGAGAGGGTGAGCGAGATCTGAGAGCATTTCCGCTCGCGTGTGTGTATATAAGTATTTCCTAAATCATCGCCGTCGTGTAGATATATTTTATATACCTTGCTCGTAAATCAGTATAACATGTATTGTATACACAAATATACATATATAATAAGTATATATGATGGTGTGACGACGACAGCGACAAAATGTTCGTCTTTACAGTAAACTCGCACGATTGACTTACGATGATTAAACGTGCACACACCCATACATACATACAATTGAAACCATGTAGAGCAAATAAATATGTACTTACATACTATATTTATATATTATACATCATATGAGCAGTATGCAAACACGGGTATATGTAAACATGCAAATTGCGTCTAATTGGGCGTTTGCCGCCAACGCCACGTTTACAAATAGGAAAAAAAAACAATTAGGACTTGCTATATACATATAAACGTTTATTCTGTTACAGTAAATCAAAATTACAGCATATTTAGCGATAGTACTTGATGCAATAATGCATAAAGTATACTTATAAAAATTAATTGATGACAGCTTTAAATTATATAAATTATATATCTGTGATAAGAAGGAAGTATACTAAAAAAATTATGTCGGCAATTGTTATGGTAAATGTTAGTATGTATGATGTGCACGTAGTATGTGGGTGTGTGTGTAGTGAAAAGATTGCGAGAACAATTTGGTTATATTTTAATAAATACAAATACAACTGATACATACATATTTTAAGAAGCTCTAAGAATCACCTCATCTTAGAATTCAGATTTCTCTATAATTTTTAATTATTCATCGAGTGCCATAAAGCCATAAAATAATTTACAAGCTCTTACTAAAAAATGAAACTAGAACACCACATCTGAGAACTGATATCAACTATAAATAAACGAATTAAATTTAAATTCATGTAGATCCTCTCTCATGTTGGAATACCCGGAAACGAAAAAAATAGACCATCAACCAAAGCCACCTTATTACAACAGTTCATAAAAATAAAGCTGACCAAAGAGGCCTTTGTGTGTACAAAATAACGTCAATAAAAAAAACTAAGGAAACATGGTGGAATAATTAGAATAAATTACCATTCCCTAATAAATAAAAACTTATAAAACCTTCCATTTAAAATGAAAAATTGTCTTCACTAAAAACAAGAGACGAAGTAACAATCATCCAATACATAATAGGATATTATGCTTATTAATTGCTCGTACTCAAAGAACATGCCTCAATATGTGATACCTACAAGGAAAACGTGACAGTTAACCACAAAATATTGACTAAATGATCTTTACACGATACAATACGAAAGTACAAAGGAGATTTACTAATCTAACTTCACACCAACAAGCACTAAATGAAAAAAAAAATAAATACTTAAAAAATTTACCTATTTTTCAATTATCTGAACTAAAGAAAAAAAAAAGTAAATACCTAAATGTAAATTAATGTAATTGTTTTTTACATACAACCTATTTATTTGAGATGAAGGTAGAATAATAATCTAAAGTTTTGACGCATAGAAAATAAATACATTTATTTAGTTTGCATCAAAGGGTCCAAAAAATAAGATTGTTTAGATTGTAGTTCTTGCATGTGTATAAAATAATAATTCTAAATATAAGCTATATTTTACTAATATTTTTTCAGTTTAGTAAGTTAAATTATTCCAGCCAACTATATATATGTCGTATAATAATATAGACAACGCGCTAAAAGTTGTCTTACCGTCGTACGTCTAACAATAATAATATACAGTAACTGCGACTTGCTCAGAGTCACACTTCTGCTGAGTCGGTCGGTCGATCGTCGTATTATTATTGTTATATAGATCAGAAGCCGTTTCTATGTAGCTATCCACTGCAGCAATGGCGGCAATGGATTTGATACTTTTTTGATTTATTATCGTTGTTTAAAAGGGCTTCAAACACAACCACCCTATACAGTGTTGCAGGATGAAAAAGTTGTCTAATGTGTCGAGTTTTTCACAGTGACGGGTTAAGTGCGTCTTGGCTTTTAGTTTCGAAAATAAGTTCAGTTATGTGCGTGTAACGAACATACGCACACGCACATCCAAATTAATGTATACTTTTCTATATTCGGTCGTAAACTCTGGGTCGGCGTATTAATTTAATTTGAATAAAACAACATTTCTCGATTTACGAACGTCAATGCGATTAAAACTGGTATTTTAAATTTTTTAAAGTAATTTATAGGACTTAGTTGGTTGATATAAAATAATGATATACCTAGTAACAGCAATCATTATAAATAGCGTTCACAAAAAAAAAAAAAAAATAAATAAATAAATAAAAATAATAAAAAATAATAACACATTAAAAATAACTGTGTGAAAACAAATTGACACTAAATATTTAACGAAAATTCCTGCTCAAAAAAAAAAAAAAAATTGCAAAATACATGAATACTGACTAAAAATATTTCAAATGAACGCATTCAAACAGTGTAACCATTATTATGTTATGAGTTATGACTACATAAAATATATAGTGATTAATAATATTTTGATATTGTTTCATATATAATATCTACACAGTGTAATAAATATATAAATATAGAAATAAATACAATTTGCTACACATTTATTCTTCATCAATCAATAAACAGAGACCTAGTCGTGTTTTCGTATTCAATTTTTATAACATTAAAATATAACTTCACTACACCAAATGTATAATAAACATTATAGATGTATATTATTTATTTTAATAAATACAAAATTAAATGAAAATATTGTACACAGCAATTTCATTGAGTTTGTACACAATAGTACTATTCATTGTAACTTCTGGTCGCTTTACGAATATCGACGCAAGCCTAAATATTTTAATCGTAATTAATCGATACTGAATCGTATAAATCATACTACATAGTATATACTTATACTTTTAGGTACTTATTAACCAACTGAATTAATTGTTACGAGTTTTTAAGTATAATATCCAGTACCTAGAACATTATCTTTATTAGATACTTATATTGTGTTTTGTATTTTTTCCTAAGATTTTAAATGCGTTTTAAATAATATTTTATTATAGACTATAGAATCAAATCAATGTAAATTATACTTAAAACGAAATAAAAACGTCAACGCAACAACGGATTAATGGGTTTACGTTTATTCACCGACCCCGCTGCGTAATCGATATAATTTAGTGTCTATTATGCGCATACCAGGTATGTGTATATATTTTTTTTATTACATTCTCAGAGTAGGTATAACGATTGTCGAATGGACATTTCAGATTAAATCGATATTGGTAAAAGAATATTTTATGTAGAAAGGTATTTATGAACGTATAAGTACTTATTATAACATATAATATATAGTATTGTTGAAAAATATTGTCACTCTAATACCCGCTCGTAAATGGATAGATGTATTGTGCTGTTTTTTCATCCTACAGAAACGCTAAAATATAATCTTGTTTTTAATGACTCCCTCCATATCTAACCCTTCATTTTAGCTTTTAGTAGTTATTCATAAATTCAATAATTAACAAATGATTTCTTTCTAAATGCTCAAGTGAATTTTATAAATATTTTCTACTACTATACAGAACAATTTAATAAACATGCCTATTTTCATTTTAATATAATAAAGTATTTATCGAATTTTAATTCTTGAAATTTTTAAGTAGGTATATTCAAAAACCATATTTTCAAATTATTAAATTACACTACTTAAGATGTTTCCTATAATGATACAATCGTTTTTTTTTTTTTTTTTTTTTTAATGAAAACCCCATTTTCTACTGTGAATTATTTAGTGAATATCGAATTAAAATTTTAACGAATAGCTTCTTGATTATTGAAATGTTAATTCTACAAAGTTATTAGTTCTTAAAAATGGGTTTAAAAAATATAAAATAAATAGTTTTAATTATACTTGGCCCATTTTGACAAATTATTAATGTTAATAGATTGATATTTACTAAAAATGTATAAATTATCATAGCCACCATATCTATTAAACTATAAAATCATAGATCAATTAATAGACTTCCATTTCGATTTCTTAGAGACAAGGCTTTATAAACGGAATTTTATTAACGTTTTAACTATAAGATTAATTCAGTGTGCATTACACAAATACCTATAATATATTATATTCGTATGATATAAATTGAAGGGTAAGTGTAGAATAGGTCCATTTGAGTCCAAAAAACGACAAGACAGTGTAACATTACATATAATAGTATTATGTAAAACATAAAGCTACGAAAACAAGGAATGTCGGACTCGCGCTTACCAGCTTTTGGAATCGAATCCCGCGCGTATGACATGCAAAATGGATAATGTATAATAGTAATAATAATAATATCCGTCGTTGTGAGTAGCATTTGACGGAATGCAAAACGTTCGGTGGCGGGAACCAATATTAATACATGTGCGACCGAAAAGGGCTGTCGACGACTCGGGGGCGCCTCTGCTTGTAAACAGTTTTAATATATTACTATTATTATTATTTTATAATATAAAACAGCGATAATAATGACAATAATAAATACCGGAGAACATAACACACACACAAATATTATATATATATATAAATATATGCGTATCAGAAATTTTAATACAATGCGTATCAGTATTATCAGATATCTGTGTGTGTGTGAGTGCGGGCGTACGGTTTTCGGGTCCTGTTTTATTGACATCGTAAAAACCCTCGACCGTATTTGCATATCGCGCGAGCGTCTCCGTCCGACACGACCATGACTATATTATAACGTTCGACGACAACCCTATTGTTCTCTATAATTTAATAATAATAATAAAAAAAAAAATTTCCGAAACGGTAAATATTTTTATGTCCCCGTATACGACATTCTTCAATATATGCAAGGCTATTATTATTATTATTATTACGATCGTATAAATAAATATACATGGATATCTATAGATATACAATAATAATAGATTATAGAGTACGAGCTTAGATTATACTAAGTAACTTGTATAGATAAAGGATATATAGATATATTAAATACATTTGTTCGTCTATTTGTATAGTATTTTTCAATAACCTCTATAATTTAATTTACATTGACGTACAAACGAGTGGCGGCGTAAGCTGTAGGATTTGAGTGTGAATCAATTTGCTATGCCCAATAATTACTCATCCCTACTGATAGTTGAGTTGTATTATTTTACAAAATTTTAAGGCGCACAAATGTTTTATAGTTTAATAAAAAAAATGTTTATAGTTACTTAAAAATGTATTGATTTTAAATCTGAAGTGACGAATACAGTTTTAATATTAAAAAACTAACATCTTTAAAAGAATTGACCAATTTTTTTATTTTTAATTCAAACATTTATTTATTCGATAATTTACTGATCTACGTCCTAGTTACCAACGATAGATAAAGTTGTCTTTCATTTTTGAAGCATTCATTTATAGAAGGACATATTCTTTAGAAGTCTTATACTGGGTAAAAGCATATGAATTTTTTCCTAAGTAGTATTATATTTTGCTCGTACAGTAACGTATTTATAATAAATAATCGAATAGACATAGGTGAGTAACAATTTGTAACTTTCATATGTGATTTTCTTTCATTAGATTCGTAGTTTTTGCGAGAGATGATAATGATAATATACTTCATTTGTACTTACCGACTAGCTCAACAGTAGTAGCAATGGATATAATGAGTTTTGTTGCTTTTCGGTTATACATTTTTAAACGTCAATACCATTGGCTCTTATTCGAAAAATCCATAGGGAATTCACAAGTATAATCGAACAGTAAATTGGTTGATCTCATTGCTTTTAATGGTTACAACTGTAAGAAACTGAGTTTTCAGAAAATAAATATATTTATATAAATGCATGTACCTACCTACTTATAAATTGCTTATAGTATGCACATCCGCAGTTGAATAGTATTTTCAATAAATTGTTATTAATTTTAAAAATAAATTTATATTTTGTATAATTTAACATAAAAGTGGTTATTAGTTTTCTATTTTTAAATTAACGAAATTCATAAATTTATTTTATCATGTAACACTTGAACACATTTTAATCTATAAAAGGTTATATTGAAGTAAAATTAAAACTATGTTTATATTATTACTATAAAACTACATAATTAACACATTCAATACATACTTGGAATATTAATAAATTATGTAGGTAAATAATTTCCTATTTTTTTAAATAATACATCACAATTATTTTAGTTTTATTTTGAAGTCAATATATTTTTAAATGGATATATAATTTAGTGTTATTATTATCACACATAAGTTTTATATTTATTTATAGAACATTTACAATATTCATGAATTGGCTTCGATTGTAATGGAAATAATCACGTATTGTGGAATAGAACAACAGAAATATCGAAGAAGTTTTATATTTTAGACTGAAAAAACTGTATATAAAGATAACACATATCAAGTGATTAATTGTTGTATCATTTTACCAAAGGTTGAACAATTATAATTTCAAATACATAGAAACATTAGAAACACATCGCGTCGATAAAAGTATATATATATATATATATGACAAATATTTTATCTTAAAGGGTTGATAAACAGGTGGTTAGAAAATCACAGGTATTATATTATACTGTTGTAAGTTTCTGAACAAAATATTAGTAAACGTCATTTAATTTCTACGTATATGTAAAGTTTGTAACGTACATTGCGACAGCCCGGCCCATTTGGAAATATTGAAAAAATTTTGCACTAATATTTAGCACGTATTTAGCATGAATTTGCATGGCTAAAATTAGAATTTGCATGATATTAGATTAATGGCTAAACCCAAATATTGATGAGCCGGGCTGGCGCAACGTTACGCCAGCCCGGCCCAATAGCAAACATTTAATTATCGAATATACAGATAAACCAATATTTAGCACGCCATTAGCATGAATTCGCACGACTGTCGCCAGAATTCGCACGACATTTTTTTAATGCTAAAAAAACGTTTTTCTAACCCGCCGTTGCGCCAGCCCGGCCCGCAATAGAAATTTTGCGAATTTTTCGATTTTTACAATTCCAATATTTAGCACGCCATTAGCATGAATTCGCACGACTGTCGCCAGAATTCGCACGACATTTTTTTAATGCTAAAAAAACGTTTTTCTAGCCCGCCGTTGCGCCAGCCCGGCCCGCAAAAGAAATTTTGCGAATTTTTCGATTTTTATATAATTTTTTTAAGATACAAATTTTGTTTATTTGCATTAAAATGCCTTGTAACACTGTAAAGAGTGATATCGTTATTTGTACACCCCATCAGAAATTTAAAATGTTGATAAATATATTACTTCAAATATGATATCAAAATTGTTGGAATACATATTTTGTATCGAAATTTTATGATGTTTTAAAATGTATACTGCCGTTAAATAATAGTTAATTAATGTAAATTAATATTATTTTAGTTTAATGCAAATATTTAGCATGAAATATACATCAATGTTTTTTAAGTTTTCATATATTTGCAGCAAAAACTGTCACGGTTGGTTTAATATTTAGAAAATATTTTATTAAATAAATGTTAAAAATGTTTTTTTCTAATTAGATATAAGGTTATACTCATGCTGTGTTGATATAAATTTAGCATGCATATTGTGTATATCTATATAAAAAAAATTCTGGAGTATGATGGTCCCCATTAACCAAATCTAATAATCCTCTATTAAACCTTGAATGCATAATTTTTAGTAATAAAAATTCCATAAACAATTTTGTAGATCGATTTTTAATATTAATTTTTCAAAATTTAACATCTCTAAATATTTTGTGAACCACTCTTCTTTAGATAATCTAGGATCTTGATGTTTATTTCTCATTTTAGTTAAATTAGTACCTATTATAAAACAAACCACATTTTATAAAAACTATGAAAGTACAGACACTTTTTGTTTTTCTATTTTACAATAGTGATATAATGAGTATCATGCGATGAGGCTTAAATAAACCATGTTTTATATTATATTTTTATGTTATTAATGTATTGGTACGAGTACTAATTTGCTATTATACACAAGATGTATTTTATTATTGTACCGTAATATTAGCATATTACTATTTATAGTTGTATTTATAATATATCTGTATTGTGGTCCACAGCTCATGGCACGCAACGAAAAACGTTTTCACTTTCCACTCACGGTACCTGCGCGTATAAGTTACTACTCGTAGCAGGGTTTTTTCAAAATTAAATTTTAAAGATATTATATATTAATTTCAAATATTTTCTAAATATTAAACCAACCGTGACAGTTTTTGCTGCAAATATATGAAAACTTAAAAAACATTGATGTATATTTCATGCTAAATATTTGCATTAAACTAAAATAATATTAATTTACATTAATTAACTATTATTTAACGGCAGTATACATTTTAAAACATCATAAAATTTCGATACAAAATATGTATTCCAACAATTTTGATATCATATTTGAAGTAATATATTTATCAACATTTTAAATTTCTGATGGGGTGTACAAATAACGATATCACTCTTTACAGTGTTACAAGGCATTTTAATGCAAATAAACAAAATTTGTATCTTAAAAAAATTATATAAAAATCGAAAAATTCGCAAAATTTCTTTTGCGGGCCGGGCTGGCGCAACGGCGGGCTAGAAAAACGTTTTTTTAGCATTAAAAAAATGTCGTGCGAATTCTGGCGACAGTCGTGCGAATTCATGCTAATGGCGTGCTAAATATTGGAATTGTAAAAATCGAAAAATTCGCAAAATTTCTATTGCGGGCCGGGCTGGCGCAACGGCGGGTTAGAAAAACGTTTTTTTAGCATTAAAAAAATGTCGTGCGAATTCTGGCGACAGTCGTGCGAATTCATGCTAATGGCGTGCTAAATATTGGTTTATCTGTATATTCGATAATTAAATGTTTGCTATTGGGCCGGGCTGGCGTAACGTTGCGCCAGCCCGGCTCATCAATATTTGGGTTTAGCCATTAATCTAATATCATGCAAATTCTAATTTTAGCCATGCAAATTCATGCTAAATACGTGCTAAATATTAGTGCAAAATTTTTTCAATATTTCCAAATGGGCCGGGCTGTCGCAATGTACGTAAGTTTGTAGCCGGAGGGTAATAATTAAAACTGAATATATATATATATGATATATATGTTTGCATTAGTCAAAACCAATTAAATTAATATGCAATGTAATTTATAGATACAATCAATTTACAAAATAATATTTATATATAATTCAATGTAACATTCTTCAAATCTGTCTGCAGTGATTGCAACGAAATGTATTAATATTAAATTTATATCGTACAATATTTGACGTTAAAATAAATAATAGTGATATCTAGAGATTAACTAGAGGTTAATTCTCCAATTTAATAATTTATTTTTAATGCATTTAATGTGTTTAATAATTATATTAAAAAAATTAAAAATATATTGTATGAATGTACAAATAATAGTAGTACCTATATTATAATATGGACATTTTACTTTAATAATGTTTTAGGCAATTTATATAAATATTGTTATTGGTTATTCTAATTTTCACAGAAACAATTATTGTAGTGACGTATGACAGTATTCAATATGGAATGGTTATTTTTATGGTAAAAGGAAAATTCAAACATCCATCAAATAAGGTCAATTGAGTCACAAGATATTATATAGATATGTATTTCGTGTATTATAATGATTTAGCAATACCTACTAAACTCTGAAAGTCAAAAGATAATAATGTCAATGATATTTCAAACATTTTCGTTTCTAAACACAAGCGAATACAATTATTATAAAATACTAAGAGTTCTTACCGGGTTTAAATTGGATTTTTGATCATTATTTTTTAATGACAATAAGCCAGGAAATGTAGGTCTTGTATCTAAACTGAACTATATTTACGCCTTTGCAAACTACTCGTATATTTAATACTAATACAGTACATTTACGTATTAGTTTAATATTATAGTAATATGTATATCTATATAAAAAAAAATAAAATAACATTTCTGATGTTTACCCTATTTTTTCTTCTCCGAAACGTATAAAAATACACCTATAAGTGCTACATTATTATAACACTATCTACATAGTTGAAACTTACAGTTAATAATAATAATATATTGGCAACAGGTATAGGTGCGAACGATTTATTAGATGCGACGTAGGTACTGCTGCACACGTAACTATATGAATACGACCATTATATTATACGCGTATATTATAATATATTATGCACGAATAATATGTTATTGTTTATTTTACGTATACCTATGCACGGTTCAGACGAGGATTTACAGGACGACAACACCTTATTTAGTATTGTGCCAAGACGAAGAGGAGAGGTGATCGGTCGCTGCAACGTTTACAAGATGATGTCGAGGCGCTGCACACAATTATATTACAATAATAAGAGTCTGCGGGTGGATGGAAATAATATTATAATAACTTCATAGCAATAATTTTCCACCTTTGTATTTATTTATATTTTATTTGTTTTATAAATATATATATATATATATAATATTTTTTATTTTTTTTACTGAAATCCAATACGATAGTATGGCGTGGCGCGGCGCGTCACGGCAGCGGAGGCGCACGGGTTGCCGAGATAAAAATCGAACGTGAATAAATAATGCACGAAAAGGACGATGGACATAATATTAATTTAAAAGGCGACTCCTCCGCCATCGCCGTCGTTCCCAGAGATTAGGACGTGAGATGTTTTCATCCAAAGCCACACGTAATAATAATAATTTATTATTAAAAAATAATAACGAAACACCGACGTGTGTATGTACACCGTATAATAATTATGTTGTGAAACACGGATTTACTAATAAGGTCGGTCACATAAATTTTTGACGTGTTTGACGGGAGCACGGGACAAATAGATGTGGGGGGAGGTAAACTCTCCATATCTCATTGCCGTATAATATATATATATATATAGAATAGAGTTTCAAAACGTGAAAACAAATTTTAAAAAAATACTATGCCAACAACAATATTATTATTATATTTATATGCGTACCGTATTTATGTGTACACATTAAATTACGTGTAAAAGCGTATAATATATTATTGTTATTATTATTATTATTATTATTATTGTGATACGATACGATGTGACTGTGCGGGGGAACGCGAGTCACACGTGTGTATATTTGAAATTGCCTTCCGATTCAGGATGATAACTTTGTCGGCGGCGGACAAATTGAGAAGTGAAGATAAGGAAGAGAAACAGAATAATCATAATAATAATATAATATGTGTTTTTATAGCGCGGCGTTTAGACAATGGGACCTATAATGTAAATACACGCAGGTTCCTTCATAGTAGGTACATAATAACACGTATGTAGGTATACATAATAATATTGTCTGTATATATAGTTACCGGTATCCGTTTATTACCGCGACTACCGAGACGCACAACGGTCGGTGATTATGTAATATATGTTACTTGAGTATACGATATGATCGCATGTATATTATGTATGGTTTACTGTAGATGCAAATCAAAATGTAGTTTTAATAGATGTGTCATGAATGGAGATAAGTAGTTTTTTCTGTCAGGTATGTTTTTAACGTCAGGTATCGATTTATTGTACTTCAATTATTAGAAAATGTAGATAAAACAATTCAAGTAAACTTTCTAAAACTTTCAGTTGGATATCATTAGATGATTTCGAATGTAATACATTTTACTCGAGCTTTAATTCACATAAAACAAATACAAATTTACTATAAGAGTACTGCAATTATTACCAACTGCGTTTACATATTTTTTTGTTACAACATTTAAAACCTGTTGTTAAAAAATTACGGATTGATTCTAGAAAACTCAACTTATTAGGTAGACAAAAAAATTCACCTATAGGTGCACTTGCACATCACTGTATAGTGTATACTGCTCTTCGTTTTCAAAGATAATAATATTATTAATTATAATTCATCCTAAAATGTAGGTATTACGTAGCTGAAATGATAGATTATTAAATTATAGTAATTCGGGAGTGTATTGTTAACTGCGTAGGTTAATCGAGTGTAAAATCGTACACTGGCAGTCGAGTATCATTTATAATTTGTATAAATACAAAATATTTCGACCCAAAAATTTTAACACGCGAAACAAAATTTTAATGAAAAATACAACATAACATTACATATTATATGTACAATGTAAAATTATACAAATGTTCGAAACGGACTATATACTCATGTATGTAAATATGAAGCATAGTGCATACTGCATATATCATAATATACTCTCAGTTTGAACAACGCCGGAGAGTATTCGATTTGAATTTATGAGAAAACTTTGAATTAAATTAATACCGTGTATATAAAATGATATAATCGTCTAATACGGAAACAAAATGGCTGAATCCCCGAAGAGTCTACGATTTGTTACCGAGTGAATCATAATATTTTAATGATATCCGACAAACTTCAATTACGTTTGTACTTTTTATGTAGAATTATTAAAACGTTCATATACATGATTATTTTTTAAGAATGTGCTTTATTTATTTACACGAAAACGTATTTTATGCAGAAAACTGTATAGATCTTCAATAATGTTTTTTAAACATATTATTTTAATATTCAGACTACTTAAATAATTTTTTTTGACTTTATATATTAAGTATGGCCTTCGTTCTTTTTCCACGTCTATTTATTTTTTCGTGCATCGTTGACGATCATCTGCAAAATAATACTCGATCTCTATCGTTTCATTTAAATCTTCTAAATCCATATCCATTCAATCTAAAAACTTGTAACGTGGTGCTTTTTTATTTTTAAGTAGAATGTCAAAAGTAATATTTATATACGTATAAATTTAATTTTACTTAATTTTTTCAAATGTTATTGACAATATATTTAAATTTGGTTCACACAATAAGTCAAACAAACAATATGGCTTGAAATTGAAGGAGTATCCATTGAAAGTGCTTCAAATGTGTTTTATTTTATTTTAGAATTTTAAAATTTATTCCTTCGGGCATTTTTTTAAAATTATGGTGAATATTTTATTATAATGTAAGTATTTTAAGGATGATTTAAAAATCACTTGTAAATAAAATGTTGTTTTGCGCCACGTGAGATTAAGAGTATAGATATGAAAATTAAATCTGTTCACAACCCACACTCTTTGTGTGAACGATATTCATTATATGTTATATTGCGGTATATTATGTATGTATAATAATATTATGAACTTGCATGGTTGAAATTTTAAATGATCGTCATAGCGCAGTTAAACTCCACACAAACGTTTATCGAATTAACTGTAGTGGCCATTGAAATGATTATGGACGACATATCATTCAGATTTTCAAGGATAATAGACTCATATATAATCATCGGTCATATCATCATCGTAATTACCTTCACCACTAGCATCAGCAGCATCGTATACTTATCATGTACTTATGTATTATAATACGCCATGGATTGGTGTAGTAAAACTTGTTTTTCCCATTGCCATTGACTATCAGACATTTAATTCCGGTTATTAACCGCTCAGATATTCGTGACGTAACTAATTATTTGAGCAATAATAATTATTTTACACTTCGATTTTATAATAATATAGTGTAAAAATCTAAATACAGTATACAACAATTACGCGACATTAAATATATTACATGCACAATGTTGTTTGTACAATGATAATAATGTGTGCAGTGAACACCGCTATTTAAGTACTAGGTATACACAATATTTATAAATACCACGACACTAACAGGGTCCGTACACAAAAAAAATAAAAATATCATTCCGCGGTATATATTTAATATTTATGTCTTATAATATTTACGGGGATGTTAAGTCGTTTACATTGTATGTGTAGTACGGTATATACCTATGTGTGTATAAATTACGGTCGGATTGTGTTTGAGTTCCCTATAAGTTTGTACTATAGGAAACATTTATCACGGTTTGTTGCGTATAAACCACTTTGATATTTTTTTTTACAGTAGGTTTATAAATTATAATATAATAAATATGCGCATATATTTTATTAAATATAAACCTATGTAAAATTTACGTTTAATGAGTACTCGGAACTGATTGTTTATTTGCAAGGAAATTTCTAACTATATATAAATGCATAATGTCAAAAGTAGTCATTAACTGTAATTAATATAGCTACAGTAAACTTTGAAACTAAGGGGGTGAATGAATTTAAGCTCGACTTATTACAAACAGAAACAAAATTAAAAATTATGATTGGATAATTACATACTAATCTTTATTCTATTCATTTTATTTTTCAGATAATTTATATCTCTCATTGTGCCGCAGGTACATATTGTGTATTTATAATAAAGTTAAAAAAAAAAGATGATTTATATTTATATAATAAACGGCTATTACAGCAAACGAAAAAACGAATACGAATAAGCGTTCATAATATAATCAGCACTCAATAAGTCACTTAATAAACTAATCTAAATACTGTTTGTGATTCAATATAATATTATCATCAATATTTTTAGTTTAGAAAACTGTTAACTTCATAAAAGGTAACTAAACTAGATTTATTCAAACGATTTAACGTGGATTCATACCACATATATCATGCTAAGTAATTGTTGACGACTATTAAGCCATTATTCTATTAGCACAATCGATATGCGGTCGAGTCCGTCTCAACCATTACATTATTAGTAGGTAGGTAGGTGGATTATAATATGCACATAAATGTCCAGCCACGACCAAACGCATAAAAACGTCTACTACTGCGGGACATCGGCGCAGCGAATCATGAAGTCACCATCGGGTTATCGTGTTATAATATTATGTATTATGATTTATATATACGATGTAACGTCAGCACTTCATTATTTTATTGTCATCGTAAATTATCGTCGAAAAGAATATATATGAGGAAAATGAGAGATAAAGAGAGAAAGACACGGACAGATATAAACAGAGAAAAAATCAATATCGCAGCGGTGGCGCTGTAACAGCACGCGCGTATCATAATATATCGACGTTATAATAGAACGCGGAATACGGGTTGTAAAACAGAATCGCATCCGTTCAATGTCTTTTTATGCGCTTACGCTTCCGTAAACGGAGTTTGAAAAAAAAAGCGACGTGTGGGTGGAAAAAAATGAGCAATACTCCGTGCGGAACTATTAAAGTTTTCGCGTATGCGTATAATATATTATATATATACCTACCTATATGGCTATATAGTACATACTATATATTATAATAATAATATAAATAATATTATTATTATATCGTTTCAGTCTCGACGAGGGGATACATCATAACATTATATGCTTTAAGGATATGGAGAAAACGGTTAAAACATTCTCGGAAATCGATGAGCAAACCGTTCGGAATTTAACGACCGACACGAAATTAATCGAGTGTTGTAGGTCCAGTACTCCAGTGGACATAAAATCACTCTATACACCCTTTCGCCCTATATATTTATTTTACGCATAATGGTTGTCTGTATGTGTGTCTGTGTGTGTGCAGTGAAATACAACAATTTTGAAATTGTGTTAAAATTGTATAATATTATATAAAACAATTGAGTAAATACCAACAGGCATATATGGTTAATAGACTATATGAATTATACTTGCCTCCGCTTCATGAATTAATTCATGATCTATATAGTACACAACTTCCTATTTGTTCAAATTGTTTTTAAACTCAAAATCTATAACACTTTATCCTACACGTTATAACAATAATTGCGTATTCGTCGATTTTTTATTAAAAAACGGCGATAGTTTTTTTTTTTTTTTAAATAAACGAGTACCTATTTCACGTAAATATATCGGTCTATGCAGAAGCGATACACATTTTTTAAATTACCGAACAAAATCGAACCCCTTCAGAGCAGCAGTAGTAGAAAATACAATTTCCAATCTCAATCGTTCTTAATATCACTTTACGAACCCCATAATGTCTTTTGCGAATAGTAAAATAACCACACAATTATTGCAAAACTAATATAATTCCCTTCGTACTGCTCAGCTAAATATAAAACTGAAAATTAAGGCCGCCCGCAGCAATATAAGAAAATGTTTCTGATCGAAAAATCACACTTTATATGATATAAGTATATAACTGAAATTAAATGTAATTTCACTGCTAACAAATTAAAGCTAACTTGTTAATACTTTAAATTATTGAGATAAGTACATTAATGACTTAAAACTAAAATATCAATTCCGCAGAATAAAATCATCATCTATGTACATATATCATGTCAAACCTTAACTTTAAATTCAACGAATTTTAGTGCAAATACGTAAGCTCGTTTCGAATCATATAATTATTTATTCCACGTTAAATTAACTTTTTAAGAATTCAAGTAGATAAAGAATGTGTTCAAGTGAAACGATTTGATTAACTCAAACCTTAATACAGTGTCCTTACCGGCGTAGGTGCTGGGGGATATACTGCACTATTTTCAGCACTACCTTGATACATAAGGATTTTAGATACGTTGATACGACATTGGGTGTACATTTAGTGTTGTAGGACATTTTAATCCAATAGGTTTTATTTAGTAATTAGGATCCTAAATCACCAAAATACTGCATAAAGCAAAAGTACTTTATGTTTGGCGTGTACAAAAACTTTTGAATATTTAAATGGAATCATATGGAACGACCTTAATGTATAGTAAATAATTCACCATTTTAGTATTATATATACTAGTGTCGAATATAAATTGTGTCATTACACAAATAATGCGATGAATAAAAAATACAATTAAAATCGTTTTACCTTTGAGAATGTATTAAAACAATAATATATGTACTGCAATATAAAAAATAAACTAATTCTAATCAACTGACGTAGATTTAGTAATATAATATGATAATTGGCATTTAATTAAAATTGTTAATTATAATAGTATTATTCTTAAGACTTATTATTAAAAAATAAATTTTGCTTTAATCCAAATAACGATTTATAATTAGTAGAAACAGATGGTTCTATTAAAAAAAATTAACTAGCTTCAATGTCAAATATATAGGTATATTATGGTTGTACTTGTATTGCAATGAATTTTACAATAATTATTTATAATCAGCTATATTTTGGCTGTAAAACACGTTATACTATTTTTTCACATCGTGGCGTCAAAATAAGTATTTGAAATATTATTACTTATTAGTAATTTCTAGATCGTGAAAATTATATGGATGTTGGTACATAATAAATTTAAGTTTCAATATGTTTAAAATAGCTCATAATTTTTGAGCTAAAATAAATAACAATATTGTCAACATGGTTTTTGATGAATATTACTAATAATGAAATTTACCTATACCATGATCAATTTTTATTGTCATATAATTTACTGATAATTCACATACTGACATGTGGTCGCAATTATTAATTATTTCTATGTTGACAACGATCAAAACTATTTCTAGTAAAGTTGTACGCAGTTTGGGGTCAACCCAACCAAATCGACGCGTAAACATTTCGTGATAATCATGTAATATGTGTGTGTGTTTTGGTAATTTTTTTATCCAGTTACCTAGCCGTGTCGTTCAGTGTGTGTTGTTGTTGTTATTATTATTATTATTATTCTTTAAAGAGACCCGCAGGAGGTGGATGAAAAAAGGAAATATAATGCATAACCTCTGCGTACATATATATATAAATATATATTGTATATAATATATATACATCACATTTATAAATCGTTTCATTTCGGTAATCCGAAATCTGACGTTAAGCCCGAATGATTTATGTTTACCGGTATATATTGTGGTTGAACTTTGCTCGACTCGGCGTTCAGGAGTCAAATGTCCTCTGCGGAAAGGGATTTTTTCAATTTTCCTCCCGCTCTCCGCCCTCCGTGCTCCCCATATCTATCGCCGCTATTCGCAAACTCCGAGCAATCGTTCTTCACCGCCGCCGCTACAGCCGCAGCCACAAACACCGTTTTGTTTCGTTCGGCCACTGTGCAAATATTCATGACGGATACCTCTGCTTAAGGGTAGGGAAAAAACTACAACATAGGTACCTACACACACACAGCTACACACATGCACAACGCACACAAACCGTACAGGAATGTATAAATTAAAGGACCGTTAGTTGGAATATGTCATCAATACATATACACGATGACACACGCAGGGATATACGAATTTACAATATGTATACATAATAATATGCGAGTTTAATGTGGTGCGTACGATATTCAAATATAATATACAGAGGGTGAACTGTTATGATTGAAAAACAGAGTTATTTTTATTTTTTTTTTTTTTTTATCGTTGCTATATTATTATTATTATTATTATTATTGTTTTCAACGCATATTTAGCATAATATGTACCTATATAATATTTATACGCTACGGTATACAGTATTATTATACATATGTACAAACACTGTTCGCGTTATTATTATATTACTATAGGTACACATTCGTATTTTTTTTTTTTTTTACCTACAGTTCACCCGATACCAAGAAATTTATTGTTATTATTTTTTAATACAAACCGCGATTTTTCGTTTAAGGTTGTAAAAATAATAGTAAAAATATGCTGGTGGCCCCGTCAGTCATGCAAACGATAAACCAAACGTCGTTTATGGTCTACTCGTTACAAGCTTTTAACCTTATTTTAATGACGTCATAAATGCCGAACGATTTTTATAACATTGTATACGAATATAATAATATATACACGACCCCCTTGAATGGCGCAGCACGACGAAAAAACCGACAATAAAACGTGCACATCGATGACTGTTATTTGGGTTGGCCGTATTATTATATAAATATAATTTATTTATGTATGTTATTGTGATATTTGTATTATAATTATATAATACAGGCGTATTTGTCGCATCGATAAAAACTGCGTTTAGACACGAAGACTGTAATCCTACTTGAAACGATAATAAATAATAATACCTTTAAAAATGAGTGAATAATTTGATCATCATTTAATATCGATTCTTCGTGATTTTGTTAAAACATATTTTTCAAGACCATTTCTTATCAACATTATATTATTTTACCATACCATACTCCAAATAAAAATTGATTATTTAAAAATGAATTTTTTAGTATGTCTATTTAATTTAGAACGTTTATTAATAAATTTTCAAATACTTGGTGCTTATGATTTAAAAATACAAAAATATAATAGTTGTAGAAACTTAATAATGCATGAAATATTAAAATGTCTTTCACATTTTACCACCAATATTGCGCAAAATTTACTGTTTATCTAATCGATCAAAAATTGAATAGCATGTGTAATTTTGTGTAATTTATTAATCATTAATATAATTTCAGCAACCCAAGTGTTTTGAATTTCAATCAATTCAAAAGTACTTGATAAATATTTGTTTATTAAAGTAATACAGTTCCTTTAATAAAAAAACACCCAATATTTCATTTAGTTTAAACATTTTGATAATTTTTTTCATATAAATTATTTGAATAAGCTACAAAAAAATATGTTAGTAACTTTTAATATTTTTTGAGTCCTTAACTTTTTTGAGTTGGTAGTTATAAGTGTTTAAAGCTTAGTTGAGAATTGTAATAAAGTGACACAGAAGTAGCTCCGAAAACATCTGGGTATAGAACTACTATAGTAATTCTTAACTCGTTTATTATAAAAATTACTAATAGTTTTAACAAATTAATTACTTGTTAGAAATTTTATTTTTATTAGTCAACATTCACAGAAGAAAATATTTTCTTACCATTCAAAAAAATAAGAACTTAAACATTTTTAACGGTGGAAAATATAATTTTGTCCTATAATGTTGTTTTATTGTAAAATCACAACGTTCAAAAAGAAATACTATATCAATACTTTTATGAAATTCAATATTATAACGATTAACTACCATTGTTATAATAGAGTCGTTGTATACGGCTTTCCACGAGTCAAAAGATTTAAAAGTCTGTGGAAAAATGTTAGGTGTGTAAGTACATAGTTTTATAAGTTTTCCTCTATACTATAATTATGTGATCTATTTGTACCATATGCGTATGTATGAACTCTATGTGATCTATATACGCAAAACCATCGCAATCGTGTGATCTACCGGATATTTGACTATATAGTAAGATATTATGGTAAAACAAACAAACGGAATAAATGCAACGATCTGTACAGAAAATAATACGAACGACCAGTAATATAATAAATTCTATTTGAAAAAAAATATGCTATATAATATCAGCTATAGCGTAAAATATAATAATATTATGCACGTCGGAGGTCCGGAGACGTCTACGGGCAACGGAAAGGACATATTTTAAAAACGCACATTATATATTATTATTATACGAGAAACCGAATGTGGATACGATACGAGAACATGGGCCATAAATCCATCGATTTCGCGTTCAGCAAATAAAAACCGGAGGACGAGGACGATTTACGGTTTATGCGGTCGTTCCGACGGGCAAATTAGCCGATAAATTACACCCAGAATCCGATAGTGCGCATAGGTTAAGGTTGCTACGGGCAAAGTGAATATTATATAATAATAATAATAATAATACGAACACGAAACGTGTGTGTATTGTAAGTCTTCGTGTGAGGTTCGAGCACGCGCCCGGCGTCTTTCCACCGGTTTCCCCGCTCGCGCGCGAAGAAGAAAAAATACGGCTGGGCGAGATCTCTCTCTCTGTCTACATACGCACATTTATATACAATATACATACATATGTATATCAGTTTTGTCGCGGGCGTTTATTAAAAACGCGTTATTATAATACCATTATAAATGGCGACCGCGACTAAATAATATATATGTATATAATACAATAATATTATGTGCACGAAACACGTTATCCGCAGTGCGGCACGGCGTAACCGACAAATTGAACGATTTATGGCACCGCGCGAACCTCGCTCGTGAGTAGACGCGTGTGTTTGCTGCATGTTTGTTCACGCACAATACTAGTATGATAATAAACATAATCGTATATTATATTATAAGATCTTCGACTTAGGGCGCCGGTAGGCGACGCGTTATCGAAATATATAGGTATATTTATTTTTTTGTCACTATTTATTAGAGTTTATATCTGTGGCATCTAAGGCTGTTGGACGTAACATCATTGTGGTTTTTTATAAAATTACACGATTATTTATAGTATTCTCGAAAGAAGGAAAAACATTTTCAATTACATAAATATTGTATCGTGTTTCGTAGCTATTATACGTATGTACAATATTTTTCCAATAAAGTTTATCCAGATAAGATTCAAATAGGTAGTTTAAATATGTTGCTTGATTCTGAGTTTAGTCTTTAAAGCTTCGGAAATATTGTTGATGATATATCCGATTTATTGATCTCTTTCTCGAGTATTTTACATTTTATTATGATCTGTTTAACTGTGAATTAATTTTAAAGTAAAAAAAAAAACAAATATATTTGCTAATTAAATATTGGTGTGTTAGGCACACATATGTCCTCAGGTAGTTTAAGTTTAAAGTATTATGATTTCTTGATATATCATTAGAAAAGAGCCAAATATAGCTGGTAATTATTTTGGTTTTGTTAAGTTTGGTAGAGTATTTGAGTCATTCTTTGTTCCACTAATAGTATATGTCCATTACAGTAAATTTTTAATGTTCAAATTAAAGAAAAACGAAATAACAAAGCGTTAATTGATGCATCGGTTGATTTATTGGCCTTTTCAACTTTTTCGTAGTAAACTTCATTGGAGTTATTTTATATAAATTTTTATTTATTTATTTATTTATTTAATTTGATTTTTATGAAATAAACGTCTCTTCAACGTCAAAATTGGTTATCTGATAGTGTTATTGTTGAGAGATATGTAATTAATGCGTTTGGTAAGATTATAATTAACTATGCAAATTTATATTTTTTATGCACGCATTCAATATTTTGACATTCTACAATATTTAGGATTTACAATACGTCAAATGCATAACATTTTTTTTTTTTTTTATAGGTATATGAAACTTTAATTTTTACAAATCAAAATATATTTTTAATTTAACACATTGGGAAAAATACTCTTACTCATAGTTGGTAAAACGTAGCTATTGACACGTTATAAATATAATAATGTTATGGTGCCAGAGTTTCGATATCTGTCGTGTACACGATATTGCGGTATAAACGCCAAGTACATTTAAATCATCATTAGTAATTTTTGAAACCGGTATGTTCGTTTCACAACGGATATACGTACAATATAGGTAAGATATACTGGTGCCTATATTTTAATTACTTGAGTTATATATTAAACGCATAACAAAATTAATTGTCCATTAACGATGGATTTTTTTTAGAAGTCCTATACGACAGATAACGCAGCATTAAAGCTTTCATCAACTGTTCGTTCCAGAATTAATATAATAATAAGATAGATTTGACATTTATTTGATGCGGTTAAAACAAAAGCAGTATATGTCTACGTATGCTGTTTGGGTATGAATAACGATTGAACTCGTCCGCATTCCACCGTGACGCTAAGCCAGTCCGCCAATACGCTGTCGATCATCATAATTATTATTATATACTATACTATAATATACAGTATACATTATAAAATTATTTGAATTAATAACCTCAACTTATGAGTATACAATATACAGAGAGATAAGAATTTTTTTTTATATTTTTGTAACAGTGATATTATTTGATAATTTCATTCACGATTCAAAACCAACAGAAAGAAACGTCATAATAATTTCATTTAATATACTTTTTCGAATAAATAATCGGAATATATATAATATAATATATTTTGTGTTGATAATATGATTTTAAGAGTTACTGGTAGTTTTAGTGTTATAGATCTGGTTTATATTATTTAACTACATGATTTTATACATAATACTATGCACAAATATAGAAAATATATATGTATTTATAAATATTTATAGTTTAGAAACATCAGAAAAATGAAAGTATTGTAATTTTTTTAATTTTATCAACTATGTAATGAATTTTTATTTAAATCATAATCCCACGAGCTACCGCATGAACATGTTGAGTAAAGCCGATTATTTTCTTTAAGAATAAAAATAAATAAATGAAAATGTAAACAGCTTTTATGAGTATTACATAATAATACTTGTTCTGGACAAGTTTCCAATCAATAGTATTATATATTCTAGAAAATTCTGGACCTTTAATTGCAGTAAGCAAAATAAAATTTGTGTAATATATCATATCATATTATATTAAAGTATAGGTTATTGCTTTGTATTTAAAACTTATATTATGCTTGCGATGATTACATTAAATGCATAAACGCATAAACGCGGACACGTAAATCGGTGAGATTTGAAGAAAGAACATTCGTTTTGCAAACACCGTATGTATTTTATGATAAATCAACAGTAAGACTGAGGTGCACAGAAAGTTTTTTGCTGGTTTTATCGTTTGCTGAGAAGTAAAAAAAGCTCTACAGCAGTTTGGCTGGCATATAAAATTTATATAAATATTCAGAACAAGACGGCGGAGCGTCGTGTCTATTGGGTTTGCAAAACTACAAGTAAACACGAGTCGCACGCCGAGCTACAAGCATATTATATATATAATGTATAAATAGTACACAAAAGTATACACACAAAAACCAAGAAGAAAATTCCGTGTTATTTTAAAATTTAGCAAAACACAATCGGTTATTAAAATGTTTATTCGTATAAATGAAACTATAAATACCTATGCACATATACTTAAATACATAATATTAATAAACATAGCTATAATAATACCATGCACTCAAATATTATAAATATATTGTCTATGCGGCGTTTTCCCAAGTATGTTATTAAATTCTACGCAAACGATTTTACTTGATTTTGAAAAACGAAATCGTAAAATAATATACATGTACATAATATGTATACCTACCTTTATTTTATTGTTTCGTATTTTTTTCTTGGGTACCTAAACACGAATATAAGCAACAGCCAATATTTCAATTTATTTTGAAAACGCGTACTAATATTCAATATTCAACATAAGTGGATATATCTTTTTTTTCGTATTAGCAGTATCGCATATCCATTTCAGCACTGATATTATGATCGCACGGCGTTATGGATAGGCAATTCAGGTGCACTACTGTCATGGAATTATTATTTCTAATTCTTGTCATCTTGTAATTTATTTTCACGTGATAAGAATAATAATATGATTACTATCACAATAAAATTTGACTGCTGTAACGAAATCAGCTATCTCTTACAGTTTGGTCATGAGTCACCTTCAAACCGATCGAAGATAGTAGTAGAACCGGTTTTTACATGTTTTTGATAAACACCATGCTTGTATTTTTATTCAATCATGTCTTGTTATAGAATTAATGTTAAACAGCAATTTACACTGTTTCACTCAAAACATCTAATGATTAAAAAACAAATTTACAAATTCCACTCATTTTTAAATTTTAAGTTTTTTGTAATTACAAAAATGTATTGTAAATAGTTGTTCACAATAAAAGCATGAATAAATGGCCATATGAGATATGAATGGATGAATGGCAGATGATTATTGATTGGATAACTCACTAGCAAATTGTATTCTGAGGATCGAGTATAAAAAAAAATAATAATAATTTTAATGTACAGAAGTGTATATCGAGCTTTAAATTTAGAAAAAGACGTAATATTATTGGTCACAGTTTCATTTTATACTTGTCATATTTTATATCCGTTAAAGATTTTAAAAATTTCGTTGCAAACACCATAACCGAAAACTATAAAATCATTAGAATTTCAATCTTTGCGATATACATTGAACAATTTGCGGTGACGACAAACCAGAAAATATAATATTATATCACACATATAATAGAGTTTCACTATTGTTATTCCACGAAAAAATAGTGAGTATGTTTAGCAAATCTTCTTGTATAGGTTTTTGTGTGTGTGTGTGTATATATATAAAATTAAATATATACAATTATATTATACTCGTACAACTTCTTCGATGTCTTTGCAAAAATTCACTATGCGTGTGTTGCTATTCCAACGCACAAAAAGCGTTAATGCTAAAATTCTTTATTCATTTTATGTCGTTAAAAAATCGGCGTACCTAACTCTAATATTTTATTGTTTCACACCACGTGTCATATAAAGTTTTATATCCGACCTCTCTACTAAGCAAAACTGTGAAATAATAATTATAATATAATTACAGCTGATTGCTGGCAAGAAAATTCGTATGAAAATTCAACTGATAATTTAATTGCACACAAAATTTACAATATACTTTAAAAACACAATATCGTCAAAAATCATTTAATAAATTTTTCCCAGTTAAAATATTATAGTCGATCGCCTAACCATATATACAAAATTTGTTTTATAACAATATTTTTATGTATACTTATTTTATAATATTGAGATAATAATTGAGCAGTTTAAGCGAAATAATAAACAGTGTTAATTGTATTCACTATCATACCATTCAACAATAGGTTAGATATACCAATGACCTAATTTAAACTTTATCACTTATATTTTTTCTCAATGTGTAAGTATAATATTATTATAATTTATAAGCATTAAAAACAAATAGTAAATTAAATGTTTATCTATTTTATAACCACGCTTAAAATAATTTAATCATTTTTAATTACAAACGTACATCAAGTATAAATCTAAAATTAATTAAAATTATAATATTTAGTTTAAAACCACATTATCTACATGATTGTATACAATAAATAACGCGTTTAAAACATTAAAAAATTTCTATATTTATACGAGCGTTGAACGTGTTATAGATACTGTGGTTACTCGCAAATCAAACGAATTATCCCCAACCATGATTTAATTTTAGATTTATCATGTTGTTTATTATACATAATTGTTTTATTGGCAAAAATACTCGTATTACGTTCAAATTAAAAAATAAATAAATAAAAATGACTGTTTTCTCGAAAATTAATTACAGGATAATCTTTTCTTTGTATTTTTTTCACATTGTATCGAATCCAAATGAATCCCATTGCATTAAAACGCCGTATTGAATGAATATAATATATTTACGTTCTTTTAATTTGTACGTTATCCTCAGTGGTAATGATTCGTTCCAGACGCTTTCTTGTAAAACGATATTTTTAAATCCGATCTCATCAGTTTCACATTTCTCGGCTGTTAAGAAAAGACACCCTTTGTTTAGCGTGTTTTTCGAATGATAGTTTTTTAGATTTTCGTCCGAACACTCTCATTTTACCTGCGCCCAACATTGTAGCCGTTTTGAAATTCGATGCACAGAACGCCGTGTGTGTATATATATATATAAATAACATTATAATTTTACCTGTACCTCCTTGCATATATAAATTTGCAAGCATACCTTTACCAATTGGAAATACTCAACCAAATTTTTAATTCCTTTGAACTCCAGTGGACATGTATTATAATCAGCGCTACTATTTGTTTGTAAAATTATTTCGTTTGTGAATTAGATACTTCAAAAATCTTCTACAAAGAAATAAGCATCGGGGAATTCTTAAAGTATATTTTATAAATAAGTTCAATTACATTTTCACGCTATACAAAAGTATTATGTAATATCCAATACTCACAATAGCATGATACCATTCGTATGATGAAAACCAGATGTTTTAATTTTTTTTTTAAATTTTGAGATAATAATATCTTTATCAATTTAAGCAATTAAATAATAATAATAATAATTGACATGGTATTTGCATTAACGTTTTAAATTAGTTTTAACCTTAAAGTATATTTAAGTTCAAAAAAATTTCTGTCTATATACTATTATACCTATACCTACTAACAATAATATACATACTTTTTATTTTATCTTCCAAAAACATAAATAATTAGAAAACAATATTAAATTAAAATACTAAAACAATAGTTTGTTTTGCTATGTGAAAGTTGGATTAAAAAAATAATATTAATAACTGAATAAAAGTTATAAAAATAATAATAAATTTAAGAAATGACATTTTATACTTCAATTTAAATCATTATACCACATATCAAATATTATAAACATATATAAACGTACAAAAAATCATAAAATTGTACAGTAACTAATTAAACATAATGCATATATTATATATTATAGTTATTGTATTACATATTACATTATATGTACGAGGTATACGGTTTTATTGGAGTCAGAAGAACAATTACGATTCCTAGTTATATTTTACACGTACATCGGCGTTGTGACTTCAATAAAATATAATATTAATATAATATATATATATATATAAATAATATTATTGTATAGGTATTATTATAATACTTATGTGTTATGCTCATTAAATGATTATAATATTATTTTCATCGAAATCACGAATGGTATAACTTTATTGTGATGGTAATACTGTTTGCGTGCTGCGTGCATTTTTTCTCAATTGTTTTTTTTTTTTTTTTTAGCACGGTTCAACGTGTAAACTCAATGGACGGGTAAAACAAATAATATGTTCTAGGATTGTTCTCAGTCGACTTATTTTACCATTGATACGCGCCAATTCTTTCGTGCTCTCCCCCCACCCCCAATACCAACCACTCGGGAGAATGTCGTAATATATAGCCGACGACGTCTTCTTCACACGATAATAATATGATTATATCCAATGACCGTTTCACAAAACGGCACTGTAACAATATAATATTAATATTATAATAGTATTATATGATATTTTGTATTGGCATAAAACGCTCGGAACGGCCAAGTACAAACACGCAATTATATTGTTTATGATAATATATAATAACAGTAATGCAATAGTAATACGCTGACTAGAATTATTATTATTATTATTGTATTTAACACGCGCATTTTATTTTATCATAATATTATTATTATTTTATACGGCATCAGGTAGGTACACGCTTTTTTTAGTCCGATGATTAGAACGTAAACCACACGTGAGCTCTACACCACACATTAAGACCATACACGCACACATTATTATTATTATATACAAATGACGTATTTTATACGCATCTATAATATATCGTTACAGCGGTCTTTGTGTACGACCACTAGACCGTGTACCGATACCAAAATAGACATTGGCGATTTTCGTAATTATATTATTTCCCTGACAAACGATTATTCCTGGCAGAATCCAACGGTTTATATGTGTTTTTTTAATCTAAATATTAACATCTAGAAGATATAAAAAAACAACAAAAAACAAATACAAAAAAACCAAAATACTACGGATTTAAGAAAGATCAAAGAAGCTCCACAATTTTTCTTGTCATTAGAGGTACTTTACTGGTGTTGCCAAGACCGGTAATACAATATATTATACGTTAAAATATGTGCCAATTATACCTTAAAATAAATTATATATGATTAAACATATGATTGAAAGACCTCTGACCGGCGTTAAGAAATGCTAAAAAAATTAGACCGAAACCAAAGAATTTACGTTTTTATCGGACGTGCATTCGCTTCATGTCGTCTTCAAATAATATATTAGATTTTATACACAACTTCTAACTACAATTCCAGTTTGAAAGTAACATTTTAAAGGAATGTTACTGTAGGATATGTGCATAATCGCCTGATAAAATAGTGAACCACATTAATGGACATACAAAATTGATGAATGTTAATGCATTTTCAATTTAAAAAAATATTATCAAACCCCTTATTTCATAATTAAAGTTGTTTATGAAATTTTTATTTTTGTTTAATAATACTAAATTATAATACAAACATAATGGTAAAAATAAATGTACCTATTTTAACAGTTTATGGTTTAAAAAGTACTTAAACAATACAGTTGTAATGTTATACCTAATATTATAAAATTTAATTTAATATTATTTCGTATATATTTTATAATATATTAGCTACGTTTAATCTAAAATATTCTATACAATTTATGGTTTTATAGACATTTATTATAATATATGGATTTATCGTTTACAGTTTCATTATTGCATATGAATATTTTATGAAATTTTAACATTGAAACGTAAATAGTTTCATGACGTGTAATTTAATTCGAGTTGTGCCTAATAAATATTTGGAAACATTTTATTATAGTTGTTATTTTATTGATATTTAAACACCTTTTAGTGGATAATATAATATAATATGATAAGTTAATGCACATTTATAAGAATATGAAACAAGTATAATATGTATTTAATGACTGCCCCACGTTTCAGTGAAAAAGAAGATACATGCACTTTATTATTTTGTATTTAAATACCTGACCAGAACATGTAATTTTAATAAAGAATAATACACGACCAAACGGATTGTACGGGCTGTATTTTAATTATATGAAATACGCTTCTATACATTAAGCACTATGATAGTTATATATACTCAGATAACATTATATTATTTTCGGCTGTACACGTATGCATACTGACAATATAAGAAACGCTTCACTAAAATAAGCACGAAAGCGAGAGCAATTCTTAAAATAGAATATAAGGTTTGATATAATATGGATGATAAGCCACATTGGTTTAGAATCGTATTATAATCCTAATGCTAAAGGTATACAAGGAAGATTTTTCTACTTAAGTGATAGAATTATTTTTCATCATTTTATTTTTATATCAACAACAAGAATTGATTAAAAATATTACTTTCTATCTAAAAGAAAAACTTAAAAATCGATTAATTTGCATTATATTTATCAGAGAATTCATTAATGTTTAAACGAATAAAATATACCTAATACAGTAATACGATATTAAAATTATTCGGGTGACTACAACCTGACAGGAAAAAATTATGTTGATAAAAAAGTGTCTGGTCTTGTAATGTCCTGTCACCATCGATATTTCTGTCTGATCGAAGTAGTAGCGAACTCCGATAGTGCACCCGCCTACGACATTTTCATGTTTTCAACTGACACGTATAAATCACCCGCTATAGCTCAGCCATTCGCATTTTACGTCCCAAAAGACCACCGCAGACTAATTACAATATATTAAATCAAAAACTAAAAATCAACATAAGCATGACTATATAAAAACGATCTTTGGCAATTAATCGGATGCGGACTCGGCTCCCTTCAGAAGAGACAAGAACAAAATAAATCTCGAAGAGAGAGTGCAATTATAATACTAATAATAATAATAATAACAATAGTTATTATTATTATCATTGTGATTTTAATATTATCGTCACATACAATGACGTATAGGTATAAGGCGGATTCATCGTCCGCAGCGGAGTGAAAAGAGGGCAATCAGGCGGTAACGGAATCGGACGCGCGGGGATATTAAAATTGTCTGTAAAGAGAGTAACCCGATTTTTTGGCACCATCATAAAGGAGTCGACGACGTGTGTTGTTAATGAGAAACGATCGGTTATTGTCACGGTTGATATTTGTTCAGAAATAAAAGACAGGAAAAAAAATGAAAAATAAATAAAATCGTCCCTAGTCCGCTCTATGTGTCTATTCATATACACACACACTTGTGTAGCGTATACACTATACATATACATAAATTTATTATTATGAGCAATATACTTATATGTAAAATATATGTACGACAATGTACATTCATGTTATATTTTGTGATATACATATAAATATCAAATAATATATAAATTATAAATATAACTGCGGATATTTTTTTAATAACACCATACCGTGTGTCTATATATTCCGCAGTCCTTTATTTTAAGACCGGCCCGTTTGTCCGGTCACGGTTTCGATGGTTTCTGGAACCATTCCCGAAACTCATTGCCCATAACTGATTTATTTCCCGTGTACGTCCTATTAAAAACGAGAGGGAAAAGAATAATAATAAACATGTACGCGCACATACATCTCGTAAACTCGAATAACGATGACGGTTTACGACGCGTGCATGTGACGGTAAAGATAGATGAGCAAGGTACAGTGATTTCATTGACTAAAAATGTATTAAAATCACAAACAGTTCGTGTATTTTATTCGTAAAGAATTAAATAAATAATAAAAAACAGATTTCGATAAGTTGTAAAAAATCGAAAAAAGAGATTACAAACCTATCATAGTGACAAACTACGTACAATCAATTATATTGCCTTTTTAGTTTTTTATCAGTCAATAGTACTACATTATGATTGTCTAAATTTGATTATAGTGATAATCAAATCATTTATAGTGTGTGTAGGTGTATTAAAAGGATTTGGACTATAAACGTCATTAAAAACTAAATTTGGCACTGCGATTAAATTAGAAATTTATAATATTTGTCAAGTCATGCTAAAAAAAATACACTATTTACAACTAGAACATTGATTATAAAATACATTAACCATTTCAAAAATATTTTATATTTAACTCGTTAATAATAAAAGTATCAAATCATAAGTTAACTATTTTTAATATTATATATTACTGTCTGTTTATTTGTTTTCGGGGTCATTATAATTAATTACCCATTTCTTGAGTAACAATAATTTATGTCAGAAATTATTTAATTTAGTATTTTTTGAAAACTTAAATTAGTATTAACAATATTTTTAAAGAAATTTAATTGAAAGTTTTTAAATCACTGGTGTAATTTAAATCAATGGCATAAACATTTTAAATATCATAATATTATAACCATTCCTTTTTATAGATTATGCGATTCACAATAATTATAATCATTATGATTGTTAATTTAATGTGCTATAATAAATTTACCATATAACACCCAATACAAAACATTTGCTTTTTTTAAATAAACGCTCCAGTTTTTCTAAAAGCCTAGGTACAAAATCGAGTTTATTAATTTTCTTTTTAACTAAATACAGCTAGGTGGTATTTATTTAAAATAAACGGAAAAAATGTAATTTTCTATTTTTTTTTTTTAATAGATGGCCATAATATTATCTTAATTTTATAATTATTTAAATCAATATAAATATTATATTTATATTTAAGCAAAGATTATTCAGATCAAAAGATTCAGTAACACTCCGAGTAAAAAAGGAGTCTTATGCGTTTTTATGGAAAAAAATCAAATTTTATTGGCGCGACTAAACGCATAAAAATATAATTGGATACGGCACGAAATGGATAAAACTTTACTTAAAGCTATGTTATTTATATCGAATCGGATATCATACTATAATAATGTCTAAAACGTAAATGTATTTCAAAACTTACCCACAATAATATCATAACGATATTAATCTTTGCAATAGTATAATAATTTTATTGTCTCGTATTTTTTATTTTTTATTTTTTTTATATACAAACCAAATTGCAGATTTAACGGAGATGAAAACGATTTTGACATTTTTTACCTCGTTAAATAGCAATAATTTACTAACACAAACATTATTATACAATATTGTGACGATAATATAATTTAGATATAGTATATTACTAACTCAATAGTGCCACATCGACACGCCGACTATTATTCATTAATAGTTTACGTGTGTTTTATATTATTTAGGAATAGCTATAATAATGTATAAAAATGATAATTATCAAATTTAGTAATTATGTAACAATGTAAAAACTGCGGGAACTTAATGTTGGATGGATTAATCCTGGATACATTTTTAGTGATAAGGTTTTATGTTGTCTTTTTAATGTCAGTTCCTTATCCGATACGAATTCGAATTAGGTTCAAGTCTCGATACACGCATGCGTAGCTGAACACGTTACATGTTCAAGGTGATTTCGAGCAACGGTGCATAATATTGTTATTATATGTAGCGCAATATATAGGTTTGTCGAAAAAATTCTCATAAAGTTTCCCAAACAGCGGAGCACAGAAAAACCATTGCGCCACGGCTGCCTCATCTCGAGTGTGCGATATTTATGGACGCTTCCCGATAGCCTAATCCCTAGGACGTCAATTTATTGCTTATGCAAAAGAGCTGCAATAGTAGTGGCGGCTGGTCGATAATTTCCAAAAGATTTGGCAGAGACCGGGAATATTATAATCGGAAAAATATAACAATAAAATGTATAAAAAAAAAATAAAAACCGAACGAAAACAAAAAAAAAATGTATAATATATTATAAACGGCCTTTTTTCATCTTTTCGTGTATATATATATGTTTTTCCTATGCCCGGCGAGAGGGGAACGATGCAGGACGAACGGATAACGTGTATATTTTTCCCGCAGCTTGGCCGCGCCAAGTTGGTCGGAAAAAAGCATAAATATTTTTTAACAAGTCGCCGCCGACGACGCCGGGGTAGAAAAAACACATACGCGCGGCCAGTATAACCGCGGGATATCTCGGACCCCTCGGAGCAGACAAATAGGGTGAAATATTATTGAATTGCAGTATATAATAATATAAACCATCAAGGGAGCCCGGTGAATATTGTCTCGAGAACATATGTAGACCGGCACAAGAAGCGCCAAAAGTTTTACAACATCACTACAGTATCGTCGGTCCGTCGTCGGCCTGGCGCATGCATAAACAGCAACGACGATAATAATATTCTTACAGTACTACGACATGTTATTTTATCATAATAAATATGTATAGTGTTATAGGGAAGTATTTTGTCGTTATGGTATAACACGTCATATTTTATAGCCAATTTTTATTATTATTATTTTCTTTTTCTTTTTTTTTTGTTTCACATACCTTTTTGTTATTAATTTGGTGTGATTATGTAATTATTAACATACGTTTTCGTCGGTTATAGAATTTTCCCGAACCCAATAATTAACATGATAATTTAAAATAGTTGTAACAATAATTTATATAGTCAAAAGTTATGTTTTAGATCTTCTAGAAATATACTAAGGAAGTTTTGTTTTATTTTCGTCGATCATAATCCTTTGTTATTCACCGAACTGCACAATTTATTATTTCTAAGCTAATTGAATCAAAAAATAATAAATAACTCGTATATCTCAAACTCTATCATCACCCTACTAAAATACTACAGACAATGAAAAAAAAGGATAAAAACATAATAGTGTCATAGCCTGCTGCTTATTTAAAATAAAAATATATGTAGACAACATGTATAAATTTAGTATAACTATTATTTTATAAAAAAAGTACATACACTTAAAGTTCTCAACGTGCTTATTTGTATTTTATTATTTTTCCCATCATTAAATTAATTGATCAGTTTCTGTAATAAAATTAAACAAAATTTTAGTGAATTTTATTTTATTTTTTTTAATGGAAAATTCGCTTTACTATATAATAGTAGATGTCAAGTGTTCCTCTTTAAGTAGGTTACTGTAATGTTACAATTCAATTCGATGATAAATTATAATGATAAACACATTTTGAATAATGGCTATTTAATTAGTATAGATATTTTATGATGTATTAATATGTATAGCATTTAGTAATTTATTTTCTGTTAAAAATACTATGGTAGGGATAATTTTTTGTAAAAAAATTAAATTCATCACTTAACTCATAGTCTAAAATAGTCAAGTTGGTTAAAACTAATTTTTTTTAATTGCCATTTATTGAATATATATATATATATATTAATATGATTGATATACAATTAGTTAAACTTATATTTTGACTTAGCTATAATTAATATAGATATAATATAATACAATAAATATTATTTTGCTTTAAAAATTTCAGTAATTTTATTACTTTTTACAATAATTAAAAATTATTTTGTTTTTAAAATTAAATAGATCAACATTCTTAAATTAAACTTACGAAGTTCAACATAAACCTAAACATTAAAAATAAAAGTATATTTTTATATTGAAATTAATTGTTTCAAACAATAGGAATGCAATATAAGTAAATATTTTTTTTCGATTTATATTTCTAATGCAGGTTATACTCTAGTAAAATACGACTTACAGTTTTGGCTACATCTCAAGATCTGATCTCATCAGAAATGCATTAAAATTATTTTTAAATCAATTGGTAATTTAAATTTTCAATTAATCTTAGCTAAAATTGTATATTATAGTTTAAAATTTTAATATCAGATAATGATATTCTTATATTTTTATAATTGGCTGCCTACCAATGTACTTATATAGATAGGGTACATTATGTTGAACCAAAAATAAGATTAATAAAATTAAACATTATTTTATCAATCCTTGAAATTAAACGGACATACCCCATAAAAAATTAGTTATAGTTACAGACCGTGACGTAGAATAATTTTCAACTATAAAATACGAAGTGGGTGTTATTGGCAGATATCATTATGATATAATTATATTATAGCAAATAAATTGTAACTACGAGTATATTAGTATACAATATATCTGATTTCCGTGTAAATATTATGTTATTAAATCGAAGAAATAGTTATCGCTATATTATAACGTAATGTGCTGCATTCGGCCAGACGATAACCTTCGAATTCCGGTTATTATTAATATTTGTTAATTATTTGTAGTTATAACGTACCTATAATAAGGCTTTAGCCATGCGGCGTGTATAATATTGTTACACCGACGAGAGTGATGAGTGTAAAACATATCAGTAAAACGCCAAAATATATTTCTAGTTTAGTTTAAGTCCATTTTATTATATACCCATGCATAGGACGAAACGTGATGGTTTCGTCAGTACTTCTTTAGACGAGTTTCGCTCCAAAATATAAAATATATACTTGTGTCTTAACCTACTAGTCACTGGTGCATGGACTAAGTCTAAAAAAAAAACAATACATTGTAACGAATAAAATATGGAAAAAGGGAGAAATTTTGGAAAAGTCTACAGAACTGGCAATTCAATTGTGTGTAGGTATAGAATTTGAGCGAGAAGAAAAAAAATCGGTTCTCTGACCGAGACAAATGTCTGTGGATATTACTCTAAGGATTTTTTATATTGCGCACGATCCCCTCCACCTACTATCAACGACATTGCGGCGGCAGTCGTGCGCGTTTTCTGCCGTACTATAGGTTTATACATTTTTTTTTTCAAATTGGTCCGCCCGGAGAAGGAAGAAAAAATATATAAAATAAACCGCAACGCACATGAGGTACGCTTGTACATAATAGATTCGTCGGCCATATATCCCCTGAATAACAATCGTATGATATATACTCGTGGCAAAAGTAAAATTGATGGCCCGGCCGACACAAAGTACCAAACGAAATATGAGCTGCTACCCCGTCACGCACACGAGGGCGCGTCTCCTCGCGTCCCTATTTTCTCCGCTGCCACCGCCGAGAAATCGCAATACACATATATAGCATTATTATTATATTATATCGCACCCCTCATACCACCACTCTCCACCCACACCATCCACCTGCACAAACCCTTCTCCGACACATCACCCCCGGCCCAGGCTTTAAACGACTTCAGGTATCGGCGGCAGCAGCGCGTGGAGGGGTAAACCCTATCAGACTTATCAACGACCGGCGATTTATATTATTATATTATACGCTGTGGCTTTATTCCGATATTATATAAGAATAAGTCACATACGAGATGGACGTCCAAAATGTTTCCATCATCCGCTGCCGACGCAAAATGTAATATTACATTTTTATTCACTTTACAGTTTACACAATATGATTATACATCTACAACAATATTATAACATAATAATATTATAATGTGCAAATAAACCGATGCCCTATCGCGTTCGAATATTGTAGCAGTTATTGTATGATATTTTCCGTACATGTTTTTGGAAAGAGCAAAACAATGTGTTTACTATTATCATTAGCTACTATTATTGTTTAATAATATTACTTTTATCTTTCTGAGCCACCAAGGCAAATATTTGTAGCGATGTCCGTGTAATGGTAAGTCATTAAGCGAACACACCGATTAATATACCACACAGGAATAATTTAAATTTAACACCGTGACTGGTTACTTACATACACTAAACCACATTGTAACATTTTTTTGACCTTTGAGTTAAAGCACAAAAACCACAGTGTTTGGATTTTTTAATGTTGATTTCACTTGTAAATATTATTATTATATTTTCGTTAAGAATACGCAATGTACATTTTTGAACACAAAAATAATATAATTTTCTTACGTTGCCGCCGTAATGATAATTAATCGTATTTTTTACGATAAGCGAATCGGCCGCATATTATTTTAATGTACGGTATTTTAAATATAATTGTTGAACAAATATTAAAATATATATTTTTCGAGAGATGAATGTTGTAACTAATCTTAATGTTGTTTAAATTAAATCTGATTCTAATAAATTTAAATATTAAACGTAAATTAATTTTAAAATAGATTTACGACTTTGAAACGAAGTTAAACAGATTTGAATTGTATTTTTAGCGGCGTAGAAAGATGAAATATATTATGTAAACGGAAATTAATATAGGCCGTCAAACACACACCCGGACAATGCGATATAACTTTGATGTGTTCAAAAAGGCGTATTTATCACAAAAATAATAAGATAATAAAAAAATAAGCACACAAATACATTTTAATATAAATACAAATTTATTTGATTTACTGTTTTAAATTTTGAACTTTTTCAGCTTAACGCAAAAATATTTTTTATCGGATTAAAAATAATAATAATAAAAATAAATATTATTATTAACGATTGAGTAACTATAGGATCCTTTTAAACGTGCAAACTAGTATATTACCAAAGTGAGAAAACACACTTACACGTATCACATTAAAACTTGTGAAAACTTTTATAACAGAATTTCAAATTGCTAATATAGAAAAGTACATAATAAAAAGATATACACTTCGCTTCTAGATGTTCACATAATTTCGTACTGTAAATCTAATATAACTTGAGAAACGTATACATATAAATAACATGTTTGAGAACGTTTGGAGAGTAATAATATTGAATTAGGAAAGTAATTAAAAATGTTAATATCCATAATGTAGAGAACACGATAATATACATAATAAAACATTTTATTTACCTACTATCAATGTAATATTAATTTAATGACATTTATTAAAAAATAAAAATTATTAAATACAAATAGATGTTTGTAGGCAGATTAAAAACGTAGGAATAGGTACTTATTATAATCCAATAGAGGAAAATTTAATGAATTTAAACTCACCTACTAAATTTACATTTTAGTAAGTGATGAGTGCAATCTGATAGTATAGGCATACATTATATGTTTTATAATGAAATAAAAATATAATAATACAATTATTCAGCACGTAATTTTAAATAATATTAACTCGCTAAATCTTAGCCACTCCGTTGGTCAGCGATCGAAAAGTAATACGTAAAAGTACAAATATCGATAAAAATAAAAATATAAAACAAGTCAAGCTAATTATTAGCACTAAATACATATTATTATATCATGTATTATTTGACCAGAACAGATCACACCTTGTAATCAGCTGTGGTATGCACACAATGTAGCGCGAAAGCTAAAGTGTTTGCATAACCCGCGCGTCGGACCTGCTGGCACCGACGTGAAACAAAATAAAACGATTACATCGTATAATACGCGGCACGCCGCCGTCCGATTGCCGATTGAAATAATTCGACCGTGTAAAATCGGGCGCGATAAAAAAAAAAGAGGCGGAAAAATAACAGAGGTTAACAACGTTTATATATATACATAAACATAGTAAATCGAGGAGGGTTAAGCCTATAAACAAGCTCGATGGCCTTTTTTTTTCCCTCTTTTTGTGTATTTATTTTATTTTCGATTTTTTTTTATACTTTTCGAAGGGACGTAAAACGGTCGGGTGGTCGTTCAATTGCTGATCGGCGAACCCACCTGTTGACGAGACAGCATCCAACCCTCGTTGCCGTTTATTTACGCGAAAATGAGCTTTTCCGATATATATGTATATGTATACCTTTATACCCAAAGACATGCTGAAACAACACGTCGAGGGGACGCTTTTTAAGGTCGATTAAAATGCGAAAATAATCGCTTTCGATAATTACGAATCAATTAGATGTATAATATTCGTCATTTAATATAATAATGTTTCCGTGCTTTGGATAATAATATGTTGTACGTTTTTATAGCAAAAAAACTCTTACAGATCAAATAATGTCGTTAAATTCCAGTTTTAATAGTTAAAATAATGTTTACTACAAATTGATATCACTACGCATTGTACTACTGTGGTCAAACGCAATATATTCATAAAGACACGAGACTGTATGTAGTGCATAACACATTATAAACCTAATGTTTTTTTTTCAAAATTGTATTTATAATGATATTATTTGTCGTCTTCAAGAGATATTTGAAGTTTAAACGTCATGCATGCTCAAGGTTTGAATTTGTTTTGTGCGTAGAAAAACTGTGTAGATCTGTTTATAATGACTTCAAACCAACACGTGTTATAATATAATATATTAAACTGAATCAAGTGTATCAATTTACTGTTTGGTCGTTTTCTAACATCGTTGAGCGATAAAAATTGTAAAAATTAACATTATATGGATATTATACGAGTAGGTACATCGTACATACAAATACCTTATACTGAGTTTAATATAATACAGTTAGAGATTTGTTTTAACTCCCAAACGTTTAATAATTTCAACGGTCGATCATATCGGTTTTACAGTCCAACGTACAAATATATGGCAATAAAAAAATAATATCGTCCATCGTCGCACAATATGAGTATCATACTTATTTTATAACCAAAATAGATTCGGTAGACATATTATACATTTTCAGGTCGCTTAATATATTTTGTGCTCGGTTAAGGAATATTAGGAGTAAGGCAATATCGATGACAATCGTTAAGATTTTCGTATCACCGTCATCTGGCAGTTTGCTAAAATTATTCTGTGAATCAAAATCCCCCGTTCAATCGAACCATTTATAACAGTAGACGTATTATAATATTATAATATTGTTATCATCATCTCAAACGATCTGCCTATATATTATACATGTACCAATTTACATATCTGATAGGCAGTAAAGTAATAATAGTAATATTATTATTATTGAAAACGTTTTCGCGACCGGCTCGGTGCGTTATCTCGAAACGGAAACGTCGACTCTGTATTAATATTGTATTACCGGCGACGATGAAAATATAATAATTGTATCGATACCTCAATCGGAAATTATTCGACCGCGGTTGAAAGGATGATCAGTGTTTGTGCGCTACACGCGAATAACAATCGTTACTCGTTTGATATGGTATTAGGCCATAATTGAGATAACGTTATTCTGCGTCGTCAAACGCCCCACACCCCCGCCAAGAACAAACCAACCATTCCGGTATTGCACCACCTTACTAAATATTTCACGATGTAATTTATGGTTATGGGTAGTTTTAAGATGCGATCAGAAAGTGATAAGTTTGACAGAGAGGGAGTGGGTTTATTGAACGTAATCAACACCCGGTATTAACAAGACTTTGCAGCGTGCTACCCCGGGGGACCGCGATGATAAGAAAACCCTTGCTGATTAATAATAACTCGCTATAAACCTTAATGGGGCGCTATAACTTATGTGGTACTCTGTAGAAATTTCAATAAAGACGTCGATATAATGGCATATAATATTATAGGGATGGTTAGCTATAGGTATAATAATTTTTAGACCCCGGGGCAATACAACAGATATTTATACTTAAGAAATACTATTATATTATATAGTTTTAAACCTACATTTTGAAGCAGATATATATATATATAAATAATATATAGACTTAAATTACATGGTGTATTACAGTTACACTTGAAACCATTCATGTATTAAATATATTTTCCATAAAGTAATATACAAAAAAGTAACTTACTCAAAGCTACTATTTAATTTATACTATCCTCAAGGAATATGTTTATAGTTTTAAATACCTTTTTATGGTCTTTTCACAAATTGTATGCTCTTCCTTTATCAATATCCGTCTTAAATATAAGAACGTGTCTTTTTTTTTACATTAAAACAGTTTAAAAATTAAATATCACCGATTATGGTGAATAAAGTAAATCTTTTAAATCAAAATTATTGGTTTTTTATTTTTACATGACGCTCAATTACTATTAGATACCTGGTAAATTATCAGAAGCTAGTCTAATTTTTCACCAATCAACTTAAAACTTGATAAAGATATTACTGTCATATTTTTAAATATATATCGTAGTAAATACTAAAAATAATAGTTAAAACTAAATTATTACTCATTGGCCATTAACCACCTACATCCCTCTCAGAGATAGCCATGTTTCAACTACTTTGATTACACGTAATTACAGTTTACTATTATATCGTAATAAAAATCATTTATTTTTAACCTATGAAAATTCGCTTTAAGATCAATGGTTTAAATGTTTATTATTTTGTATTCATGGTTTACTCTTTAATACATAGATACAATTGTTACCTAGAAACAAACTTGTAATTTAAAGGGTATAATAGCCATGTTCTTTGTTTGATAATATATTAAGATTAGTAGAGCTGTAAAATAACTCTGTCGATGTTCCGACTACTATAAAAGGTATGTTCTGGTCGCTTTATAGTATATAGACTTAAGTGATATTGGTTTTTTACTTTTAACACTTCATTCATGTTTTAAGACATAAAAATCTATTGGGTAATTATTTTTGGTGTAATACGTAATATCATGTATGTATAAAGAACAATGAAATATATTACATTTACAAATTAAAAAAATAAAATAACTAAAAATAACAATATGTATAATTATTATTATTTTGATTTAATTGATTAAAATTTCAATCATACATTGATACTTATATTCATGGAATTTTATTCTGTATATTTAAATGTAAACCTATTTTAATTATACAAAAATAAACTATTAACTGATAACTAACATCTGACATGTACTGATGTACATAACGTCAAATGACATACTATAATATTTTATTCTAAAAAACATATAAAGTACCTATTACAGAATTTATAAGCTTACTGATATATACTATATGCCGAACGGCTTATGTGAATATTGCAGATGTGCCTTATGGCCCTTATGGGTATATTACATAAATATATAAGATCAAATATGTTTAATAGCTTTAAAATTATTGTTTGAATTAAAAACTCCGGGTAAATAAGACATGTTATGGATCATCCATTGATCGTCGTAAACTAATGTGTATCTAAATTAATATTTCATTCGTGTATATTACTAATGATGAAATTTATTAAAATCACTAGTTATATATTTTGAAATACTTATAATAATAAGAATGCCTCTATATACAGCAATGACAATCAAAAAATGTTGAAATATAAAATATAAACATTTTAAACATTTTAAATTTTACGTTTTCTACACTATCATTAACAATAATATTATAATGGTTTATCGTGTTATGAACATTATTTAAAAATTATTATAGTAATATCAATTTGTATTAAATGGTAAGAATAAATGAATAATTTAACAAAAAATTTCACAAAAGTACACTATGGCACTTTTGTGTGCAGCATGCCATTAAAACAGACTTGTATCCGATTTTCCTTAATACTAGAGTCAGAAATAACCAAATTAGTAGATATTTGCAGATTACCTAATAACATATTCGTTTGCATATTATAACAATATGTTAAAAATTACTCATTGCATTTACAATGTTGTTGTACATTTAGTGTACCTGATATTATAAACTTAATCTAAAAACCATATACATACGTATAAATTATACATAACTACATAGCTCGAAAGCCTCTAAACATAATTTATTATAAGTTATTATTCATTATAAACTATTTATAAGGCTCTATGGGCTAATGCATAAAATATACTAGCTACTTTAATACTCCATGGCTATACATTTTCCATCCGACCAAAGTATAGTTTAATTATCCACATTATAATGTCACGTCACTGTGTGTTATTTTATTTTTTTTTTATTTTTAACACGTGTTACTTATGGTTTGGTTTTGTGTTGAAGTATTATTAATAGGAATATGCACATATTTTTTCATCGTAATTAAATAATTCTATTACCTATTTAATGATACAGTCTTTAAAGGATCGACTTACTTGATGTAAATAGAGATATTTTAAGTAACTTCTAACTATAGAGAAATTGTTGAATCGTATAACATTTTTTTTTTTTTTTTTTTGTATAAATATAGTAAATAAAATAATTTGATTAAATACGACCAATCGATAGGATGTTGACACTAGTCAAAATAGCAAGCCTACAATATTGTAACGTATAATACTCATGTACACGAGATACTGTTATTATCATTAGTATATGTGGAAGTCGAGGGAATGGCTATATGATACGCGTTGTTCTTCGTTGCAATGCGTTATAATATACGCGCGTATATATTATAAATGTATGAGTGTGTGCGTATTTAGTATCATCCGCGGTATAGTCGACGCCGTTAATAACACGGCGAGAGCTCTTATAGTAACATTAAAATTAAAGGGGATCAGGCGCGCTGCAACAGAGATCGTAGTCGGCGAAGAGATGGTTGTTGTGGGTGGGCGAAGAGGTGGATGTGGGGCCTTCTGTCTTTTGTTATAAGAGTCTAATAACATTTTATTACCTTTCCGAAAACTTTGCCCGGCGTATTCTTAACACCTTCTAAAGAATCGTTAGCGTTACGTCACATTTCTTCATTTCGCTGTGTATTATGTATATATATATATGTATAGGAAAGGGGTAAAACGCAACTGGCGTATGTCTGTGTGATGTACACGTATACACGGTTTCGAGACAGGGTGGGGGTGGCAGCGTCGTCACCTATAACACGCAGTAAATACACACCCACACCTACACTGTGTATAGTTATGTGTGTGAGCGTACACTGCACTATAGTTGTAGTATATATCTGTGTGTACGAAGTAAGTTGTACAGTGTAGTGTTGCCCCTCAGCCGGTGAAAAGTTCTCGAAATACAACGTGCCCCAGTCTCGATGGCCGCGGTGGTGGCGGCGGCGATGGAGGGGTTATCATATTATTGTCATGGGAGTGATACACGAGAGATACCTCTTTTCCACGTGTAATTCTTCCTGTTATGGCAGCTCGTCGCCTGTTTTGTGTGCGCGTGTTTTAATTAAATATCGTCTTGACGGCGGCGCGGCTTGAACATTTTTAGCTCCGATTCTCGTGTTTATGTCCTCCGCTCCTCGTCGGCAGTACGCGAGCGCAATAGATGTATATGCATACATATACACGAGAGTACTTCGTCATTACGTGTGGTGTGCGTATACGCGGTGTTGATGTTTGGTCCGCCACTGTTGTATGAAAGGAGTAAGAGCCGTGCGTGTGGGATGAGACTGAGGAAAAATCGAGAACAACGACCTCACCGCCGCCAAAGACATGTTAACACAATGCGCGTGTTACTTCTAATTGGATACAATATCTACTACCACTATACTAAAACTATAACTACATGCTCTTCTATATCGTCTTCTTCTTGTCGGCCGACGACGAGTCGTGAAAGACTCGTAACAACATGTTGTAACATTACGTGTCCGTATGTATTATCTATATATACGAACATACATAACAAATATGATATATTATATTATATTATACGATAAGAGCGCTCTGTATAGTAACAGCAAATATGGTAAGGACTGTGTAAGAGATTATGATTCGGTGCAGGGTTAAATCTCGTTTTGCGGATTTACGAAGTGGCGTTGCAAAGTGCGAGTCCGCAATCCACGATGTTACAAACACAACGAACACAGTATTATGATTTATAAATGATAATATTAGTGTATTATAGAACGTTAGACATATTATGCAGTTGCTATTTATGTCGATAATAACTTTTTAAAATAGATAATCATCCTGGTATTGACTATATTATATTATTATTGTGTATGACATAAAACTACCTAAACCGTAATTATTAGTCATTACTCATTAGTCAAAGGATTAATATTATATATACAGTGACTGTGTCTCGTTTCAAAGTTCCGTATATATTATTATATTGAACTGTCGTACACTAAAGCATAATAATTGTAGATAATTAACGATTAGTTCAATCAAACATAACAACCAACCTACTTAATACTACACCATTGCAGAGTGCGTATTGAATAAAATCGACAAATTGAATTACATCACTTTTATAGGTTATTCTAACTAGTGCCAAAATAAAAAAATATGTAACATGAATAATTTATTTTAAAAAACTATTGGCGAAGGTTTGTCACTATGTTATCGAGTATATTATAATTTCCAAGATCTTTTTTACAAGTAGATATTTACTTCTATATTAATGTTTATTATATACGTAAACTACGACATTATATAAGGGAATTGATTTAAGAAACTTAAGATAATATTATCGTACATAGAATATATTATTAGTATTGTTCTTAATCACCTCAACTACTAAATGCAAGTTAAAGCAACTTATAAAGGAGCGATCAGCAATAGTTTTGGTAACAATGGTAAATACTAAGTTTTGTAACAATGCAATATCAAATTTACCGACACTTTACATCTGCATCATGTGGTGAATCTGAGATGATTGATAACAACATTACATTTTTCCAAAATCAACGCTCTACATTCATACAGTTTCACATAATATAACAAAAAACCATCACGCATGCCATCGTATCTAAGTATCTCATATGAGAATACTACTACAGGCGAATTGGCCGATTTCCAGCAACATATTTTCTCGTAGAACGGTCGAATACAAACCACTGACCACTAGGCGCCTCACATATTATACTCCGCCATAGACTGTCCTGGCCATAATTATTTACGTAACAGCGAATATGCAGTACACATTATGTACTGATATTCTCCTATTCCTATACACGTTAAATAAAATTAATATTCATTAAATATTATGTAGGTGCTAAAATATTATTAAAATTAATAGTATTATTGTTATTTAAATTTGCAAGGCATTCTTTATTACCGTTATGGAATTTTGAAACAGACTTATTACTCGACACCAACTATCCCATAACGTAATCTTATAAAATACCTACATAATTCAATAAATTAAAGTAGATAAGTATACGTAAAAAATATATTATACCTAACTTTTCAGCCTATTATGGTGATAATAATAATAACTTATTTGGAGAAATTATATTCCAATTATTATTTTATGTTTTCAAATTTTAGTACCCAAACTTTTCTAAGACTAGGTAAAGAATGAGCACTGGCACTACATAAATATAGCGTCTATAATTTCCAAAATTCACAAAATTGACAACATAAAAGAAAAAAAAATTACATTTAGATATAATATGAAATTGAGTTTATCATAACAATTAACTTGATTTGTTTCTATACTACAGTATACTATAATGGCAATTAAAAAAATAGATAGGCACAAGCCACAAACATATGACCGTTCTTTAATCAAAATATTATGCAAAATCGCTAACATCCGGACCGAAGCAATAATTCACGTGTTTTAGTAGTTTTAAAGTCAAGGGGGAAAAAAACAACAAAATGAACTTATTATAAGATGCAGATTGCAATGACCGGGAAACCGGTGGTTTATTTGATAAGAACAAGCGTAATTAAAAAAGAAAGATTTATTAGTTTCCGGGCTGATGATCTCAACGGTCGTTTTTGCAATGTATATTTTTTAATTATTGCCAGAAGAGCAAATATGAGAACGAAACTACATTTTCGTTGTATTTTTTTCTCTTTCTCATCTCAAAATATAATTTAATACTGATGTTCGGCGTTCTCCCTCGATTCCGTTTTATTTATGGGTTTTACTTCTCGTATTTTTATTTATTTATTTTTATTTTGCCTTTTTCTAAAATTTAATTTACTCGCGAGCTTTATCGCTCGTGAAACCACAAGAAAAAAAAATGATGTATATATATAAAAATCATTCCGCGGTCACAGAAGATTTAATGTTTGCTTTTCATCTTAAACCGATCTGGCGCTGGCGTCCATAAAATATAACCTCGATAGGCAAAATACAACGAACATTATAATAATAATATTAGTATACAGTGTGTAATGTGTATACGATAACGAAATGGGAAGCGTCGTTTTCTTTGATATCACTTTTTAATGTCACGCTGTGTGTTTTACTACACAAATTATGAGCTACAAAAGGAAACTCTATACAGATTTATCTAAGTGCAATTGTCAAATAATTATTCCGAGTGTCAAAAACAACAGTTAATAAATAATAAACATAATATAAATTGAAATAATGAATAAATCATTCTCTTCAAAATAATGTTTAATCCCCACAGTATTTAATTACAAACGCTTTTTTAGTTGATCCCGTAAAATCTAATAAATTTTTATATTTTTGTGAAATTATTTTCAACAAAAGAATACAAATATTTTTTATACATTTATTGTTAATCAACAGATAAATCAAAAATATAAATGTTTAGAGCAATGTAAGTAAAATTATGCGTAGTTTTCAATGCGAGTTTTTAGGAAAATAATATTTAAACGGAGAGCTAAAATATGAAGAAAAAAGTGTATACATTAGTTTGGACAAATTATTCACTGCAGAAAAAAAAACTTGAAATTAAATTTTTAAATCGAAATAATGGTTTTGTTTTATTTATGTGTATACTCAGTCATTCGAGGAAAAAATGTTTTTTAATCTACAAAAATATAAGTTACAATACAATAATATTAAATAATTATTTGATATACTTTACTGTATAATATATATATATATATATATATATATACATGAATTTCGTATGTACTACGAGTATATACCATTATACTTGTATATTATAGTAATATCATAATATAAATAAAATAATAACATTTTCGAGTAAAGTAGAACAGTTTTGTCGTTGATACATTTAAATTCACTGAGTTGTACAAGATTATATTTATTCCAAAGATTATTCGATTCGAGTAAAGATAAATAAACACATTATATAACAGATACTATAATATGAACTTAAATAAATATTAGATATTGTATATTATTACATAAACATTTAAAAGTATATGTTTTTGTGAAGGTATGTAATATTGGTACTATGTATAACAACATCATAATATAGTACTATTATAATACGTACGCATGACTCACGTTAGAATTATTTCATAGTATAATACACGATAAACGAAAGACAAAACTGCATAGTTCACTGCATGCCACACCGGACGTTAAATTGTTGACAAACTTCGAAAGATCAAAAGCGATACTAAAAAGATGACTTCCGACAACAGTAAGAGATCAAACAATGTGTATCCACAAATGTTTAATTAATTAAAATACATAACTCTAAGTATTATTTTTTAAATATTTTACTCCCAATACATGAATAATAATTGATAATATTTATTACAGATAATATTACTGTTGTTTATTTAGTAGATATAAAATTTCTTTTGTTAAGTCAAATCGCACACTTATAGCTTTATATTAATTTGGATGTAATGTCTTATGAGATTTAGGTGGTATCTATATTAGTATATTACCTATACAAACAATTACTATAATAGAAAATAATAATTTGATACAACAATGCATATTTTTGATTTTATAAACTAAAGCAGAATTATATTTTTAAAACAATTTTGATATGTCAATACAGAATATCAAATCAATATAATTTTATTATCTACAACTATAAATAAGTATTTACAATTTAGATGATCGATAAAAAGAATAAATCTATGAAGTATACACAATAATGTACTATTTTGTTAATTAACATTTTAAATGTTTATAAAATAAAAATATAATATTTTTGTAATATACAATAATAAATGTACAATAAGCATACAATTATTTTGCTAAATTAAAATATAAATTTTACCTTTAAAAAAATAAAAATTGATAGCTATTTCATCAATAATTAAAATTTATTAGACGTAAAAACAAGGTACCAAAATTCATCAGTAATTAAAATATACATATTATGTATAAAAATTATGTTTTTAAAATGTTAATTAGTGTTTATAATTTATTTCAATCAATATATAAGGGTATTATTTTAATTTATTCACTTCTGATTTTTGATAATAATTAAGAATATAACTATAAAATAAGGTCAAATCTACTAATTTAAACTACTTAACTAAATTAACTTTAATACTTTGATAATACTAGGAACATGATAGTATTATGTTAAAATAATATTGAAAAATCTAAATGGATATAAAATATGAATATTGAATACTATTATTGTACATATAATTATTTTTTTCAAAAATTGTTTGAAAAATTGTAAAAATATAACGAAAATTCACACCTTAATCTTAAAAAAAAAACTTAACGATTTTTTAAAAACCAAACTCCAATTAAGTTGTTATTGATTATAAATAAGGTAATTTATCATCGCTTTTAAATTAAAAATAATAATAAAATAAATAGTTTTCACTGAAGGCTAAACAAAGCGAAATTCATCCCATGCGATCTCTGTTGTATCATGTCTAAGTATTCTCTTTTAATATTGCTAAAAATAATCAACGCGGCTTTTAAACCTTATATTGTATTAAAAAATATATTAAATTATAATAAGTACCTATAAATAAGTTTTAAATTAAAAATAAAATAAAAATTGTTAAAATATCTGTCATACCATCAGACTAAAAAAAAAATCATAAACTATAGATGCCATTTGCTCGTACCGCATAGTAGTCTGAATAGTTTAAAATATATCATAAACTGGGAAGGGCTCTCTATTAAAAAAATCGTGGTCAAGACAAAATTAAAACATTTTAGTTTCTGCAAGATAAATAAATAATATAATTTTTTCGAATATATTAGAATATGACGAGTACCAAATACGTATAAAAAATGTATTTGATGAACCTATTATGATGAAAGTCTTTATGTAATATAGTATAATATTTTACCCCTATGGCCAAATACATATTTTAAATAACCACAGTTTCCTATAATATACCTTTACTCTGATAAAACATAGGTCATATAAACGATTACCATTTTAGCTACGATGAAAATAATTATACCTATGCTGTAATATTGTGACCTGTAACTAGAAATTATATGCAATAAATATTCAATGTACCTACTAAAATCGTAATCTACAATTCCTGGCATAACATTGTAGGCTAAGTGTACCTACATTGTATAGTCGTGTTAGTATACATCATCAAGAGCATTAGTTATATTTTATTTTTTCAGAATTTTTGGAACGGGTCCAGCCAACAATAATTTTATATAATTTCAGATAATATCAAACCAAAATAGCCTATATGCAATGGCAACAGTCTATAATTGACCAGAAATAAATCATTTCAACCGTAATTTATTGGTAATTAAAAATCATATATAAATATATGATTTTACTGTATGTATCAGATAGATTAATACATTATTATTATTATTGTAACAAAAGTACTATATTACGTCAACATAATCACATAAAAATGTTTAATAAAATGGTAAAAATTAAACATTAAAATAGTCTTAACTCCGATATGTAAAAAACTTACGGAAATACGTATTAATGATTGCGGTCATGTATAACTACAAGTCGTGTGCTCTGGGAAAAGTGTATTATTTACCGCCCGCACTGCATATGATATTATACATGCGCGCGTAGTATCTTAAATCGGTGAAAAATATTTTCAGTACCACTATACCACTACCTACCCTTGTAATGGAACCGGACGCCGCTGCACTTTCGGTCAACTTTTTCGGTTTACAGATCGTTATAAATGATTATATCACCGGGGAGCTGTAATTGCGTTGCGGCGCGCGTCCGCCAGACCGTCATGTACGGATATCATATTATAATATATATTTATACACCGTATACGTGAAATATTATAAAATATTCCCTATAATAACACCTTTTGTCTTAGGGGGACGTTTAATCCTGGCTCGGACAGCGCGCGTCCCTTATGGTAAACTGAATCCCTTCGTCGGTGACCGTACGTGTGTGTGCGTGCGTGCGTATACATATTATAATATGCGATATAATACAAGTGCGTGTGTGTGTGTGCTCACATATAGAAAACGGCGAAGGGAGTTATATGTACGCACACATATATATATATATGTAGTCAGTGGAGGCGGTGGTTAGTTGGGCACGCAGAGTAGTGGGTTAAAAATAAAAGGGACTAATCCATACGTCATATCCGTTATCTTTGTTTCATTGTGTAACCCTTTTTATGAAGCCGATCCCTTAGAAGGGTATGGGTGGTGGGTGGTAGGGTAAAAAAAGGTCGGAATCGGCCGACTGTAAAGACGGGGTAGAGATATTTTTCGGTGCTGAATATATCAAAACATTTTTAGCCATCGGGACAAAAGAGGGGTAATTATACTTATTTCTCACCCCTTTGCCTGTATATCGTCGTTTTTTTGCCCACATACGCGTTTCTTTCATCTGTGCCTTTTTTTAAATTTTTTTTGTTTCAACTTTTCATATTAAAAAAAGAGAGATATACGCGCATACACACGCATATATAAAGGGATGATATTTCATCCGTCTATAAATACCGGACGGGTCATCCGGATATTATTTATGAATTTTTTTCTCATCCTCCCTTCCCGTGCCTTCCTGTTTCTCCATCTCATTGGTATGCTTCGTCCGTTTCCGGGGTCAGTGTGTATAATTACATATCGCCAGGCGCTTCTGGCTGTACTCAATCCACAAAACTCTTTCTCTATACATAACCTATATACACGATAACTGTTGACACACGAGTGCAATACACATATATGTAGAATGTAATATAGGTATCCATTATTATAGAACAATATTATTATTTATTGTTAATCGAATTATATGATATATTATTATTTATTTTTGATTAATTGTAATTTGATAAATTGTCTAGATTACGCAACGCTTACATAACATTGAATTGTTCATAGTGTTAATACGTAACACACGACAGTAAACTATCACGATATAAGATAATCGTTATGCACCATTAATTAGATTTTTTTTTTGTTTGATTTTTAATTTATGAAAACTGTCATCATTAATTTTAATTATTTTGTATTAAAGTAGCTAATTATACTAAAATTAAACGTTTAAGAAATATGCAAATTCAACTGAATGAACACGTATTATTTTGGTCTTTCATAATATTTTAGTTCTAAACTAACATTTCATTTTATTTTTTGTTTCCATTAAAATTCGTTAAATGAGAATTATCGTTTGTTTTAAACGTTTAACTAACAAACAAACAAAAAAATGAAGTAAAAAGTCGTACGTAGTATATCATCACAAATCTAGTACGTGAAACAGAGATTTGAAATGTAACTTAAGGTTTGCCAGCTTGTTACTAAGTTCAAAAAAACCTGGTTTAAAAAAAAAATAAAGCAAAAAATTAAAACGCGAATGAAGCGTTAAATAAAAAACCTTGTCGAAAAAGGTCTCTATGTGACATTCCGATGAGACGGTCAAAAGGATACCTAGGATATATTAAACGGGAGATAATTCTACAGTCCCGCGGGATTTAGTAGGCCTTTTGAGAGAAATGGCTGGAAATTCCTGAGTACATGTATCAAAACCCTCGAAAAGTTTTCCAGGTGGTAGTCGCCGCGTCGACAGCGGTGACACAATATACTATATCGTGGAGTCGAGGGGTATAATGGGCACGAAAAGATGATGCTCGTACATATATTATTACTATACCAGCCAGTGGTGAGGGAGCAGGAAAACATTTCGAGGAGACATTTGGAAAGTATGTGGGCCCCGGGTAATTTCAAGTAATTAAGAAAGGTAGTTTATATTAATTAAGAGCGTTAATAAGTTAATAATAATTAGAGTCTGGGAGGCGTCCACTGGCAGATATATATATATAATATATAAATATATATTTTTAAATATTTTTTTTACTCTGCCACCACCCAAAAACATAAAAAACCAGCGAAAATATACAAAACCTGGTTCAATATATCATGCTTTAAGTTTTCAAGACCCCCGTGAATTTGTGTTGACTCTAAATAAAAAGTTATGCCATTTCACAACTCGGATTTATTATGTCCCGGTGTTGTTTGTAGCACTTTTTTGTCGGAATTACGGACACCCGGTGGCGAAATGGCTCTAAAATCTAATTAAGACGCAAAATATAATAATTTTTAATAATCGTTAGCAGTACGCGCATATTTTTTCTCGCCTCGTTTCACAAATCATAGATCATAGTGCGTCTGTGAATTTTGGACACAACAGCGCCAGAAACAACATCGCTCCTGCGTTAAACAAATATTATAATGGATATAACACCGTCGGATGCTTTCCGGTGCTTACTAGGTACTATAATGGGTATTGTTTTCTTTAACTGTTGACTGCCATCACATTTGTTTTTAAATCCGTTAAAATACTAAACATCGGCTGTTCCGCTTAATACTATAATAGTAAGCTTTGATAAACCACGCAATAATTAAGCAAATTTAATTTATTATAAAACATAACAACAAAAATCATTAACTTTTTATTGAATATACCTTTTTTTTTAATATTGCATAATGACGATTTATAATTTTTATTTTGTGTTCTGTTGTTTAGTTTTTGCATTAATATGCTAAAAGAACATTTTTTCCTCTGAATATTTGGAGATAAAATTAAAAATACTTAAATGATTAATGTCCGTTGAAATATTATTAAAATAATAACTATTATTAATAATTCATAGCTATCAGGTCAAAAAAATGTTGGTTAAGACTATTTAAATTTAATAAAAGAGTAAATTAACTGAGCTGAATTGCTTTAAATGATAAAGTATTAGATTTATTTTATATTTACAAAATATACTACGTAAAATACTAAAATATTATGACTTAAAATAATGTTATTAATCATGTTTCACAAAAATGTAACTATACAAGTATTTACTACATTAAATGATAACTTAATATTACATTACAAAATAAACTTTTGTCAAAATTCAACATAATGTGTGTTTAAATTTTAAATTAAAAACTCTTAAGATAAAATATAGGTACTTTTCTAAACTGAAATAAATAAATAACGTGTATGGTTGCAATGTTTGTTAAATAAGTAATATTAAAAATAATTTATTAAAAGTATAGACAAGTTCAAGGATTGAGATAAAAAAAATTTAGTATATTTTTTTATCGCTTTTCTTTTATCTTTTTTTTTTAAGATGCATGTTTGTTAGATTCATAAATGATCTTAATTAAATTAATAAAATTGAGTTAAAATTAATTAATTAATTCTAAACTTTTACAAAACTATTTTTAAAATCAAAACATTTCATTAGGTACCAGACTACAAAGCGAACTTTTTAATTTAGTAAAAATTTTGGAATACATACTTAGTACAACCCAATAAGAAAAAAAAGCTAAAAAAAAACCTAGACTTTTTACAGTATAACAACCGAAAATTAATACAAACACTAATTAATTGTTTATAATAGAAATAAAATTTCTTAGTTAAGTTAACTTAATTTGTAATTTGGGCATACAAAAAAAAAAAAAACTTAACGGTTTCGCTGTAAATTACAGTGAGTGTGTCATGGTCAACCAATATAACGCTGACATTCCCTTAAGACAATTAATGTCAATTGAAACTAAAACTTTTTAAATGATTAATATCCTTAGAGATTACAGAGACTTACATACGATAGACTTACTTGTATAATATAACTTTTATGATTTAAATTTAATAAAATATTTGAAAATGAAAAAAATAAAAAATCGAAAATCGAAAATCCTAAATTTTAAATAGTGTTATTGAAAATTGTAGGTACTCTAAAATGAGTTACTTCTTAAAATACTGACACAAAGCGCACAGAAATCAAATGACTTACAAATCTCGTTTGTAAATTTGCCATACGTAATTTATCAAAAAACGTACTTGATACAATGATGAATAAACGATTGAGTGTTAACAGTTCAAACAAAATTCTTGCCGACGATTCTCTGTATAGAACTATAATAAATTATATTCACGGACGGGTGTATAAACTATAAATAATAAACGTCAGAACAGTGTAAAACTGTAAAACGAATAACCTAGGTGTGCTATACTACAATATATATATATATATATATATATATATAACTTAATCGCGTATAATATTATAGTGACTATACCAATAAATTATCATACGAGACTAGAAATTGAAGCGAGACTGAATTTATAGTCCGTTAAATTTAATTAAAAACCGTTGTACGCGAATGTGGAAAATTTGCGTTGTTTTACCCGCGCTCGTATTATTATTATAGTTCAACCGAACAACAATGACAAAAATTGACAGATGACCGAATTGTCGAACGCGGCGGCGAAAGAACTAGCGTCTTCAAAAACTAATGGCAATAAACGGTGACAAGATGTGCTGTTCGAGGTGATTAATTAATATTATTATTATAAGACATATTAAATGCGACGAGTGTCCTCTATAAGTCGGACAGACGGTTTCATTGCATGTAGCGTTTCCGGTCTCTCAAGAAAACGTCAACCATATCACACAAAGGACGATTACGCTATGGTTCAATGTGATAATAGTAAAGAGATTTTATACAATGCCGGTTAAAAATAACGTAAAAACCCATTAACGTGATTTTTGCCGAAATATTTTTATACGTAATATATATTATGCATTCCGAAAAGCATTGTGAGTTATAAACATTTTAAAATTTTAATATTTTATATAGCTATAACTCAGTTCAAAATTAAATTATCAATAAAATACTTAAATGATGACCTAGATAAAATTCTCACTTTTAAATTTGATAATAGGTAAATTTACTCTAATATGAAAGCTAACAACATTCTATTGAACGGAAATTTGCTATGTTGTATGTATGTATGACAGAGATAAGACATACGAGTGTGGCATTCTTTTAATAAGAATTTATGAATGTTTTTTATAACCTTATCGAAAAGTCAAAGCTATTTTTATTACAATAAAAATATTATTTTTTTAAGTTTGAAAATGTACGTCAATGATAACGGGTTTATCAAACATTTTAAGTTATAATTATTATAATTAGTAAAGGAGGTGTTACCATTGGGTTTCTTCCTCAACACACGATATTCATGTTACTTTATTCTATGTAAATACATCAAATTTGCTTATTGTAATTATTATGTACAGATTGTAAATTGTCTTTCTAAATAAAAAAAAAACTTTTATAATTGCCGTCGTAGTCGCAACGTATGACTGTTTTTGATAAGCCTAATATAAAACAAAAATTACAAGAAATCCAAAAGTTTGTCGATCAAAACATGATCAAATTTTATTGATATATAAATATATATATATATATAAAGAGGAGTTAGTTTAGTCGGGATGACGGGTATTATTAATGTAGCGTGGTGTAGTGCAACAATTCATCACGACTAGACGATGCACCATAGTCTAATACACCCCTAAGCGGCACACTGTGATACAATGATGTACCGTAATTGGATTCGACTAAGGTTTTTTTCTCTAAAATTATTATTATTGTCGTCGCGTCGTCGTCGTCGTCGTTGTTGTAATAAAATCGAGTGTCACTTGACATTTTTGTTCAGAGTCGCAATATTGCAGTGTATTATTATTATTATTATAATATGCTATATCAGTGCGCCGGATTATTTAAAACTGCGGAAACCATTAACGATTCAAAAGTCATCGTCAAGCGCGCTCCCTATTACGAAAGTTTTCTCATATATGCGCGCGGGTGGTCGGTCGGGTATTTTTTGCACCCTATACCCCATCCCTTCCCATCGAGTGGCAATACGGTCGTCGTTGGGAAAACCGGGATGCCAAACTTTTATTGAGTGATAAAAAAATAAAAGAAGGAGGAAATATTATTATTTTTTGCTGTATATTATTTATCGTCGTATTCTGTACGATATTATAATAATATCATATCCTCAATCCCCCCCCCCAACCCGATCAGCCGAAAATGCGGCCGACGAGACGCCGTTCAATTTAATCGCTGCGGCACCTATATTCGCACCGCGTATTATTGTGTGCGCCGCACGGCTGTCCCTCGTCATACTATTTTTATACTATGACGAATAATACTATACAATGTTATCCTATCTACAGCCACCCGCAGAGACGTTGCTCTTCCCACTTTTCTGCTGTGGTGGTGGTGGCATTCGATAATAAATACTAAAAAACGCATTCCTGCCTCGGGGAGACGGCGATGAAAAACTTTTTAGGGCCACTATACCACTTATCGGTCGTCCGGTATACATTTTCGAGTTTTATAACATTATATTTATCGTACTATTGGTCCATTAGCTAATCAATTAATGTATTATGATAAAAAAATAAAATAAAATACCAAACCATGGTTAGTATTATAGTTATACACTGCGTAATAAATAGTTAGTTGGCTTGGTGTGGCACGTTGGCTACTGCCAGTCACGGAATGCGACTGGGAGTAAGTAACGGCCACAGCTACTAGTTCCCGGATGGGTGACCACCGGGTTAAAAACTTTTCCACACATACACGTGTTTGCTATCAACCGTAACAACCATAACAATTATTGTAAAAACAACCTACCTATATCAACCTTACCTCTACCCACAGTTCATAACCCCTACATCAGCCAATGGCCCTAGTCGCCGGGCTTAAGTTCAATAAAAAAAAAAAAATAGTTAAAACTATATTTATAAGTTATAATCAATGTTAATACCTACTTGGAAGTGTAAATCGACTCGGTAGCTTTCATAAAATGTTGAACGTTACCAGTTTAGGTACCTGATGAACAATGCATTTCATATGATAATAATTGTATCCAACTACCTAATATTATTGTTTGACAATAACAAAGTGACATTTCTGTCAAATTATTTAAAATTAAATTCTATAGTTTAACATTAACTGCAACTAGTGTAGTAAACAAATAATTTATATTTATTATGAAATTACACACTATTATAGTAAAATATCAGGTGTTTAATAGTTATAAATTCAGACCGCTTTCTCCGAACTTACCTTAACCACAGATTCCCATAAAACTTATATTTACATTTTCTTTGAAAAGTTTCTCGTAAAAGAAAAAAGCGACTAGGTACTCAGAAATTTCATCATTCTAAATTTTTAACGCTCGTAAACATAGTGCAATAATACAGTCTTATAAATAAAGAATCAAATACCTACAAACCGATATCGTTTTTCCTGGAATATTTTCTATTTATAAACAACATCATTTTGTATACCGACATTATAGCCCAGAGCGCGATCTTCACGGTCCGTCTATAATTTTATGAGATTTTCCAGTTCTTGGATTTTCCCCGAATTATGTTGGTACGGAATAGAACACGGAATCGACTAGAAAAATTGGAAATTTGAATTGGATTCACAATATTGTGCGATTCTATTTTTGGTTTTTTTATTAAACAAATGAACTGTGAATTACGAAAAATAGAAAGATTACTGTTTTTAGTAGTTTTAAGTTCCGAGAAGGGCGATGAATGTACTTATCACAATAATAATTATTTCGTTTCGTTTTTTTTTTTTTTTTTTTTGTATGTTTAATTATGCACAATTAATAATAAAAATGTCTTTATTTTCGTGCTCGTATAATTATTTGTGATAGTACATTGGATTTAATTGGTTCTTACACACAGAAGGCCAACATTTAAAATTCCCATTACCTAACTTTTAAAATAATCGAGAAAAATAAAAAAAAATAGAATAATTGTAAATATTTGAAATTTTTATCATATGACAGATTAATATTAGTAATAACATTTTCCATAAATGGTATAATATTGACAATTCGCTAATTATTATATAATTAAAAATATATATTATGTTTAATTTTTATAGCTACGATTTAGAGTTTTAGTACAAAGTTACTCATAATTATAATTCATACTAAAATTAAAAATTTAAAAAATATGTAAATATATATTTTTTTAACGCTTAAGTTTAAATTTGGACAATATTTAGACGAAAAAAAATTGTATTTATTTTGTTTTAATTCAATAATTATAATATTTAAGGTACTTTAAATTGTATATACATTATTATTATTATTATTATTATTATTATTATTATTATTATACACAATGAAATTTTAAAAATATTTATACTAATAAGATCTTGTCTGTTTGACTGTTTTAAGTCCATCTTCGCTCAGTATCATTTTTCGTATACAATGATTATGAATTTTTTTTTTTTTTATTAGCTTTAAGTAATAAACTATTATAACTCAACAATTAGAAAACAACTTAACAATAGTAACGTAGCATATTAATTTATAGATATTGAAATTACATTTTGAACATGGAAAGTGACGTGAACATAATAATTTAGATAGTGATAAAATATAGATTAAAAACAGTATGGGTGAGGAAACTCTATTAAATATACAGATAACCGATAACATATTTAGTTGTAAACGAATTTGAACTGAATCAGATAAGATAGATACCTAGTAAAGACAAAATAGAATGGAAAAGATATGTTAGACAGTATTTTTTGCTGTAAGTGCATTTAGGACTGATGTGAGGAGTGAAATGAGTGGGCTCATTAAAGAATTTAAATTGGATATAAATTGGGAAAAATACCAGAAATATTTTCTGTGGGTGTGTTCAGATTTTTGGAAGCTTCCGCATAAGTTTTGGGCTCAGATTTGGTATAATGATCGGTACCCATGGCAAACGGAACCTTTGTAGAGGTTTTTTTTTTTTTGTTGAAAGTCGGGCAACCCTTGAAATTTGCTGTGTGGACCTTAGATTAGAGGGCGAATTTTGCAGGACTGGAACGATCCTTGGTGCACTCTTTGGAAAGGTGGTTTTTCCCACATTTGACACAGCGGGCATCATGGTTACAGTAGTTACGCGTATAGCCATATGGTTGACATTTAAAACATTGTGGTGGACCCGTATTCTTCTTGTGCCATTTTTCGATTTTTACCTTAGAGTTGAGTAACAACGTGATTTTGTGTATTTCTGCATTGTTATCGTTTGGAGAAACCTCCACGAAGAGTAATGGGAGAGGCCGTTTGTTTTTGTCGATTACGTTCTGGACCCGCTCAACTGAGTACCCAAGTTCGGATAAAACGGATACAATATCGTTACTTTAAGTGGTGCAATGCAAATTTCTGATGGCGATCTTGTACGAGCGAAGATGGCGAGGTTTGAAAGTATGGAAACTGGTATCGGTTTCATTTAAGTGTTAAACAATTTTATTAAAGCTAATACACCCCGAGGACTGTACCATGAAGTATTGAGGTGACGACTAAGCCATTTGGGCCGGTGAGTTTTTTTAATAATTTGTTGAAAGACGCATAATTTGAGATATTTTTAATATATATCGGTGGAGCCAGAATGTCATCATCTTAAACAGTATCGGGTATGTCAGAGACATCGTCAGAGGAACTATTTAGTGAAGTGGTAGTTACTACATCGCTGGTCTCCACGTGGTGAAAAGTAGCGTATCTATTTGATGAGATAATTTTTTTGGTTTTTTTGTCCTCATGAATCGGCGACATGGATGGATTAGACAAATTTCGTTTGAATTTCTGACCTTTTTTGTTCATAATGACGTTAAATATTAGTACCGAACGATTGAATTGACAATGATAATATTAACGAGCGCAATTAAGCGATAACAGAGCGTAAACAAAACGACATACGTACGATCATGTAAAGTGTTACTGCCGAACTGATCATTATGTATTACATATAATAATAGTATATTTAATTATGTAATAGTAAAATATTTAGTTCCACATTGAATTTATTTCAATTTACAATAAAATAATTTAAATCATTTAATGAAAACTTGTTATTTTTAAAATATATTTTCAATTATTCATTAAACTAATGGTTTACGCTAGATTTATCTTTAATGCCAATTAGAATTTTATACAATTTTAAATTATTAGTACATAAATTACAAATTGTATAAATATTTAATATTATGAATAAGTTGCAAAATTTAACAAATTGTTATTACATGAAGAACTTATGAAAAACCTTTTGTGAATGCAAAGACTTCTTTTACTGAAAAATAAATCATAATTTTTAAAATAAATTAGGAAAAAACTAGAAACATTCAAATGATTTTTGATATTATTTAATAAATATATTATATTACATAGATTGCTTAATGATTATACATACTGTAATTAAGTGTTTATAATAGATAATCTTAATTAATTATAAATATTTATTTACAATAATCTAAGTATTAAAATGAATTAAATAAGGTCAATGTGCAATGATATAACGAACGATTTTCTTTTAATCACAATTTATTATTAATTAAAATAATAAACATTTAATTAATTTGATTCTGATCCAATTTTACCAAAACCACTGAATTACAACAAAAGAGTATAGCTTAGGCCCCTAATAAATAATCAGCATTAGCTATTCCACCGAGAATATTATATATTATTACTGCGGACGGATAATTAAGTTGATGTTAGTCGTATTTTGTATACCCTACTCTAAAAACAAAACAATGTAATATGCCTTCATAACTACCTAAATTTGTATGCAATTTTCAATACTAAAAAGTAATTTTAAATGTATAATAATATACGTTTTTTCATTGTAGATCAATTAGATAATTGGAATATTTTATGGACACAGTGTTTTGAACACCACAACTGGAACTGTATGATTTCTAGTTTCTCAACACTGTTGATTCTTATATAGTTTTACTACCAACACGGATAAATCAAATCTCATTATTTTAATTATTTAATTCTTAAAAAATTAGAAAAATGGTTTTGAGTGGATTTGCAGTGTTTGCATATATCCAATTTTGCATAAAATAGAGAATAGAAAATAAAAGCGAATTTCTAATCAGTCGATTTTCTTAGAAATAATAGTGATGAATGATGATATAGTATACACAATAAAAATGTTTGATCTTAACGCTTTGGCTTTGTATCGTGTCGATGATATCGTGTTTTTTTTTTTTTTATTAGATTAGTTCGATAAAATTGAAAAAATTAGTTTTAAAGATGATAATACTTTTATATAAATAATCTATGTTGGTTTTATTTTTATTCAAATTGTGTAGACATATAAATATTAATAATATAGGTCATGGTTAAATAAATAATAAGGAGGTAAAGTTCAACTTAATAAGTGATTTAAAATTTAAATAGAAATTATTTTACGAGTTTTCAAATTATAATTTTAAAATAACTTGATGTATACATGCTAAAAAATGTCTTTTTAATAATTATTAGTAGATTATACTTTCAGAGTTAACATCACGTAGTTTGACTCCACTAATCAATTAAATATTTTTACTTATAAGTTATATTTCAATACTCTTTAACGCTTTGTATGTTGAACAATGAACATGTATGCTTCCGAGCCAGGTCTTACAGATTCAAAAAAAACTTTCTATGTGACGACTTGCATACCTAATATTATTATTAGAAAAGTTACAAAAATTTGTTTTAAACTATTTTTTGGCACAGTGTTATAAACATTTTTTTTAATTTATAACTCAATAACAAATTTTTATGGTAAAAAATATTGATTGTTTAGCAATATTCAGCGATCTCCTAAGCATTACTACAATAAGTACAATGCCACATAGTATCTAAAAAAACTATAATAATTTAATAAATCTTAAAAATTCCTTATTTTAATATTTACTAGATATAAAAAATGTCAAAGTGTCAACAGTCTTTTTGACGCATGAGTGCATAACCAAGCACAACAATTACCTTCAATAGTCCTATATTATATATTATACAATAGCCCAATTAGGTTATATTAAATTAGATTTTTTAGCAATATTTAATAAGTACCTACCTATTATAGGTATAATAATATTTAAATAATAAATACATTATTTTATGGAATAATAAATATCATTAAAAACAATGACCAATACGGCCGCGGTATATAAACAAAGTAATAAAAATGTGACTGTATCAATTTTTTTTTTTAATATAATATTTACTCGTTCGATTCGAAAAATAATTTTTCTACACTACCTATATCAAGATTGTCACATTTTCGTTTTTAATAAACCTATATATAACATAACCAAGTAACATAAAACGTGTTGTTTTACTGACCCCATTTTTTAAATGTCAAACATTATTTTCAGGTAAAAATTAAAGTGGACACAAATTACCTCTTATACTTGATTACGTAATAATATATCAACCTTATCTTTATGCAAATACATTGCATGAGTAATCTAATTTTATAGCAAACAAATTATTACTTTTATATCGACATACATTTATTATTAAAATATAATAAACTTCTCGAGAGTGTAATACGGCTGTATCGTATACATTTATTATACGAGTAGTATTTAAATAATCAATAATTATATTCGCTTGAATAAGTCTATATAATTACATCGTTATAAGTGATGTGTCTTGAAACTCAACGAAATTTACAGGCACAACAAAGTTACATTAAAAATACGATATAAGTATATTATATCAAAATCAATTGGCATCAAAGTCAGCTGTACTATAATAATTGTTTGTGAACAACTAAAATGTATAGAAATCACCGTAAAATAATATGCACACGTAAAAAAATAATTAAGTGAAATAGCATGAACTCTATATAAAAAGACTCTTCGAGTCGAATTTTTGTATCATACCTTTATTATACCTTAACTTATCGACAAATCGAAGAAAATAAAATATCCTTTTAATTTTGACTTATCAAGTTTACACTGTTATTATTAGCTAAAACTTAGTATTTACATAGTGACGTTTGCTAGTAAAGGAGGGGGAGTCAAAAGTGGCATTCAACCCTCTCCTTTACCTTGTTGCTTTTTATAAATGTTCTGATTTGTTTAAGTTAATTTTCTTGAAACTAAACAGTTTCCTGATGATTACACATTGATATTAATAAAATCGTAAATGAATGATTATTGCATACCTTAAAATGGTTTTAATATAATAATTATCAGTAATCAGTGACTAATCACTAATATAAAATCAAACGGTTACATTTATACATCTATATTATATTTTGTTGTCTTAATATGTGGATCAAATGATCTATCCATAATCTTTTAAAAGAACATTGTACTCTCACCCTTCTTCATAAATTGTATTCTTCTAATTAACACTTAATAGCATAATATTGTTCATTCAGAATAATCCATTTTACAGTTTTGTTTTCAATAATAGAGTAATTTTAGTACCTAATGGATAATTTAATATTTATCTTTTATTTAATTAATGGTAAATATGTAATTTAAAGCCCAGAGGCTTTAAATTATATGGTAAAACGAGTTATACTATTTTTACTATTTTACAATAGTCATAACTGGCTTCAAAATTAAAATCAATAAAATCCTGCCAAGGGCCCCAAGTATTAAAAATGACTAAGTAAGTAAAATTAATTATTTGAACACACATTTTGCTCTGTTAATATATTAGTAGGGCGGTAAGATAATATTATGATAATGTGCAATTACTGAGTTTGTATAAACTTTAGTTTTTGTGGAGGTCATATTGGCAAACGTAATCTATACTTATAAATTATAATAATTATGATTATTATTATAACTATAATAGGATTGTTGGGCAAGTATAATAAGGGTCGTGGAGCAGTGGAGGGAGAATTGGTGTAGAAACCTTCTCTCTACACCGGACAAACAAAACAGCGCCAATGTTATGTTCTATAAGTGTGTGTGTGTGTGTGTGTGTGTGTGTGTGTGTGTGTGTGTGTGTGTGTGTGTGTGTGTGTGTGTATATTTTCATGGGAAAGCTTTTTATAGTTTGCGGGGAATTAGGTTTATTTCCGTTTATACGTATGGTAAATAACAAAATAATAATTTTGCATCTCTTGCGGACGTGTTTGTGTTGTATTTTTAGTTTTTTTTTTTTATTTCATTATTGTTTTTCGTCTTTGTCATTGCCGTTGTTTTAGGGTCTGTATATGATCGTATAAGTCGGACGCGATATAACAATATTAAATATAATTATGTTTATAAGCTTTACAGCATAACCACCGTAACCTAACCTATATAATGCTGTGAAGTTATGTTACATTTTATAAATTTATTTTTGAAGAATATCCAAGAGGAATTTTTCAGAAATATACAACATTTAAATAGATATTAGACATGCATACCTTCGATGTCAAATTTATAAAAATAATTTATAACTTTTTTAAATTAAAATATTTTTAAATTATTTTCTTAACACTTGAAAATTGTCTATACAATAACATTGCTCGTATGCATCTACGTGGAATGATAAAATTTAGGTACCCAACATACCTTACGTGTTACTACTCAATGAGATATTTTATTATGATCCTTCAAAAAATACTTTTATATAACTACAGTAATACCACATTAAATATGTTTGTTAGACATCGATATAATATTATAAGTTTATAATATACTTATAAATTATATTAAGTTATAACAATTATTTAGCAATAATATTTACGAGTTTATACTTGTGTATTGTATAACGTGCATAGCCAATCGCAACAATTACTCAGTTCAATCCAAAATAGTACCTTCATAAACTATAACGGTATACTCGTTGGGTATTTATTTATCCGAATTGACAATTTCGTGATGTTAATTCGTAATCAACTAAGTACAATAAAAAAAATAAAAATAAAAAAACCCTTAAAAAATAATATATAAAATTACATTACTTTTTTTTGTTATTAATTTAAAATTAAAATGTTTCAGCATATTGTATGCTATTACAAATTTACTATATTAATTACAGATCACAATATTATTATGATATAGTGATAATGACATTTAGTATTTACACATTATTATTTGTAACTAATATTATAATTAGTCAAATTTTAGGTTTCATCTTCATTTTGGTTGACGTCTGGTAGTCGTAGATCTTATAGTAGATGTGATTTTAATCGCCAATATTTTGATCTGATTCCCAAGTTGTAGAAACGTGCGCTATCGGATGTTTTGAAGTTGTTGTCGAAGTTTTTAAATTGAATTTTATTTAATCTTGTAGGATAATTCTTGTATCATTATGAAATTGTTTATTTCTCACGAACCGTGGGGTTTTAGACATATTCTCAAAAGTTTGTTTTAGTGAATTGAATTATATTAATTAATCATATATGATCATAATATATTTCAATGCTGTAGCACTTAACGTATTTCTTTCTAAATCAGACAGTCCAACAATAATCACTATAATGTGATTATACTATATGTGTATACATGTGTGTATTAAAATTATATCATTATGAACTCAGAGCGTAATTCATTGCTAGAATTTTATAAACTAATTTAGGTACCTTTTTTTTTTCAAGAAAATTATAATTTATGATTTTACGGAAGTACGCGTACAGAACTCTCCTTTTAGTACAGTGTTTGCTTTGAGCACGCGCCGTGCATATATGATAAATTTAAAAAGGGATAATTATATTTTTTTTACATATAAACCATGAATAATTCTCTAAAAGAATTTCGGATAAGACCGCACACAATGGTAATATGTAAATTTCAGACGTTCGAGTAAAATAATTTACGCGCACTACTCTGTATACGTATATTATATATATTTAGAATAACGAATGGTTTCGTTTTTGTTTTCTGCGGCACCATCCACGTGTACACCCGTATTATGTATAGCGCCGGATGTATACGTAAAATGTGAAAAATAATAATGGTATATACGGTATAGTATAATATAATAATATATTGTATTTATATGTATATGCTATATACACGACGTCGACGTGATGTTATTTTATTTCGTGGATGGGACTACTGTTATTATCATAATAAAATAATAATATTTATGTATAGAGTACTCACGCCGAGTGCCAATAAATCGGTTCGGTGTTATTGTCGAGTATTGATCCGAATTAAATCTCCCTTTACCCCCTCCTTATTCATGTCACATTAAAGACTACAATCAACGGGCATGGGGAAAGAAAGACCCTTAATCAACAAACCCTCATTGTTGTCGGATGCCTTCGGAGAGCTTTTCAAAGATCAATAATATATGCAAATGTCCCTTTACGCTCTGCCATCGTTCCGTTCTCTTCTGCCGCCGCCACCTCCATCTCTATCACCAACATCGTCCTGCACTCCCCCGGGCTCATCTCATCGTTCGGCAGAAAAGGATTGAGGTTATGTTCAAATATTAATAACCATATACGGAACCGGGGTGGGAGAGCCCAACGCTAGCCCTCCTTGTCGCCGTGGAGCAGCGCAGATTCCAGCACCCCAATAAAATTCGACGTCATATATTATTATTATATATACTATATAATATATTATGTGTTCTTTGCCCCCACCGCCAAACGCAACCCGATGACGGGACGCGAGTTTTGCATTCGGAAACTTGCACGCGAAAAACAATATCGTCACGCTTACGGAGTTGTGTATATTATTATACATTTTATAATATTATACACGCGTGACCCTCATACAGTCTTATCTTTTTGGACGCTATGCGGTTTCCCTTTTTTTTCGTAAAACAAAACAAGATACTTTTGTTCCGTTTGTTTGTGTTTTACGAATGCCGTATTTTTCTGTATATACACGTACCCGTATTACATTATCAAAAAAAAAATAATAATAATAATAATAACATAATATTGTCGATTGTTGAAAACTGCACTTTTTCAGTGAACACTCGAAGTTTTAATGATCATCGAGCGTGGCACATACTTGTAAATCATTCTTTTAGTTTCATTTTCAAACGCGATCTCAACAACTCAATTCCTCCGGCAAGAACGAGTGGGAAAACGTGCCGTGATATACTTATAGTATACGGGTTTTAAATGAAAAATCCACTGTTTTCATCAAACACTAATATTAAACAATGACGAAAATCATGTGAAAAATAATAATAAATAACAAGAATGCGCCGTCAACCCAAAAGTGTTTTTATATTAGTACACAGAAGTTGATTAGTTTATAGCTATGTTGTGTGTATATATATTTTAAAAAAGCCACAATAACTTCTGTATGAAATAAAATATAATATTTTTAATATTGTGAAGAATGTATAGACAATTTTAAGTGATAATTTAATCAAACCTTCTACAATTATACACTTATCCGTAATATATCTATATATTATTTTATCACATGATGTAAATAGAGGTATAATACTTAGTGTAACGATGTAGATTACACGCCTTCTCCGTGAATACGGTTTCATATAATAAATAATACCATCATATATAATATAGGTAGTGTGAAATTTAATGAAATCTTAACGGCTGTCATAAAAATACCATCGAATTCCTTTGGCATTATAACGCACCGTGCGTAATAAACATTTTCGGTCCATTAACCGTTAAGTTACACCGTCAAATAAAATAATACTTTATAATATGGCTATTCTGTGTTTTCTGTTCGTCTAATTCAATTTCTATGTTGTAAGAATTTCGGCTTATCTTCAAATATAAAATTTTCCCCATGTAGGTAAAATAATATTGTATAACATTATATTAGATTTAATTTTTTCACTGCTGTATAAAACCATTGAAAAATCATAATTAATATAATGTACTTTTAAATTACCTATTATTCAAATTTATTACTAATTTAATAAATTATTATTGCTTGTAACACAAAGAATTGTTAAATTGCGTGAAAACATTATGTTTACGATTTTAAGATTTTAAGGTCTGGGTGTTTTTTTTTCATACAAAAATATAATGTACTATTACATATTCAAGTTGAGAAATACTTTGAAATATTGGAATTCTAATATTGTAGTGTATTTACCAAAACGTTGATAAACAGATTAGGTATTAGCATTAATTTGAATCAATACGTAACGAAAATTTATACAGAAGCTCGTAAACAGCATTTTTGATGTAGAGTATATTATTTAAAATAAATATTCCTACAGAAGTAAGTACAAATAATTACATTTGAAGACTAAGTTCTGTTATGATTCACATAACTCATGATTCATTGTAAATTTTAACGCATTACTTGGATCAGTTGTTAGTCTTTATATATCTTAAAATAGTTATCAAACCGTATTGCATAAACAAGTATACTTTATGAGATGTACGTACATTTTTGTACCAAAAAAAAAAAAAAAACAATGAATAGATAGGTATTTTTAGAAAATATTTCCGGGTGCAATACTTGAGTCGTTTTCCGTGTGTATAACTACGGCGTGATGCAATGTTTCACTGGCTGCGACTTATCTTCCGAACTTTTCGTAAAGTTATAATGTTCTGAGAAAAAAAGACTTAAAAATAATATATATTATATGAGCAGGATAACACGAGAACTAGGGACACGCCGTGGGATTTTATTATAACTGCACGTAGGGATTAATAGTAATAAAAACCAAGGGAAACTCTTATAGGAGCTAAAAAAAAGAAACACAACTCGGGCCGTATTGTCTCACCAAATTAGGTATACCCATACACCTCCTAACCCACCACCCATCCGCTGACCCATCCTGTTTACTTTTTCATATTTCCATTCCGACGCGATCATTTATATTAATGCGCTCTATCAATGGCTCCCTGGATCGTCGTATCTTTACACGCCGCACCTTCCATCCACCCACACCCGACAGCCTATCACCGTATATCCGAAGGGTCGTCGTTGCGAATAAATATATATAGGTATAGAATATTTGTTTTGTTTTTTTTTTTTTTTTAACTCCCGCCGTTCTATGCCATTATTATTACCCGGAGACATTAAGAGCTGCAGGCAATTCAAAAAGTTTAAAGGTGATCCGGTCCGATCTCATCAACGAGTTTTATTATTTAGCCGTTATGCGCGTGCCCGACTACCCATCCACCCGCAAACTAGTGCGGAGTGAAACCGACAATATACCGACCGCCGTTAAGGTAGTAACCTTACCGTACATAAATACATATTTATTATGTGTAAGCGTGAACTGAAATGCTTTTTTTGTTCTATCCTTCAGTTAATTTTGTTTTTTTTTTCGTTAGTTTATTTATTTATTTGTTTTGACATCGAGAAACAGAAATCCAAATGGCCTCAGTCCACCGAAATGCTGTGTACAATTAGTATCTTCTGCAATAATTAGTATATAGAAATTAAATAATAATATTGTATTTATTATTATCATTATCAACCGTTTTGTCTAATTATCACAACAGCGAATGATAATGTATATATTGTCGACATGGTCTCTCAAAATTGTTATTGTAATCAATCAAAAATATATTAAAAACATCCAATAATAATTACACACCACAAGAATTATCTTTTTAAACTTACCTACATTAAAAAAAAAATTATAAAATAATTGTTTACAGTCCATTGTACAGAATATATTTTATTTACTTAATCTAGTGCACACATGACAAATTTAAATGTTATTAATTAACTTTTATTTTAAGATATTATTTCAAAACAAATCATTGGTGCCCAATATTTTTCGAAATTCAACTGTTTGCTGAAAAACGAGAAACGGTAAATGCGCGAAAATATATCAAACAAATACTCATAAAACTAAGTGTGCGACGAGTGTCTTGTATATAACAACATGAGAAAATGAAACCCTAAAAGCTGTACAACTGCAGACATATTTTTACATTCAATAAAAAATAATGGAGTAATAACAATAACAATTAGCGAAAAACTTTGCTAATCGAGTACGTAGTGTAATTTCACAAATTACTGTCAATCGATTCTGTTGATGAATCCGGGGGGAGGACCAACACCAGTAACAGCAACAGCAGCTTCAATCAATTACCGCAACAGTGTCATTATGTTAATCGAACCGATTAAAAAGGGAATCGGTTGTGGTGTTAGCGGCGGCGTCTTGTTTTGCGTCTTTTAATAACAGCAATAAGACATAAAAATTAATACGAGTTTTTATTGCGGTATTCGGCGGCCCGTGTCGAATAAGATATAAACATTAGCCTTTCGATAAATATATACATGCAAAGCGTCAGCTCGCGACGTGATCAACAAGCGTACATATTTCATTCTACATAATTTCACATTAAGTATTATTATAATTAATAACATATTTCTAACTATACGAGTACAATAACCGCGCATTACAGCTGTGAAATAGACGACAGTAAGAAACGTTTGCAATCAATCATCTTCGATAACGCATTTACGCTTGGATTTTTAATCAAATATAAAAAATATAACTCTCATTAAATGTAAGTATAATTGGACATCTGCAGGAGCAAAGTTTTGACTTATTTTAAAATTATCTTAAATTCAAAGCAAGCTAAATGTCATCTGCTTCGCAATTCACATAAAACACGTTTCGCCGTACTATCACAGAATAAAAAGTCTAATACTAATAAATGTATACATACCTATGTTTCGTTATAACATATTATTTGGCCGTTCATTACTTTTGTAGGTGTTATGTTAAAACATATTTTTCCCAAAGTTAACTATCTAATTTTGTATACGTATAAATGATGATGAAGATAGTATAGGTACATCAAATAAATGCCAGGTTTACGTTGGCAAAAAATTGAAATGTCGTTTCTAAGTAGCATCGACTTATCATCTTGTTTTGAGTCTATTAGCTCTTGAGCATTGAAATTATTATTATTTTAAGTTCATTTTTTGGATAAAATTATCTTAGCTTTAATTTTGTTTCTAAAAATTCAAACCAACCACTGTAGGTTGCTTCTTTGGAGTATAATATACGTAAAATATTCACAGTATTGTTACTGTAAAGTGTACATAATATATTATAGATACTTAAAAAGTTATAAGTTGCATAGTAACTATACGGTGGAAATATAATATATATTTCATAGAAGTTTCAAATTTTCTATAATATCAGAAACAAATTTAAGATGTAAAATATCTGAAAAATAGAAATAAATATTTTTTTTTCAGTTAAGACATTATATCCAATAAATTATTATAAATTTATATATAATAACATTGAAAAGACGAAAAGTAATTTGAAGTAAAAAAAACCTCCTGAAAATTGGTAATAAAGATTCTTTTACCTTTTTAATCGCTTCAAAAAGTAATTTTCAGTTTATTTTTATTTTTATTACTATATCCATTACATTTAAATATATATATATAAAGTAATTTAAATTATTTTTCACAAACAATATTCTATACGCCATTTTTTATTAAAGTCAACGGACTTTAATATATTTTAATCCTTCGCGTTTCAATTTTAAACACAAAATGTATAATGACATAATGTCGTAATGACACATGAAAAAAATCGGAGCACTTAAGCATGAATCGTATATCATATTTTTTATATGTTTTAATCGCATGATGATGGAAAAAATTTTAATTTTAGAATGTGACATGAATTATTATGCATGAATTTGATCAAACATTAAAGTATGAAATACATAAATATAATATTACATACCCGTCGAACACTTTTGAGTTATATTATATGTTTATTGTTAATACTGTTGTCAAAAACATTTTTCAATAAATATTTCTATAAAATAATTTAACTTTCAGTTAATTATACCTATACATAATAAAAACGTAAGTAAATCATATGTTTACTTCTTTTACAGTTAATATAAATATAGGAGTTGTCCACTATTGAAATATCCATTACATAGTCGACATTTGTGAGAAATTACTAATTAATGTTTCTTTTATAGAGAGACGCTATAGAAAATTGATTATACATAAACATATATATATATATATATACATTGAAATTGGTATATATTGAAATATTAATTTAATATTTTATATATATATATATATATATATAATATGTATGTAGTAAAAAGTGAGTATAAAAATGTTTATAAAAATTTTAACGTAGGTATTCACACAATGTGTAACACACAACTGATGACCGAACACATAACCAAAAAATTCAACATTTTTCGAGTAGGAAAACCTTTAAGATAAGATAAAATATGAACAAAATGCATAAAAGATAACTATAGTACTTTAATTACTTAAACGTTTTCGATGTTTACATGTATTGTGTCCATATATGAAAGGTAATTTTTGATTTTACCAGTTTTTAGTGTCCACGTCCACTAGTTAGAGTGTCTACTATTAAGAGGTATCTTTTTATAGAGTTTTACTGTATAGAATAATCTTATAAATATTAAAAAAAGTCAATTGGTTTTAAAATAGATAGTTTTAATTTTAACAAAAAAAATATTGTAATTGACTATTTATACAAAAGATAATAGGAATATCGTATTTTTTCAAATAAAATAAAAAAGCAAACTATTGATTTTTCTAATATTCTAGTGTTTATATACATAGTCACTTTTTATAAAATATTTATATTATTTTAATACATAAATATTTTATAATTAATATTTACAATATTATAAAATATTGATATATTATAATATATTCAAAAGTCAACTTTACAAAAATAGCATAATTGTTATTATAATATGTACGTATTCTTAATATTACTATTGGTTTTTAAATTTCGTTTAAATAAGAAAGTGAAATACATGTATAATAATACATTTATTTTATTAGCATATTAAAGTGTATATTATATATATTTGGGAACATTTTAAGTTCCGTGATAACCAAACTTTCACTAAAAAGTATATTTTAAAAAACCACTTTGCACAGTTTGGGCAGACTTCATAGCCAATCCTCGTACAAACTATTATTCGTTACAATAGTCATGCGATGATTAATTTTCTACGATGATGATATAAGTCGCACCATTGTCATGAATTTACTTAATAAATTATTAGATAGTTTTAAGTAACATAACCAACGGTTGTTTATAATAAATAAAGTAAACGAAAATGGTACCTAGATTTCCGAGTCAAGTTTGATATTTCGAATCACTTTTAAGGAACAAAATAACTATTCTGACTATAATTGATCCATAACCGTAATATTTATGTACCAGATATTATTATGTATATATGGATAAGATTTTCATATTATTATATTATGAAAATGTAACCAGAATCACTGGTAAAAAGAAAATTCGTAGTAATTTCTTGCCGGGCAATTTGTACTACATAATCATCGTAATCGTGTGTATAGTGCTAGGTCTTAACGATTCGTTTGGATGATGTATACATATATTAAGAATAAAGGCGCGTTATGAGAGCTTGGTACTTTTATACCAATACCTACTTATATTGAACTGGGCATCTCACCACACAATGGAGACATTCGGTTTTGATAGTTTTTGTATTTGTTTGTTTTTTTTTTTCACTCTCTCACATCTTTCCCGAGGGGTCGCACCTCTGGCCTTTCCATTAACCGGCCGTGCATTGTCCCTTAATAGAACCTGGCATTGTTATAGAAGAAAAACGAATGCAGAAGGAGTGCAGAAAGTGGTGGAAAGAGCGGACGGAAAACACTGAAAAAAATGCCCATATTTTTGTTTTGCCGCGCACGATAGTGTGTGTATTGGTGTGTGTGTATGTATGGGGAGGGCGACTCCAAACCGTACGTGTGTTGTGTGCGGAAGAATCCATTTCTCACTTGTCCCTGAAACAAACCCTGTCCATACCAATAAGGACGATGTCATTTATCAAAGATTCCCAGCCGCGTTCTGTCCTTCACCCCGCCGATACGTATATATATATTTATATTATACACCGCCCACAGCTATAGTCCATGTGTATACGTATACACAATACACATGTATAATATATATATACTAGGCACGCACACGACATGCGCGTCTGTCAAAATACGTTCGATGTCCTCGACGCTCGTACAACACCTGCTCTTCTTCTGCAGCAAGATTGTAGAGAACTGACCGGCAGATGAATTTCTCTCTCTCTCTCTCGCTCTCTCTCTCCTTCTATCACTTTATCTCTGTCTATATCTATCTATCTGCAGTCCTCTCTGCAAACATTATATGATTAAAAATCATTGCGTTTCTATTTGTCATCGGTTCGCCGGATATTTCTTTTCCGAGACTCTGCGGTTGCTACTGCCTCAACTCCCCTTTTCAACCGTTTTTAATAAATGTTTGGTGAACGATATTTCCGAACAGTCGAATGTGATATTATTATTGTTATCACTGTATGGTGAAGCGGTAGTGTCCGCGAACCCAATATAAATTTATACGCGACTTTGAAAAAACGAAGCGAAACGAATTTTTGTGGTAGCAATCTCGTTGAAAATTGAACGTGCTGAAAAGGGTGCATTAAATTATATGTTATATATGTTCATGTAAGCATATACAATTTCTGGCGGTAAAAATTGTGTTATTTTGGTAATATGTACTTATTATATCTCATCAGTACGATAAGTTCAGTGTTTATTTCAGGGGTAACTGGAAGGACCCACCGGAAAAATGTAAGACCTACTACATCAACTAACAATAAAATAAAATAAATATTATATTAGAGATTATAGGTTATATTGGCCATTACTCATTAATTAAGACCACTTATTATGTTAACAAAAATTACAAAAATAATTGTGTATGAAATTTAGATTTATTTCTACTCCCCTCCATTATTTGCTCTTATCTTATTGTACTCCCTTGAAAATGTACGATACTCTCCCCTAGAATACAAGGTCTGAAATAAATAATAGATAAGTTATCGAAAAAAGTTCGACAAAGGTCAATACACAATTAATAGCTTCAATTGTAATCTGCAGGTCACTTATAATTTTAAGCCGATACTTAATATACATTAAGTTCAATCAAAATAAATAATAATTTTCAACTATATTTTAATTTAAAACACTATAATTTATAAATTGTTGTTTGAAAAAAGTCTCGATCTATTTTTCATTTTATTTTATTATTCTTTGAGTATTTAAAGGAAAAACAATATTTTAAGTGTTAATCGAAAATAAGTTTCAAATATAATTTAATTATAGAATTTTATAGATGTTGCAAAACTCCCGTATTATTTGACTTTAAACTTATTTAAAACATACTTATATTTTACTCGCAAAGCTAATATCGAAGTAAACATTTAATAAGTTTTCAGGTTTTCAACAACAGTAATTGAACTGAAACATAGAAATACTAACCGAAATTCAACTGTAAAGTGTCATTTTTGAATAACGTTACCCCTCTGAACAATTTGTTTGACTCGCAATATTATGTAATTTGATTATATTGGTACGTATCTAAATGATTCAAACCAAGTTTGGATACAATCCCAAGGGAGAATTATTAATTAAAGTTAACCCATACTTTATGGGCCCGAAATTCTAAAACATATTAGATACTACAATAAAAAAAAAAAATTTTCGCATGTATGGTGAATTAAGTTATTGCTAACGTTTAAATACATTCCTATACAATTTACTTATGAAATTTAACAATAATCTTACAATATTATAATAAGAATATAATAACACAATCATAATAATGAGAGTTTTATTTTTAGTGATTGTTAAAATTATATTAAAAGAAAAAAAATTAATTTACCAATAATTACATGTGTTATTATAAGTATTTTTAAAAGAAATATATTCAAGATGTGTCATTGCAGTGTCGATATCTCTCCACCCAATGTCTGTTATCCATTTATCTTATTTTATATTTATTACCTATCGTATTATCGTATACCCATACAGATTAAAAACATTTTCCAAAAAATGATTTTTAATATGAAAATATAAATTAATATTGTACTTTACGAGTAATATAGTTTTAGTTCGACAAAAGTTATAGGTAGTTTTAAATTCTGTAGAAATGTTCTATAATTTAATAGTTATGTAATAATTTTTATTTATTACACACCGTTTTAGAATATGACGTACTTTGAAATACTGGATTCCTTATATTTTAATTATACATAATAAAACAAATGATTGCCATTTGGATTATGTCGAGAGCGTGTATAATAAACGTTGGTTACATTTGTCATATTATGAACATGTAATTATATTTGGTTTATTACCTATAACAGTAAAACATTTGCTAGGTGTACACATTCCTGAGGAGTGAGAAATCACGTGGTTTGTAACAATTTTAGAAACAATGGGTCTATAATACCTTTATAGCTCGAGAGAATATAATATATTGTCAACAAAAGAAAGTGTAGCATTACTACTATCATTTCGTGTGCGTTAAATATAATTAATATTACTATTACTATTATATATATATATATATATATTTATCTTGACGACTTTGTTGATACACGAAAAATTTTTATTATTTCACAGTAAGTAAACTAAATTAAATCAAGCCTGTATAATATCATTATTTGCGGCATTAATGTATTTCTCCTCAATTACTACTTCAGAAATCGAATTATTCCCATACAAGGTTCCATAAGAATTAAGATTTCTTTGAAGTCGTAACATTATTAATATTAACAAGAAAAAAAAATAAATAATAATTATTATGAATAAACATGTTCACACTAATGGATTTTTTATTAATATAAATTTCTGAAAAAATTTTTACCATGATTAAATATTTCATATTAGTGTTATAATAATATTATTAATGTATCTATATTAACAACGATAGATAGCTAATATCACTTAACCTTATTAGGAGTTATATAAAAGAAAAGAAAATTATAGTTTATAAATAAATAAATTGACAAATCAAAATATACAACTAGTCACAAATAATTGTTAACAAATAATTGATATAACATCGGTGTAAATCAAACACTAAAAATTAACTCGTTTGACCTAGGTCTTTGATTTTACACACTACACCAATCCATTTCAGCATTCCGGTAAAAACTGTAAACTAATCAAAAATTATTGGAATTCGCTATACGAATACCTATTTCACTTGACAATTATAATGAAGAACAGAACAATTCTTTTTTTTTTTTTACTGATATAATTATTAATTAGCATTTATTAATTACTATATGCAACCATAAAATAATTTAAAAAAATATTTTGAATAAATGAAATAAAAATTATATATTATAATTTATAATATGTAATAGCGATAGTAAAAAAATTAATAACTTATCATTATCATGTGGTAACGGATAATATGAATGAACCCACAACTGAAATGTAGCTAAATAGCCTATTTAGAACGCCGTTATATCATTATTGTATTTTGAAATCATAATATTTAAAAAGTATCGAGTCTAATTTTATTTTGTCTGTTTAAAAATGGCCATGAACTCATAAATCATGATTTTGAGCATTATGTAATTTACAATTTATAGCTTATTATAAGTGTATCATATTTAAAAACAAAATAAAACGCTGTTAAATTGGTTTTACTTAAAATTATTAGTTATACTTATATAGAATAAACTACCCTAATTGGTTCACATTGTCAATCATCATCAGTTATTAATGATATGTATCCCCTGACTTATATTATTATTATTTTAGTAAGTATTTTCTGGCTTCTTTGATAAATTCAAATTCTAAGAAGACTAAATTGACATACTGACAGTTTTTGACTTCCCTCTGATGTTACTAACATTATCAACTGTTATATTATTATTATTACAACTTATTAAACATTATAAATTCAAAACATTTTTTTTTTTTTTTTTTTGTAATTATTTTATTATCTGCAAGTTTCAATATTTATATTCAATTTTTATTAATCAACTTTAAAATAGAGATCTAAAAAAAATGTATTTTAATCGTTTTATAAATTGAATGATGTCGTTGATACATTTAACAATTTAATTATAGATCTTACGATTGTTATGGTTGATTGATCAGCGGTGATCCATTGTTAGAATAGGGTAGGCAGTTGCCCTCGCAGCAAATGTTTCAATGTTTCGAAAACAATTTTGACAACTAATCCCTTCAAAAACCCATTCTAAAATTGTTTCTTCAACCTCTATTATATAAATACTCTTGCCCATACCAATTTTAAAACCTAAAACCACCAATGCCAACGACTTTATGTTATTTGTATCACCATAGTAACAATAACTATTAAAAAGAAACCAAGTAGAAGAGATCATTTTATTATCATATAAACCAATAATAATAGTAATAATAATAATAATAATAATAACAATAATCAGAAACCCCCTCTACTGTAATAATAATTATATTTTTATTGTTCTGTACAAAAAATAATAATGAAAAACAGTTATTTCTATGTACCTATTCACATTTTATTAAAAATTTTCAATTACGCAGAATTATTTAAATATCTTTTTCTCCTTTTTATTATTTATCAAATTTTTAACTCATTATTTATAAGTAATTATAACATAATATAACAAAGAAATAATACAAAGTATTCAATTTTATCTAAGTACACGAACTGAGAAAGTAATATATAAATATTAGATTAACACATTAAAACAATTACAATTAAATTATATTATATTTCTTTTTTGAACGTGTTTCATAAGCGAGAATATTAATTTTCAATTATTTGGTAGTATTTTTAAATGAATAGTACAGAATGATAGAGTAGTAACTGTATGTATAAGATACACACGTCTTACTGAGCTGACGATGCACTACAACTTTGATAATAGTTTACTGCGTTTGTGTGCAGTACTACTTGCACTTTTGCCATACGACACAAAACGATAAACCAACCCATAAATATATGGTGTTCGAACAGCCATTGATTATACGGTTTTGTAATGTTGTTTGCTAATGGTACGACGCGCTTGGTCGTCCGCCCCGTAACAACACGATATAGTAATAGACCGTCTATATATAATTGGTTTGGTGGAGAAAATACATTTGTACGATCACTACAACTAAAACGACCGATGCTGCACAACACTTTGTACCACATATACTACTACTACTATTACTACACGAACCTGACCGTGCGGTTATTACCTTTGAGAAGGGGTGTGAAATGGGAAGGAAAAACGAAACGGCCCGTTTGAAAATAAATACGAATAATGGCCGGGGTAACATGCATCTGTACGTCATGTATACCCGTACATTTATAAATATATATACATACGTTTTTTTCCCCGGCATAAGTTTCGAAAAATCGTCGACGTACGACGACGATGCACTACCCTCGCGAGCGTTTTATGTTATTCCGGTATGTGGTATTATATATATTATTGTATATACATACCGTGTATATGTATTACAGCAATAATATGTGGATTAAAGTGCCACCGCTATACAGCAGCGATAAAACGCAATTTCTGCGGTGTTATCAGAAGAAGAATTTACAAATACGACGAACCTCGGCCTCATAAATTCATCGCCGACCCTTGTCGCACCGATACGTTTTAAACTATACACACATTATATGTCTGTTGCATACCTTGTGTGCACGTGAATGCAAATTTACCACTCGAAATGTTTGTCTCCGTCTCCGAGTTCGGAATACACACCAACGCCGCGTCGCCTCGTACCCGGATGATATTAATTCGTGTCGACTAATACGTGTATAATAACATTATCTACCATATACGTAAAACACGCGCACACGATTTTTGCACGTGGCAAACCGGCCGCCACCATCAATGGTCATCCAACACGACCCTAAAATATATTTTAAAGTGGAAAATGCCGCACACGGAATACGAAAACCGTCGGTCGCGTCTCGTAATTAATGTCCCAAGAAAAAATATTAAAATATGTATACATTATATTATGTTTATATGCGTAGCATTAAGCTGTTTGTCATAAAATCGTAACTTTCACCTCTGTTACAGCGAATAGATCGAAATTATATAACGGCAACGTTTTAGCTCCCGAACTAACAGAGAAATGTTTATCTGTAATCATATTATATAGGTGTAATATTGTATGTAAATTTAAATTGTACTGCAGTAATTATTTAATTTTTTTTAATTTTAATAACAATACAATATTATATTATATATGTATGTTGAATGAGGGTTATATAAATATATTCTGGCATCCTGCTGACTATAGGATAGAAAAGATTATAATATGAAAAAACTATAAATACAAATTATGTATACAGAATATGGTCTATATATATATATATATATATATATATTTATATACATCATCCTGAGACAACACCTTAAGAACACGTAAGAAAGCAGTACAATTTTTTTACGCGTTGGACTTTCTTTTCCGACTTTATTTTGCTTTACACAGCAAAATGTTTGATGACTAAAATAATCCAAGAAATAGGTATATTTGATATCGATGAAAATAAATAATAGTGATATCAATAGTTCATCCCAGTTCACCATACAATTGGTTATTATAGCTATACATAATAATAATGTTATCTAACAACACAACATTAATATTATTAATGGCATAACGATGAATGTGTTCCAGAACAAAGGGCCGTAAAGAATTTTCTTTTTTTGAGAAAATATAACAATACATATTTCAACACAATATAACTATATGAAATAATAGTATTCTTATCCACACTATAATTATAATATTATAGACCAATTATCATATTGTATACACTATATGCACCTATGACGAGCTTTGAACACAATTAACTCGCCAACTGTTCCTTTTGTTTGTGTCGATGAATAATAAGTGTTCGACGATAACGACAGCGTACTTTTAAACAATTATTATACACGCATTATATTCGTTAAAAATCGAAAATTGCAGTGCTCTCCCCGTCGTCGAGTGGCTGCTTCATTGAATTCTGCCTGCAAAACCAAACGGCCTGAAGATTTCCGATTTACTACCGACTCGAGCTGGTCCCCGGACGGAAATTCGCGTCCCACGTTTAAAGAATATTTGAGTTGAGCTCCACGTGCGCCCGCATTGTTCGCGGAAAACAAGTCGCACAAACGAAATACGCGAATAGGTGCCTACGTGCAACAACGGTATGTGTAACAATATAATGTCGCGTTTACACGAATTGCGAACAATTAGTTTGCCATTCTTGTTTCGCGTTTTGCCCCGGTCGACACACAAAAGGCGCACAAAAACAATGCCGCCGCCGCCTCCATCGGGAACTTTTCGTCAACGACCCGACCGAAGGACGTCGGCGGTCGACGAGTTGTATCCTATGTTTTATTTCAGGGATTGTCGTGTGTATGTTTAGAACAATGAAAACGCGAGTAGCGCGTCGTCACAATTTGACCCTCGCTGTAAATAGCCATAACAATAATATCGCGGTGGTTTGTTTGGTACTATACGATTATTACGACGCTAGTACGAAACTGCAATAGAGGTCTTGAAATCTGCGTCCGAGATTCCTGTGCCTATCGAGATCCGCTCCGCCACCGGCAAGGAGATCGAATGGCATATAAACGTACATAAAGCTTTCTAGTTTTTTTTCATCGCTGTAAGGTATTTAATTTTTTCTATGGCAAGATCTTGGAACACCGTCTCGATAAGAATCCAAATTTAATTTACTGCACTTATCTAACCCTTTACAGTCACTTCGCCATACTGACGTCGTGGAAAATCTATTGTTTGCGTAGAAAAAATAAAATAAAAAACTATTAATCACGTTCCTAATCGTAAAAATAACTAATGACTTGTTGAATATTCACCAAAGAGCCTCTGTTGTCCGGACAACAAAAATAATTGTAAACGCTTCTATATCCGTTCTTTTTTCCTCTCTTACACTTATTTTTCATGATTTTTCCACCGAATTTTCATTGTTTACTTATTATCATATTTTAAAATTTAATCTAATTACCCGAGATATTTTTAAACAATACTACTTTTATTATCACACAGTTAATCTAGACACTCCCGTTTAAAATTAATAAGGTTAGGTATACGATATTTATATAAATTCAATAGTACATAGCATAGGATTCAAACAATTTACCTTACTGCCACGTTCCAAAGATGTCATATAAATTAATTGTAGGTACCTACATAACAAATTATATGTACGTGTATAAAATGTTCAACATTCTCATTTAAACACTGTACAAATAAAAGTCATAAAATCGAAACTTTAAACATTAATAAATTTTAATTAATATCATGTAAATACATTTTTTTTTAATAATTTGAGATTTACTTAACTCTAGTTAAGTCTAGTTAGTAATTAATTTTAATTTTAATTATAATTTTTTTTTTTAAATTAACGATCATTATATTTTTTCAATGATAATTTTATAGTAATAATAAGTAAATAAATGGATTTTGTATGAATTTTTGCTTTCATTTTGTCTTTAGTTTCTAGTGTATAAGTATAAAAGTGACACTTAAAATTTGGCCCGCGAATTTTTTTTGAAAAAATATAAGGCCCGTATGTAATTTGAGTTTGAGATCACTGTTTTAAATCAATATAACAAATTTAATGATTATTTAACTTAAAAATTTAGTTTTATTTTTTTTTTTTTTATGATTCGATAATACTGAACATAAATATAAATAATAGTAAAACTAAAAATAAATCATAACATTTGAATAATTAATTTCATCGTCCGGATTAGGTAAGTATAGGTTATGTATAAAGTCATTCCTTTGGTCCTCGTTACGGATAATCACCAAGGTAGTTGTCAAACAAATAACAATACGGGATATGTATTTTATAGACAATGCATATATTATACGTACAAATCAACGAGTTATTTATAGTTTACCTGTATTTAATTTCAAATGCATTTTTCATCCTAGAAAAATATAAATTCGATGACGTGTTTTATAACACTGTGTTTATACTGTAGGTACAGTCATTTAACTGCAAAGATTGTTAGTAATTAAAAATTGTACGCATTCGTTTTATGACAAAATTACCACAACATAATTAATAGTTTATAATAGTAAGTTATAATTAATAAACATAGAAAAATAATTACAAACTTATTTTATCAGATATTTTATAATATGGTAGACATAGAAGACGCATAATGTATATTATGTAGTGTGAGTCATAAATAATGTCTAAATACCAACTGTCAATACACATGATCCACTTTCTAAAATAAGGTGGTCTTCATTTAAAAGTCTGATAATTCATATTATATACTGTTATCAATTGTAGATGACGTATAAACAGTGTAGTTCTGCGTATAAAATATCAATAAATGCTGTAGGCTGTTTATAACTACGGAATTCACATGCGTAGAGTTATATAATATTATGACGCTTGTGGGTACACTGCCTTACTACCTACGTCTGTTTTTACTTCTCCCGTTTTACTAATTATATTGAACGGCACCCAAGGAAAACAAGGTGGCTATTTAATAATAATAATAATAATACATAATTACGATGATAATAATACACGGTGATGGTGATACCCGGTTGATAATGAATTCGCAGCAAGGCTGGGTATCGTCGATGGCGAATCAAAGGGCAAAAGGGTTAAAAGGATCGGCTCGAGGCCAAATTGGATTTTAAACAGTGACCGGTGTAGCGCCGTAATTAAGCAACAGATATCCCTTTTTCGTCATCGTACCCTGCCACCGGCTGCACGCCACTCTTACGGTTGTTTTCAACCTCGCAGTTCCCCGCCAAACCCTTTTAGAAATCATTAGCCCATTATAAACCACGTTATTAATACACACACGGGTGCATGACCATTTCTATACCTAACCCGCGTATATAATAGATTTTCGTCGATTTTCCGGTTCGAATGTAATGATTCTACCACCGTCTCCCGTATACATATACCGACCGTTTTCTTATGCTGCAACAATAACAATTCCGAAACTATAATAAACTATATATATATATATATATAAATAAATAAATGTATAAACACGAACATACATCCACACAAGCACACGCCGGCTCCTACCGTGTATACACCCCACTCGCCGTCTGTTCGTCCATCAGTCCGTTTGTCCACCCCTATGGCAACGTTCATCGCCGCCGCTTTTAAGAGGGACTACTACGTATCAATTTACCTTCATCGTGAATTCAGCGCACGATCGTTGCCACCGACACCGAAATCCATGATGGATGGTTCGTCAAACGTGCCCGCACACACGCACGGCCGGTACAATAACATATATAATATTATATATTCGTACACTAAAAGTGCATGTATTGTATATTATATTGCAAAAGTATACATATAGATGTGTGTACTACGTGTAGTATTCAGTAATGTCTTATACACAGAGATTCCACGAGGAGAGATATCGTAGGCACGTTATCTGCAGTATAAACTAAGCGGAGGTGGCCGTTGCGCGAGGTAGAGGGTGAAGAAACGTATACATTTATTTATATATATGTATCTTTTTTTTACCCACCCCTAGTGATTTCCCACCGTGTTTGTTTAATTATTTCGAAATGTACTCCGCCGAACATAAATCGTTTCCTCCGTGACGCACCGGACTTCCTCGGGATCGGTGTGTGTATAATAATGTATATTATGTCTACGGTGTCCGCGTAGCGGTGGTGGGAATAGGAGGTGTAAAAAAAAAAGGTTTGTTATTTTGGTCGCCGTCGACGACGTCATCTCTCTACCCTCACAAAGCCGATAAAAGTAATTAAAAATTACGGCGCGATAGGTTAAGGGAAATTGAATTATCTCGCGGTGGGACGACGAAAAAAATATATATAAATATTTATGAAGGTTACGGGTGCAATGGTGAGTGTTTGGAAGCGAAAAAAAATACATAATATATTTTATATTGCCAAGTTTTCCGGTAATTAATGGCAACGCAGATAAGGACTCGGGAGCGTAAATTAGAAAGAAGTCGAAAGATTTGTAGATTTATATTACGTTTGTTCGTTTTTATTTTTGTATTTTTTTTTCACATCCGTTTTCTGATTTTTCCCTTTCGTTATGAAAATCTGTCCGATATGAGCGTGTATGCATGACAATGAAACATATATATATATATATATATATATGTGTGTGTGTGTGTGTTGTGTGTTATCAGTTACGAGTTTGTCATCGGAGAAATGTGTTTCTAAAACACAAAGACATAACGGATAAAAATTCCGTTCAAACTAGAAAATCTCAAAAGCCTATCAAGGTATTGACAGTCAAAATATGTCATAAAAATATAGCAAAAATATTAAAATTTTTAAAATATTATTTAACTACTTTATTCAGTTGAATAATATAAAATTATTGCTTAAAATTGACAATTAGCAAAACTTTATATTTTTATTTGTGTTTCTATATATGTATAATATATATTTATATATATGTATGGTAGATAAAATTGTATAGAGTACTAAAAATACATTTAATAGTTTATTTTGTCATTTAGGAAAATTTAAACCACCCTGTCCAGAAACTGCAGAGATTTTTAAAATACTCAGCAAGATACGTATAATATTTAAATTCTGTTAAACGTAAACTCGGACACAATAAGTGTTTGGAATTTATATCGTATACATATGCAGTATCGTATATTATTGTTTTCGTACCATATCACTAGTATAATATATACCTACAAAATAAAACGAAAACAACCGGTATGGTGGGAAGTTGGTGGGTCGTCAGAAGGGGTGTGTGTTAGATGATTTAGTAGAAATTTGTCGGCGACGTCCAGGCACTTGAAATCGTATGATATGGTCGTTTTTCACGCCTTGCCTTCGTTGATTTTAAACACCAACCGATTAAAATATCGCGAATTAACTATATATATATATATATATATACGTTAATGAAAACCACCTCCACCAACGTAGAACACTCGACCAAGTCAAACTGCTGTTGAATGTTCATAAAGGACGATGGAAGGGTGAGGAAGCGACATGATACCAACATAGGTAAAGTGAGAGGTCGGAGAGAAGAGCACGGTTGCAAGTGACGCCTCATCCGATTGGAAATTTATACCCTCCCCTCATCCATACGCACTACACGTACATTATGGCTATAGTGTGTAGACTTCGAGTGGACCACATATATAATTTAACTATAATATATTATTATATTATTGTATATTATATTGTATATATATATATTTACAAAATCCATAGCCACGTGCACCCTCAAAAAATAAAATTGTTACGCGTGCGAACTCCAGTAAGCAGGTGAAGATTTCACCGCCACCGTATAGTTGTTGTTTGAAATCCGGAAATTCACTTACAGAAATACTATTCTTATTTCTTACACTTTCGTCTTTCTCTCCCTCTAGCCGTAACCTAACCGTCACTGAGTCCGAAATTAGATTCTTCGACAACGATATTACGCGGTGGGTGTACATATTATATTGTGAGTTTGGGGGGGGGGGGAGATGACAACTATACGGCGGTAGGGGATTAGGCATTCGGCAAAACAATACGTGCCCGAGTTGGTTTAACACCCGCGAGAATAACAATGTATATACTATACATATAATATATATGTGTGTGTGTGTGTGTTATATTTGTGTGATGTACGACGACGTGTGACCGTAAGACAAAGAGCACGTCGTAGTCGACGAGAGAGAAAGGGGAAAAAATCAAAAAGAAAAAAGTACGATAGATGAAAAAGGTCGCCTTTAATATCCTGTCAACGGACACGGTGTCTCGTCCCTAGCGAGTTTGTGTGTGTGTGTGTGTGTATGTACCGACCCACTGCTAATGCGGCTAATGGACGTGGAGATGATGGGGAGAAACAACGCCTTAGGCTGTTAAACCAATAATAACCGAAGATATTACACACCGCAAAAGCGAGAGTATGTGTGTATGTGTGTGTGTGTGTTGAAAACGAAATGAGTGTTTGTCGAGTCGACATATACACGTCGTCTAGGTGTCACGCACACGCACGCAAATACATACACCCACAAACAACGTGATTAACAGGAAAGTTTTGTGACGGTGACACAACTTTGGTACGCTGCAAGTTACGACGTGTTATACAATAGTATATTACTATGGTGCCGACAAAGAAAACATATAATATTTTATACTTTTGGTATAGACTATTACATAAAATATTGTGAAAATGTCGTTCCATAAGCATATCGAGCAAGTAAATTAATCCTGTCGTCAGTATAAATTAAACCTATGCCTGAAAATAATCATAAAATTATAAATTATTTAAGTAAATGCTAATCGGATTACATTTTTAACTGAATGGTTTTAATCAAAAACTTATTTGCGTAAAAAATAAATAAACTTTATAAACTGATTACGGAACACCACTTAAAAACTTTTATTATGGTTAACATTAGTTAAATATATTTTCAACGTGTTTTGCATTCCTTATAGTGTTAACTTTTAGCTGAATGCTTATAATTATAATTTATTTTTCTACACACGTTATTTATACTTAAAATAAAAACCGCAAAATTAAACCCTTTAATATTTAATTCTGTTAATTTTTATTTTTATTTTTCAATTCTTCGAAGAAAAACTTATAAAATGTCAACCTATTTATTAATTTCTTTTAAATTTAAAATACTTAATTAACTAATGGAATCTATAATTAAAATTTCATTCAAGAAATAAAATCATAATTTAAATATTTAACCAAAAAATCTTAAAAATTTATATATATTCAATCTATATTTTTATCTATTTATTTTTAATCAATAAGAAATAAATTCTTATTATAATAAATAATATATATAAACCAGTCAAATGAGTTTATCGTGTGATATGGTCAGGTTTATTTTTTAACATGTGCTTGGTCATAAAAAAAAAATAATAATTGTATATGGATTATAAATCAATCAGTTAATTAAAAGAATAAACTAAAAAGTCAATTAAAAAATTACAATTATAAATAAATACATTTTTTTTTCCCAATTTACTCAATAATTCATATTTTGGTGTTATACAACGTGCAACCTCCCGACGAATCCATTGAGAGGACTTAAGAATAATATAACAACAACACAATTTACAAACATTAATCTTAAATTAACATTTTAAAGATATTTTTATATTAACTATTAATAAAATGAGAAAAAAAATAAAAGATTATATTTTATACTTTATGATATGAATTTTTTGCTTGAATTATCTATTAATTTAATAATTATTTGATTCATAGAAATATTTTATAACAGTCTATATTTAAACAAGTACAGTATTTACTTCCACAATAATTTTTTGTTTTTATAATAGAAAAAAAATTTTACTGTCAAAATTATAAATAAATATTTATACTTATCAGATAATAATATATATACATTATTTTAAACCTACCTCTTTATAAGAATATCAATAATTTATTATATAATATTACCATAAAAATTCTATTGAAATTTGAAGGATATATTTCCCTTACCCCCTCGTCATTGAATTCTGACTGTTCGTTTAAATATTACTGTTATTTGGCATATAATTGTCGCTTGTAAGTAATAACTGATAAGTGATAACTAACAAGTATCATGAAAACAGGTCATACTATAATTTTTAATATATATAGGGATACTATTAGATTTCTCCTAAATATGCTAGACTCACTGAATGATGATATCAAATATCTCGACTCTCTAGAGTCTAGAGACAGTTTAGTAGTACAAAAGAGACATAGCTCATGAAGTCATGACTATTCCATATTATCACCGCTCCACGTTATTTTAAAAATGCTTGGTATTATCTTTGCTTAAATTTTATATTGATATTTGCTATTTTAGTAATTTTATTAGAATACATTTTCCTCTCATTTTTTTTTCGTTCACAATAACTATTTTATTTTATTTTTTGATGTCATTGTTATTTTTAATTGATTTAAAATTTCAATTTAAATCTTTATTTCAGTATAAGATTTGTTAGGTAGTAACTCATTAAGGAGTTAACGCGTAGATCATACGCCTTTGCAATATAAATATGTATAAACAAATTTATTACTACACCGATTCTGTTAATGTGATACGCTGGGAAGAAGTCAAACGAAAAATAATGTATATTATAATATTAAACGATAACAATTCGCTTAATTGAATGGGAGGGTTAAAAAGTGCAAACATTAATTAGGGTAAACATTTGCATTGCACGTGCATCATACGTATATAATATGACCGGAGTGGTACTTGTGGGTGCACGTACCACACATAATAATCCATTAGGTGTATCGGATTCGAGTTTGAAATTATAGAGAATAGAATGGCACTGACGGTTTAAATGGATAGTAGAAGTGTGTTATGTGCTCCATGTGACATAATATATAATAACTATATTTCTCTTGAAATAAATCGAATAATAATATGCACATAGGTGTATGAAAAAAAAAACAAAATTATAATATGCTTAAGATACAATATATATATATATTTACTGCGAAAGGATTGAAATAAAATTTAAATTTTGAATATATGTTAAAAAATAATGAAATTAAATCTATGGACTGTTATAATATTATAATATGTACGAGGCTATAATAAGTCAAATTGACTTAAAACCAAAAAAAAAAAACATTATTTTTCAAACGATTTCGAATCTAAATTCATATTCTTAAAAACTATAAAAATGTTTCATTTTTTTAATCGATGGGAGGGAAAGGGGAATAGGTTCTTTGAGATAAAGTAAGCTAGTTTAGAACCATTCATTTGTACTCCGTAAAGTCTCGGTTAACTTTATAAACTTATTGTAACATTGTATGTAGATTTAAATACTCATAAATTGTTTAATATTTATAATAGTACTTAGATACAAATTTAGTGAAAGAGAAAATATTTTATAAAAACATCAGTAGGTATACGAAATCATTTTTTGAACATTCTCGCCTGATCTTCATAATTAAATTATGAATTTATTTAAGATCTTATTTATAAATGTCCTTAATTTAAATTTTTTACAGTATTTATGTTTTGGATATTACAGTATTTTCTTCTTTTTTTACACAAAACAATTTTATCTAATAAAATTAAATTTAAATTCCAACTAATATTAATTCAAGTTATTCAACTTTATATCTTGTGTAACTACTGAATTTTTATTTATAAATTTGTTAGTAAAAACGGTATAAAGATATTTAATACATTAACTATTTTAATGTATGATTTGAAATCTATGGTTTCATATAATATTGAAAAAACACTGAAAAAAATTAAACTTATTGAGTAAGTGCTTAATTACAATGCTGCTGCTGTAGCTTATATAAATATCTAAATCATTATTGAATTTAAAAACATTTATAAATGATTTTCAAAATAAAGTTTTATTAAAAAACGAAGATTACTACCAAACTCAAAACATGAATTCATTTTAAAAATTTGGATACTATTTACACCCTTGATTAAAGCAAAAAATGTAATCAAACATATCTAAACTAATACTGTGCACTTATAATATAAAATATTATATAATATGTATATAATACGTAAATTAATAGTAATCGTAAATCACCACGTTTGGATGTTACGATAGTTGATGGGGTTTCTTTTTTTTTACATCATTGACAGAATAGTTATCCCTGAATATGAGATAACTGCAACACTGAACACACTGTAACGCGTGTTCTATGTCCACACATCACATACACGCACGTCACGCACACATATATTTCTATGTACAAGTGTACTTACCTAATGCCACAGTCTATAACTGCAATTTATTAAATAGTTTTCGTTTGTATACGATGATCAAACTGGTAAAATTTAAAAAATAAAAATAAGGGGATGATAATTATCAGCTGAATACTGGCATACCTATATAATATATTATCGTATATATTATATTATAATGAACCGTATCTCGAGAGCAGCTTGTACAATATATCTGTATTTTATAGGCGGTAGTAGGCTGTGTACGACGAATGACCCAGGTCGAGTATAACAGCGGAGGCTTACAGTAGATGAACTATCCGCAGGAGAACTGAAAACGGTACGACGGGGGCAGACGAAGGTCGAAAGTTGTAATTAAAAATGTGTAAATAACCGTGGAACTTAGATAAGAAACGCGCAGCCAGTTTCGCGCGCGAGCATATAATTTATATATATATACACACATACACAAACCCGTGTACACACTAAACGAATGCGCGTTTATTCGTTTCGATAAGACTGATGCTTCTTATATTGCATATATATATATATATATATACATTTTTCTGCCATCCGGGAAAAACGAGTTGCAATATTAATGTGACCGCTGATGGGGTGGTAGAAGTTTTTCTTTTCCTCGGCTCTGAAAGGACATGCGCTTTATATATATTATTATAATATTATAATAATATTCTATGTAATACACCATATCAACTGGATTTTCTTCTCAATTCTTTATTGTCAATTCTCTCCATGCGAAAATACACAACTAATATTAACGGCCATTTTAGCACTTTTGTTTGCGGACACAGTGTACAAAACCAACCGTAGATAAAAAAAAACACACATTCACAAAAATTGATTAAAAGTTAGAACATTGAGAACTAATACTTGACAAAAAAACATTCTCATTCCTTCCTTTACTTTTGGGGTTTTATGATTAATTTAAATTTATATTGCATGTATAGTGCTCAAAACATGGAACAAAATTATTATGCTCACGCGTCACGTGCAACCAACTGTCACATGTTTCAAAGTTCATAAATATACTAATTAATTAATATGATTTGTGTATTATATGTGTTTTTTTTTAATTAATTGACATTAGCCGACAAGTATCTCTTTTGGAAAATAAAAGTGTACAAACTTGAGTACCTACCTATAACTTTGTCAATATTGTTATATGATTTTAAAATGTTTCTAACTTTATAGATTGGTTGATTATAAGTACATAATTTCTTTTTAGATTGAGTATTATTAAAACTGAAAATAAAAAATAATCATATATTTAAGTGGCAAGGGAACGTTTAAGTGTGAACATCTACAGTTGGACAAGTTTTGGAAGGGTTGAAATTATCGGCATTTTTGTTATTAACAATATACTATTATTATTTAAGTAGTCAAATTTTATATTCAAGCCACTTAGCCGAGTATAACGTTTATCCTGGCGGTTGCGTTCGTCGTAAAAGCACCCTGTACAATGTTATTGTTTTTATCTTACTTATTAATACACTCGCCATGTCCTGCTAGTGGTTAATCAACCACGCGTTCTTCACGTGTTGGAGGCGCGTTTTTATTACACGGCCGTCGTTGTGAACTTAAGCCGAACGGTACGCGAGAAGACTCGTGCCATGCAATTCCGTTGCACACAATAAGACATGCGGCACATTATAACTGCACTTATAATAATCGCTGTAATAATAACATTAATGACGCGCTACGCCGCGGAAATTATAATAATCGTAATAAGTATAATAACGACAACGATGATAATATTTACGAAAGATCGAGAAGAAACGAAACTCGACGGATTAAACGCTTAAAGATGGCAGCGATGCATATACACACACATTTATATATAGGTATATATTATGTACATAGTCCATAATATATATATATACATATTTGCCGGTCGTACGCGATATACTATAATAATAATATACTCTACTGCACCGGTGCGGCGGCGGGGCAATAAAAACAATAGGGCGCAATAAAGAATATTATATACGACGCGCGCGTACCGAGCATATATTATTGTTGTCATTATATATATATTATATTTCTAATGAAAAAAAAAACGGAATTAAACCGGAAAGGATTACGACGGACCGACCGTGTATAATAATATATATATATATTATATATAAAATATATATTATATTATATCGTATATCTAACTTTTAAACGGGTTTTACGCGCCGACCGGGATTTGCGTAAATGAACCATTACGACGACGACGACGACTACGATATTGTTGTAGTGCACTGTCGCTGTAATATTGTTCTTTTAATAACAATATGTGTGTATATTACTATATTATTGTAATAATATTAGAGCGCCACGACGAGTAGAGTTCTGCTGTATTATCTCGTCATTATTCTTGTTGTTATTATATTCACAAGACGTGTTTACACATAAAAAACAGTATGTCCGTAAACTGTTAGTATCATGAAATTTAAATGTCACTTATAATAAATGATAAATCAAAGGCTTGTAAATTTTTTTAATACTCTATCATTATAGACTGTAGGTGCATATCAATGCTCGTATACGCATAGATAAAAAATGAATAAATTAAATTTGGTTATATGATAACGTTGTTGGTTCATATGATAAGTCTATTTTTTCCTATTTAAGTGTATCATGTATATTATAAAAATAAGAATATGTTCTATTCTTATTAAAAATCGTCATTCTCGTGAAAAATTTAGGCAATGTGAAAAATAATGAACGTATAAAACAATTTTTGACGGTCTTTTTAATTTTTTATAAATATGAACACCCAACGATACACTGTTCAATCATAAACCATACAATTATTATTTAAATAATATACTTTTTTAATTAATAAAATAGGCAACATTCATTTTTAATGTACATTGTTATACATATTTTTATTTGTGGTATGTGGACGCTTCAACACTTTTATCTACTATCTATTTATATCTCCATTATATACCTGTATATAAGTCCAATATTATCTCATCCACCTGTGACCATGATAAAACAACTCAACCTAATATATATTATAATACATAATATATTTTCTCACTTCTTTATTATTTTCGATTATAGTACGATAGCAAATATGTCATCATTTGCATCACCATAATTTATAATAAAAATATAAAAAGCAACAATTATTTTTTTTTAAATTATGATATTATGATGTTTCTTTTCAAATATATTAAATGTTAATAAAACTAAATCACATGTCCCACAACATTGTCATACCTCAATTTTTATTTTTTAAATTATGAACGAATTTAATTTCTTAATAATAAAACAACTATAATTTTACAATCTGAATGAAATTAATTCACGTAAACAATTTTTTCTTAAAATTCATAGCTGCTTGCACCATTATGCAATGTATTATATTTAAGCAATATAATATATTTATAAATATGATTCTTTGAAGTTTGATTGTATTGTAACTCTTAAACATCATATCTATATTTCATATTTAAAATTGATCCTTACACTGCAATTACTCTTCTTGTGGCGAAAAATCTGTAGTTTTCTCAAAACGTAACAGAACATTTGTTAATTAAAAAACAATCAACCGAAATATAATTTTTAAATTTAATAATACTACATATTAATATCATAAACAAACTCTGAAAGCTAAATTTTATTTTTACGTGAATCTGGAATAACAACTACCTTATGAATTTATTATTATAAACTGTTAGATTTTGTTAAAAACTGTATAGTCACTTTGTGTAATGTTCAATAAATTAAATAAAGTGAAACTACTTAATCAAAATAAAATTTGATTGTACTTGATTCATATTTTATATGATAACGTTTTTTATTTTTTAATGAACTACAAAACACGTAAAATTGAAAGTAACTAAAAATTATGGCATTGGTTAAAGTTGACGCGAAATAATACACAAAGGGAAGTATTCTAAATTACTTTTTGTGTGTGTATACTGTATGTTGAGTTAAGATTGCAAAACTAATACAATAGGGTGAAGATTGAGTATTCATCACCCTCCCTCCCATACGCTTCCCCTGAGTATTGCTATTATTATAGACCTTTATTTCAGTGTAATTTTCAGCTGTTCAAAATATTGTCAATTTAGGTGGTGTTATATATTAGTGGCTTGATAAATTCTAAATTTTATAAGCATAATATACTTATCATGTATAAATACACAATAAACGTTTATCAGATTATTAAATTTAAGAATAAAATACCAGAATACAAAGAACAGCCAACAGTAAAATATAACATAGATGGACACAACTATATACAAATTAAAATATAGTTCGTTAAAAATGAATAAAAATAAAAACCTTTTTATTATTTTTTTTTTTTTTTTGTATAAATATTTTAATACATATAATATAGTATTGTATTAAAATAAGATTAACAAACGTTATTTATTGTACATACTGTGTTATAACAATAAAAACAGTTATTTATTCTTAGTGATATTACTTTTTAATACTAAATAAACTAATTTTGTATCATATACATATATATACAATTGTAAATATAAAAATTTTTTATTAGCAAACCTTAGATTGCTTAAATAATTTGTATATTTTTAAAAGTATTTTAACGAAAACATTTATAAAAAATAAATAACTTTCTAACATAAAAGAAAAAATATAATAATGTACTAATCAGAAAATGTTAATTAAATGTTTATTTATTTTCAATAGGTTATTAAAAATTATATAACTGTAATATTATTTCTAGTTAATGTTATTTTAGTTGAGTAATATAATATATGACACTAAGACTAATTATTGTTCTATAAAATAGTTATAATAATAAAATAATTAAATTAAAATAATAACTTTCCTTAGTATGAATTATATAATAAGTAGATACACAGGGCATAATCGTTAGTTTCATTTTTGAGCGGAAAATGATTTAAAATTTGCAGTTTACCTACAATATGAGTGCTTAAATCGATCGTTATCAAATATTAAACAATGGAATACGAAAAAATTGGTAAACGATACAATTAAAATCAATCACATCCATTCATACCACCCAATAACATTCTTTTGTATACCTACATTACAATAAAATGACGCCTACATGCGTTACGAATAAAATACTACCCCGTACCTCCGGAGATATTATGTATGTCATAATTTTCATATTGAGTAATATGTATTTAATTAATAATTCCTCCTCATAGCTCTATGTAATATTATCTGAGTTTCTTCTAATCGGTAAAATTGACGCGTTCCGAGAGTATCTCTCGCATTCCTGTAACTGCGAATTATAATTCTATTATGCATCACTGGAAGGATGTTTTCGATGTCATATTGATTTGCGAACATAAAATAGTTAAATACAATTAAATATTATAGGTCAAAGTTCTTAGCATCGTCTGTGAAACACGTCTGCTTTAGTGTGGTGAACGTAGTTCTGTCTGTGAGACGTATACATTTATAGTTATATTATTACTCGAACTTTCTGTTCACTAACCTAACCAATACAACCAACACCATCTGACCCTTCGATCAGGTGTAGTCTATATTTAAAACAACAAATTGGCGTGTACTGCACTGGAACTAATTAACCGGTCGAAATGCGTTTGTAGTACAAACGAGGCATGTATACCTAACCTTGTTAAAAAATCGAGAGAGCGAAATAACGTAAAAAAATATGTATATTGTTTATATATATATATGTATGTATTATGTATAAACTATACATACATATTATTTTATACTACCTATATACAATATTATAAAACCGTCCGCCATTAAATTTCACTACGGTTTCCGTTCAGATTGTGACGCTCATCTCTGGGGTACGATTTTTCGGGACGTAACCGTGCCGCGCGAGCTCTCTGCTTATTCCGAAACGATATCACCTGCTAAACTGCCTCTCACCGAAGCCCATCGCGGGGACCCATCAGAAAATTTGCATATACGCGCTCTCACACATACTCACAAGCATACGTGCGTTTATTCGACGCCATTATTTTAAATTGCGTTCAACGATTCTCGGGGACCGAATCGCAAGCAATATCCACCGAATCGTCGTACCGCACGCCGTTGCATCCTCATCCGCCGCTGTCAGACCTCGGAGAGATATTATCACGCGTGATGAGATCGCTTCAGTCGTGTATAATGTGCATACATAATATTAAACACGTGTATAGGTTATATGTTGTTATCACGAGGGTATCCCCACGCACAAAAATTATACCACGCATAAAACCTCTCGAATCACTCAGGACGCCAATGATAACTACTGCATGGATAGTAGGTATATAGCTACATTAGTATGTTATTAATTGCACCTAATCATATAAAACCGTATTCACAGCTATGTCATTTTTTATATCGTATCCAACACTCGAGCTCGATCTAATTCAAGACACTTCTTAGTAGATTACGGTTAGTAAAGGTACTCTGATAACTATATGGCCAGTCAGAATACAATAAAAACTATACGGTACTACAGATAATATCTAACTTATGTGGACTCAATATAACGCAATATGGTTAAGGTAATCATAGAGTTGGTATAAAACTAAAGAATCATTCATTTCCTTTATTTTATTATAATGCTACCATCGTAAAATATCACAGCTGAAGGCATATACAGTTTTAAGCGAAATCGGATCAAGAAATAAGGATCATTATTTTAGACTACACATATGATACACAAGATTCAGAATAAGCTCTTTAAACTTGTCGCACATATTATATTATGATAAATACATATACATATATATAAACACATAATGCTAAAAAACATTTTTCAATAAAAGTTTTATAAAAAAATAATATAATACTCATTATTACTACAATTATTATATGATGATTTATAATGTTATCGAATACTTTCTCACCATTCTAGAATTTTATCAAATTCAATAACATGCTGTCAAATTTTGACTTTTTTTGATAACAACAATCTCTAGGTGATTGCTTTCAACCATAGGTATCGTCCTTTATTTTATCGTTATATCAAACTAATTATATTAGCTAATCGTTACCTTTATATATATATATATATATATAAGTATAGTATATTTATTGTCATATTGTATTATATTATATTTATTTTTCGCTTTTTAAACGTCTCGGAGGATAAGTTTTGCAAAAAGGATACGCCCGCACACACGCATAATGATTTACGTACACATTTATTACTCTTGATGCCATTATTTAAATCACGTTGTTCAACGATTCTTTGGGGCGTAACCCAAGCACAAACAATATTGGAATTATCTCATCGTCGACGTCGTTTTAAAGATAATATCTGCACAAAAGTTCTCAGACGACGTATCAATCGAAGCGATCAAATCGCATTGTAAACGTTTATCCAAATATTTGTCATGGGGGATAAGTTTCTTCGAGTGAAACAAAAACAAACAAACCATTAGGGGCAAAAAAATAAAAAATAAAAATAAATTCTTTTGTTAAAGTGCGAACGTTAGTCCTCGATAAAAAAAATAAAACTGATCTATGTGAATTAATATAAACCTTTTCGGAATTTTGTTCTCAAAAATTTGATTGATAATATGTTTATCTTTAATTTCTATTAATTATTATAACAAGCTAATTAAAATTACACACCGCCATTGTTTTATTTTCTTAAAATTCGATCAAAATTAAATTTTATATACTCTATTATAAGTTATATCTCAAAATCTTGACTCGTCTTATCACGTATATGCTTGATCATATATAGAACAGGATCTTGCGCAGACATATTGTAGAATAACATGCAATTGATTGGAAGTCACTCAATGAACGAAAATATACTATTACTTATCATAAATTAACCACCCGCTCTGTATAGTAATCAATTAGTAGTAATTGATTATTGATAAATTATCATCCATCATAAGCTCGTATACATCTTCGTTCATATAGAGCGGAGAGACTGAATATTATCATCTTTATAATATATTATTATTGTTATTCTTGTTCTTATTATTATTATTATTATTATCATTACCAGGAGACGCTACGAAAACAGTATAGAGTTTATAATCTCGAGAACTCCTCGTAGTGGCAGTATAAAGATACGACCGCGGCGGGCAATACTTTACTCCCCTTATTTCGTGCGGTATAGATTTTTGTTTTTTTTTTCGCGCAAACAATAAACGATAATGCGCCATCGTTACGTATTGTTTGACTAATTAAAAACAAACCCTGGCTCGAATATCTCGGGGGTATTAAAAGAGCGAACATTGCTCCCCACGATTTTTTATGATAGTCGTTACTCGTGTGTATATATATATATATATATATATATTAAATATTCCTTTTTCATCCGTTCTCTAAAGACAATAAACGTATAATAATACAATATGTCCCACCGATATGGTAGGTATATATTATTATATAATATACAGTGTTTGGTGTGTGCGGGGGTTCTCCTTTATTTAACGCTTCGCTGCATTTTGCAATCGGGTTCGCAAACATTAAGAATATCAGACCACTAGTATAATTATATACACTTATAGTGTATACATAATAATATATAGCCATGTAGGTACTTTAAACTAGTTACTGAAACTACTACGGGTTACATCTAGAGTATCATCATTTGTACAAAGTCAGTATTTTGATTATTGATGATTCTTTTTTGCTTTTTTTTTTTTTACTTAAAAACATTTTTAAGTAAATTTTTTTCAAGTCCTATCTCCGACTTCGAGTATTCACTTAAATCGACTTTTAATCAGCTCCTAGACTTATAATATAAAACCAAAACGAGCTTCCGAAAAAATCCGCCAGAATGCACGCACTTATATATATAAATTAGTATTACATTGTGTTTCACATCAAACCTTATCTGTTGAGTTTTAAGAAATTTTCCATAATATGTCATGAACCAGAGACAGGTAATACAATTTCCTCTGTGCACCGGTTTTTAGAATTTTAAGTTTCACAAATTGAATGTATTAATTTTTTTTTAATTTGAATAATTAATACGAGATAAAAATTGAACTGGAGAGTGGCCTGAATAAAAATAATAAATTGGGTTTAACTACAGACTCATGCGTGATGTATGACATAAACATTTATAGCCGTGTAGAAGGTAATATAATAAATAGGACGTTGATCACTCGTCTTGTCTTAAACACATTTAATAAATATTGAGAGTTGTAAACTGTATATATCATATAGATTATAAATACCTATATATATTATAAGTACCTATACACGCTACTCACTCTATAGTTGATAATATGCAAATGTTTTACGTATAGAACATCGTTTACTTGTGTGAATGTATTCGTTCTGCATAAGAAAAAGCTGATATCACTGTTAAAATTATTCGTTTAATGTTAGTATACACCGTTAGTTGAGTGAAATGTAAAAACTATGAGTTCACAAATCACACAAATCACAGTGACCTTAAATAACAATGGAAACAACAATCGTTACGTAACATTATTTATAATATTATTTATAGTGAAAGTTAGAGTAAACTTTACAAATGTTCAAAATACATTTTTCTTTTTTATTACACGTAGAAACCACATTAAAATATATTTATTTCTGACATGGAAAAATTATATAACTTTAAGCACTGTGCAGTAGGTATATAATGCCATTAAAATTATACATCTATAGTTTTTAAACATGTGTTGTTACTCCCGTCGTCAAAATGCCATAAAAATGTTAGCTTATGCTAAATTATTTATGCTTATCAAATTATAAAACTAAAATTATTTTTTAAACATGATATATTTAAATAATTATAAATTTGTATAACTATTATGCATAATTTAATATTAATTATATTTATATTATATTATAATATAATAATTTAATATATTTGACTACTTATATATAATTATATTGTATAATTTGTTATTGAAATATAATATTAAACCACATAATATACTATATTATTTTTTATTTTTTTGCATAATATGACATGATATTAGTGTAGAGTAACCATATTTAAAAAAAATAAAAACAGGACAAAATAATAATCATGATATTTTTAAATTAATATTAATTATTATATTTTTTTTTTTTTGTTGATTTTTAATTGTGGAAAAATATAATTTTTAAATTATTAAAAATTTTAATTTAAACATATAAAAACATTATTTTGAAAAACATAAAATAACATGGTTAAATTAAATTAATACTTTTTAAAATTTCCTTTAATCACGTATTTTATTATTTTACTTAAAAAAAAAAAAATGTAAATTTTAGAAACTTACCGAATCATTGAACTCATTATTAATTATATGTTATTAATTAATTGTCAGCTGTAGATTTAAAAAATGGTATTTCAAGGCGGGTGGTATGTCATGTATATGTAATTAAATTTCATTATTGAATATTACATTTTCGATAACGAGAGAGTAAGTAGCATATAATCTTATAGTCACTACCTGTGAACCGTTAGTCGATGATTATTGCGAGTGCCAATCGCAAATCTCGTATAGGCAACACGGCCGCCTCGAATATCGATTATGGTTTTAAAGTTATAAATAAATGTTGTATATTATTATTATACTTTTTTATATAAGTAACCTAATAACAAGCTTATAACAAACAAAAACTAATAACCACACTTGGTTACGTTTAAGGCTAAACAAATGCTTAAAAACATTACCATTGTATAATTCATTTTTCGAAATTATGTTTTGTTCGAAGTAATGAATTCTTGTATAATCGATGTAAGTATATAATATTATAATGTTTTTATTAGTTACAAATTGCTGGAAATAATATTGTTAGGTATATTTTTTTAGATTAAAGATAATTATACCGTGGATATTAAAACAAAAAAAATGAACATAAAAAATATCATATTAGTTTTATTATTATGTTTTAATTTGGCTGGTAATATAATATATATTCAATTGCGCAATTAGTAAATACTAAGTTTAGAATGCATAAAAATTATTATAATTTTAAATTTTTTTTTATTCTTTTTTAACGAACCCAAGAATAAAATGACTATAGAAAACAACAAAGCAATATTTAAAGAAATTTATGGGATTAAAGAAAAAAATAATGAAATAGAAAAACAAGAATTACCAAATATAGAAACCGCGGATAAAAGTTATAGCAAAATTTTGTTAACTCTTACTAAAAGGTACTCCAAAATTTCCAAACTATATCAAGCCATAAGACAAAATACTTCAAAAAACAAAGAACAATCTACTATAACGAACAATTTAAATGGGTCAGGTAATACTATCATAAATAATGGAAATGGAAATATTTATGTAAATTAAACGATCTATCTAAATAAAACAATTCCATAATAACCGCTGCCCGCTGCTCGTGAGTCACACCGTTCGATGAGTTGCCGGTGGATCTCCTGAACTCAACAAGCACCGCCGATCCACATCAATAGTATATTTAAGTATGTTCTGGATCTCCCGCAAAACCGGTTAATCTGGATACCCTGCCAAGCTTATAATTCTATGCTATCACATACTTACCCGGCCATGTTCGGCCGGGCCCCTCCCCTCCCATCCATGTCTATCACTTACGTGCTCGTCTATGTCCCCTTCCCACTCGTCATATCATGTAGTATCCACCCTTCTAAGTACAGTTGTATTAGAAACTGTACCTTTAATAATTTATGTGAAAACAAGACGTGATATATATAAAAAAATTTTATTCATTGAAATAATATTAAGTTTTACGATAAATATTGTTTTTACTTCGTCTTTAAATTGATTATAATTTATAAGTTATAATTTGGTCATGTAATATTAAACAATATGCCGAAGTAAGGCTGAAACGCTTCATCGGTCTCAATATCAATCCTTAGATCAACATCTGACATTTTTACATTATCGTTCTATCTGCTCATAGAGTCATATCCACAACTATAATCGGTGATAGTTTTTTTTAAATTTAATCGAGTCAATTAGGGGAGTAACATTATTACGACCCTAGTAGGATTTCTGGAACTCGGTATATGCGTGGTATAATGAAGCCATCTTGTTCTTAGTAAAGTCGCTTTGAAAATCTTCGTAGGGGAATACTTCAGAATTTAAATAAACCTTCAAGTTTTTGATTTTACAATGATTAAAACATGACATTGCTTTACTCATACTGTTTTTCCTATCAGTCTGAAATCCGATTATAGCATAGGCACCCAGATTTTTCTAATTTCAAAATATGTGTGACGACGCTTGTGCTCAACATGGAGCGATTATAATTGGGATATACTTAGAGTAATAAAATAATAATTATAATAACAAACATTTTATAAGGAACAAGTTATGGTCAATCGCACTGGTCGGTAAATATAATACTGTTATACGTAGGTATACGGTTTACGTCGCCGACAACAATAAGATTCAGCAATAATTATGGTAAAAACAAGAATCCAAAAATACTATTGAAAAGTATAGATTCTTTTATTATTCTATTCAATAATTTCATACGAAAATACCGTAAAAAAAACGACTTTTTCCTAAAATCAATTTCAAAAGTTATAAATTATAACAATAAGGCAAAAAAACGGGATTAATACGGGACATATTTGTAAATACAGACAAAAAGCATCCTGAAAGAAGATTTTCAGGACAACAGAACTTAAAGTTTAAATAAAAACAATCCTGTATAAAACAGGACGTATGATCACTCTATATTAGTGTACAATATTATACAATACATTTAACATTCACATATGTTCAAAAAATATTGTAGATAAATGAAAAAAAATAAATAAATAAAAAATCCAAAACAGATTAACAATATTTGTTTTATTATTTTAAACTAATAATGGTCGAAAAATATGCCAATTTACGGTTTGCCGATTATTATAACACTACGAATGGATTTAGCGATTGATATATCATAACTTTCGATAATATTTATAAAACATTTTAGGGAAAATATTAATTTGCGAAGTGAAGTGATGAAATTAACTACAAAAAATAATATTTGACATATTTAAACATTTCTAAAATTTTTTTTTTAACACAAATTTATTTTGTGTTTTTTTACAAATAGTGACCGGTTTTTAAAATTATGTGTTCTTTGATTCGGCATATACTGGTACAAGTTACTACGTCTTCAGTTTCAGTGACTTCGATTATACAGTGCTAACATGTCCATCCAGTATAACTTCCTTAAATTTTGAAGCCAACGACGCTGTTCTATTTTTATTACCATCCAAAATTGTTCACAGTCTCCAAATTACTATTCACCACACATTACTTAGTATATAATTAAAAAAATAAATATGTTTACAGGTATTTATTTATAAATGTCAGTGAGTATAAATATCAATTACACTAAAACTATGAATACAATATACGTATGCAGTTACTTTTATATAGAAAAATTGAATTAATAGATAATTTAAGCATACAACTATAGTAGGTTAAATAAAAATTATAAAACCCTTAAGTGGCTAGATAGTCTGGATAGTTTATAAATTTTATAAAAAGACAATAAATACAAACAAAAACAATAACATTTTACGTGGTATGCAAAATACTTATATTATTTAATAATTATATAATTAATATATCTTATTTGTGGTTCAATCGTAAATAAGTAATAAATTAATTAATTAATACATTTGTATATAAGGCGTACACATATTTATTATTCAATTTGAAAATATTTACTTCAAATCGTCTGTGTATTTCTAATCTCGATTTCGAACGAAACACGTGATAAACAGTAGACTCATTGAAAGTTTTATGGACACTAATATCCTATAATACGACGAAAAAAGAAACGAAAACCGCTCATTACATACGTAAGATAATGCATCATCGAGAGTTATTTACCACGAACTACGTGTATGTATCGGAGTCCTTAAGTTACGTTGTCGAGATGCCGAACGAATGAATTCCACGCATTAATATGTAACATATATATGTTATATAAAACAACGAACGGACGTCTTTAACGTCTCGACCACCGCCACACCGCGAATCCACAATCGAGCGAGGATATATAAATCTTCAGCTCGGCAGCCGGGTGGTCTGTCCGACGTGCTACTCCTCCTCGACCTCCGTTTAACGAATATCCATCACTATGCGGGCTCGCCTTCTTCCCACCTCCATCACCGCCACTTTTGGTAGCCAAGGCAAACGGAAAAACCGTTGTAGATTTCCCACAAGACAGAAGGAATCTCGAAGGTGTATAGTGTATTTATTTGTATGTGTGTATGTGTGTGTCGAAATAGGAGAGCTAAACATTGTGGTGCGGGGGTGGCAAGGTTGTGCTAGCGGTGCAGGGTGGCCGAACTCCTTTGATAACTAATTAAGAAGGTTTGGCTTCTGCCAAGACAAAAGGAGTAATTAGTTACCACCGTGCCGCGACGCGCAGTGGCAAGTTCCTTTGGGCGCAAGCTGGCTAAACAATATCTTTTCCGATGCCCCGAGGGCACACAACCAACAGTCCAAATTAATAGCGCACATCGTAATTGCTTTTAATACAAACTGCCCGGTCACCCGGTGGATCGACAAGACGCGCGGCCGAATCCAGTGGCGGCAGAGGCCCAGAGCAATCAAACTTTATGTGTACTGCAAGACGCGAATACGCCAGACTTTTTGAATTTACGATCCACGCCGCGACTACACATCGCAGTAAATAAATAAATTTATATCTGTATATATATATATATAATACATTTATGAACGAACACTACATAAATAGTAGCGGGTAATGCATTAATAGTGTATACAAAATTGCATAAAAAAATTAAATCTTTTGTACACTTCTAAACTTTGACCGTTTTCCTTAAAAAAAAAAAAAATTATAATAATAATAATAATAACCACAAGCTCACGGCTATTTCCCAGATGGAAATAAGCCTTTCTTTTTTTATCTCTATATATGTGTGTGTAACTGATTGTACCGACTCCATCTTGGTCTTTAATCTCCTTCCACTTCAAATCCTGTACTCAATTGGACTGCATTGTAAAATAATATATTTATACGAATGTATTGTTGACCGTCATTTCGAGTGATCTTTAATTTTTTCTTATAGGTTTATAGAAGAACTCATTAAATCTAAAAACTGAATTGTTATAATAATTATTATTATTAATCGAGAAAAATAAAATTATTTTATAATTTCTATATACACATTTAACGCTCGTATAATTATACTATAATTTTTACTGTATAAGTACATAAAATATCCATTAGTTGCTTAAAAAAACTCTGGATAATTCAATATATATATATATATATGTGTGTGAAATTTATAATTTTTAGATTAACAATGTATAATACAAGCGCCTAATCCATAATATTTTTATAATTTATAATGTATGGATTACATTAAATTAACTTTTTCATAAATAATATATATACGAAAAAAAATACTATCCCATGTTGGTGGAGTTAAAGCAACACTTTTATTTTATAAATGCACATAAAGTATAATTTAAGTTTAACAAAAGACTGTATTCAAACACAATAGTTGCATGTTAAACGTATTAACTCAATACTAACGAATCGTAGATTTTATCCAAATCATACACAAAAGGTATACAAGTCTATTTTTTATTTTGAGGTTTTGATTTATACTGACAAATAAAAATATTAATGTTTCTTTCTTTTAAAATAAACGAGATAAATCAAATTTATGTCAGAATTATACAAGTTTTAATTGGTAAATATTTTAACATAATTTTTATGAATCAAATTAATGAAAATAAACTCAAAGTTATTTTTAAACAAATAATTCACTTTTCAGCATAAAATGAATCCATTACATTATATTAAATAAATTTAAAAAAAACTAAATTCTCAAAACATTAAACTTTGATGAAAATATTTCAAAGAACAAAGTCCGTATAACTCATTACGCCTATTTTTATAGATAATCATATGCATATTAGTATAGCTGTATTTAAAATATTGTACTAATTATAAGTTATACTAGATGTTAAATGCTATTGTATACCAATTATTTAAATAACTTTAACATGTAAATGATTTAATTTATAACCATGTGATATAATTTAAGATTTATAGAATATAAAATGTTATATATGCTTTATATGTCTCATATTAAATACAATGATTTTTAAAAGTAAACAATAATTCCATTTAGTCCAATTAACTCCATAAAGCATTTTACAAACCAAAATAGTCTCAAAAATATCCATTTTGAAAACGTATAGTATAGTAATTTGATATTGGACGTTAAGGTAAATTATTAAAGAATGTACTGTTGTCATAAAGTATAGCATACTTAATAGTTAAATAATGAATGATGAAAAAAAAAGAATTTTCCTGTTATTTTTAAATATATTTTAACATTTAATTGTAATTCAATTGATTTATAATATATTTAACTCAATAAATTATATCTGTTAACAAACATGTTTAAACTACTCAAGTATACATTATTATTTATTAAAAAACTTTTTAGGAATTTAAAACTGTATCTACTTTTTCGAAGAAATACATCAATTTAATCATCTGGAAAATCAAAAAAAAAATCAGATTTTTTGTGATTTTTTGCGCAAATGAAATATTTTTAAGGTTTATTTGTTTTTATGTGTTAAAAAGTGTATAATAGATTTTAGCATTTTGGTCACTCCCCAATTTCTGCCCACTCGAAACGCCTTTATTAATTTTTGTTTCAATTACAGACCGCAAAGTTATCCAGTCAGGACTCAGGATTCAATTAGCCTATGGAAATTTGTAATACCTACAAGTATAATATTATACATATTAACAAGTGTTTCACGTGTTCTGTCTGCATAACTTTCATGGTCAACAATGAAAAAAAACCACTTATTTGTATTTTTAACGAGCAAATATCATGTTGTAAAATAATAGACACGATCGGACGCGATTTGGTCAAAAAAAAAAATAGTATTGAAACATATTTTGTTCAATGGTTCTCAGTCATTCGATAGAAACTATTGTAAATTTAAAGTATACTAAAAATTATAAATCACATGTAAAAATATGAATTTTTAAGTCTATATTTTACAATAATTCGTTAATTGCTTAAGAGAAATAATTTATCAATCTTTCACAATGGCAAATAAATATTATAATAGATTTGTTACGTTTATATCAAAACAATATATTATTACCTTACAATAAATACATCTTTTACACAACAAAGCAATCATATAGTATCAAATATTATAAAGGGATGATATATTGATATAATAACATATTTTTATAAAAATGTATTACTTTTTATTGGCAGTAAGTAATTTTCTTGTTAGTATAGTATTAACTCTTAATAAATATATAGCCTTTTGTATGAAAGTATCCAATAAATTGAAAAAACTTGAAAAATAACATCCTTGTACAATTCAATGACTCATTTAACACTGTAAATGGTATAGAATTAATTAAAATTACTATTCTGGCCAAATCTTTTGTATACTAAAATAGTATGATAGGTATATAATATTATTCAAACTTATTAACCAATTTAGACTCAACATTCAATTTAAAGTTATTAATTATTCACCATATGATAATTTTAGTAATGCATTATCTGTATTAATTAGTAAGAACAAAACAATATGTATGTATTTTTAGTATGTATACACGTGGCATTTAAAGTATTAGTGTAAATTATAATGATATCAAACATACTAATTAATAATTATCAATAATCAATATTATTCACCTTGTAATTTGTATAAAGCATTTATTTTTGTATAATTTATTTAGATAATAAGTTGATTAAAATAAAATTGAAATCAATTAAAATTACATAAAATAACTTCGTGAATTATTATAACTATAGTAAAAACACTGCTTTTTTGTTATTCAATATTATATTATATATATTGTTATCTATTATTCAATATTTTTAATTGTATTATTATTTTTTCCTTTTATAAATACCTAACTATAAAAATATCAATTTCTTAGTATAACTTTGTAATTTAAATATTTTAATATTAATACCAATGTAAATTTTACACCCAATGGCCCTAGATGCCGTGGATAGATTTTTAATAATAATAATAAATGTTAATAATCACTATTTATATTATTATTATCGATTAATGTGATTTGCACATTTTAATGTTTTATTTTTTATATACCTAGCTAAAACTTCACTTACCTATTTAAATTTTATTTTGAACATTGTTAATATAAACCATTAAAGAATCAAAGTTTAGGAACTCCTGACCAACGGTCATTGACGTTAGGGTCGACTTTAAAAATATGTAGGTACTCACCTTTTAACCGAAAGAGAATTGGTATATTGAATCGTAGGGTTGTAAAATAAAAAAATAAAAAGGGTTACGATGACCGCCGATGAAGATAAGCTCACAGTTAATTTATACGAATTTCGCATGTAAGGTCACGTGATCGAAGCAAAAGACATGGAAAATATTACGAAACGATGTATTTCATGCACGGTTGTTCTACTGAATACGTTTTGCATATAAATAGGCCGGAAAATGATCGTCGAATTCAAATTTTTACATTTCTGACGTGAACCCGCCCTTTCTTCATATAAGTAGAGCACAAGTGTCTTGTATTACAATACACGGTCATTGTCTGAAAGTTTTTTTTTTTTTTGGAAAACACGAGAAAATGTATCGCCATCAGCGGCGGAACGCTTCCGGTTTTATTCATATGTACTACATAACGTGGTGGTATTCAAGACAAACGATATTAGCATTATGTGTTTGTAAGCTTTGACATTTCTTTTCTCATGTCTCCAGTTTTTTCATACCCGTCTCCTTCACACGCACATGTGTGTGTATTATTTTTTTTATTGTAGAAAAACGTTTTCCCGCTTTCCCTTTGACAGGACGAAACATTTGATGGATATCAAATCCTGTAAAGAACGAGACTATGACGTCTGGTCGTATATACAAGTATGTATTACGTATAGCATACGTAACGATTACTAACCCCCTCACAATAATTTTGTTTCCGTCTCGTTTTCTCATAGCATTACGATTTGACGTGGTTTCTTTTTCAGTTGTATAATAATATACATAAATATATTATATATGTATGAACATATACACATTTATATATGTATGAAAATAAATTCGATAGGACCCTTCTGCAAAGTATTTGGTAAATCGTTTTTATAATATACTTATAGAACTAAAACATAATCTCGATTTTATTACAATAAAAGTCCTCTAACAAACCTGTGTAGAAAGCAGTACAGCAACTTTATGATATGAAATTTTACTTTATTTTACTGCAATGAGAATAAATCATATCAATTCCATCTGTATTCTAGAAAAAAAATTACAAAAAAAATAATTACTTGAATCCAAAGATAGATTGCTATACTTTGCAATTCGGTATTGCAGATTTAGTTTAATTTCATACTTTATATAAATTTTAATTGTTTTATCATAAATATTTAAATAATGCAATTAATTCCATACATGTTATACACCACAATAATTCATATATTTTATTTTATCAATGTATAATTAAAAATTATCGTGATATTTAGATTGTAATTAATGTTAAAAAAATATATTAAGCGAATTATTATTGATTTTCTATAACTTGGTTAGTAAATTTAAAATTCTATAAATAATAATGGATTAAAATTATTAAACATAATTCAGATATAGCATAATACTTATTTATACTTATTATAACTACATACATAATATATTCGTAAATGTTTATTTTTAGTCAAATGTATTTCATATATTATATTAAATTGTTATCAACACCATTAACATGAATACATTTCCACTTAAGTGAGTTGAAATTTAAAGATGAAGTTACCGCTAAACAAACAGTAGGTACACAAGTTACACTCGATTTAGAGCCAACTATAATATAAGTGGTTGTGTTGTAGGAATAATTATACATCGGACCATTATAACCACACACGGAATGTTATGAAATCATCTGAATCGATTGATAAAGTTTAGGGAACCCTAAAACACAATTATATATACATGCCTACCTATAAAACATACATTATATACATGCACAATCGGTATATTATTTCGGATGAAAGGTTCTTCCACCGTGCGCATTTGATCACATCAAGGCCATAAATTGTCAATGTTTACCCGTTCACCACCCTCTCACAACTACCAATCACCACCCGACCGCCCTATATCTATTTTGGACAAGGTATTTGGTGGCAAAAACGTCCGATAACTATTAAACTGGGTGCGTATTACCTATATACTTTTGACAATCTTATGTTAAGTATATCTATACTGCCTACGGTATTATATATTGCATAGAGGAAGTGGAGTAAATGTTTGAATACAAAACTTGGCCCAAGTGTGCGTTTAAGAGCCCTTTCCTCCATTAAACCCGCAAACATCGATGTCTCCACACCTATGCGTAAATCACCTCGGAAGTCTAGAGACTTAACCTGTTAAAGACGCTCCTTCATCACCACCCTTGCATAACTCAATATATAGTATATATTATGTTATATACATAACTGGAGTATCTTAATTATAAATGCACGTTTTCAATTTTTGACATTTCGTCTAACTATATAGTCTATAATATATATAATATATTATGAATAAATTATCGTTTTATTTAACTATCTCGCATCAGAATTAATAAATATTTTATTCCGTATGCAAACAATATTATTACAATATAACAATTCAAAATATCTTAAAAATTATAATATATTATTTTGCATTTCCTTTTTTTACTACTAGGTATGTGAACAGTTTTAGATCAAAGTGAAAAAAAACATTTTACTGAAAATTCTTGTACATTAGCTCTAATATTGAATACATACAAAATAATAAGTTAAATGTTAATAAAAAGAATATGTATATATAACTTCAAAGTTTCCATAGTCCACATACTGCAATAGATAGTTAAAAGTTTGATGTAATTTAAATTATCTATATCATCATACATTAATGTAATCTTATATTTTTCTTTATAAGATCAACATGTTTACCTATACACACACATACCCTAAACTAATACTAAAATAGGTACTTGTTTTCTGGCATGAATTTTCAGGTAGTTATAATTATCTATGCATGAATAATCAATACTTACATCGAAGAAATCAATAAAAATATTAATTCATATTACTTCTACATTATAATAATAATAAACATAATATTCTGTAACGATATATTTGTATAATAGAATCGTAAATTGTAATTTGTTCAAAAAAGTATAGAGTAAGAATAAATGTCAAAAGTTATTAAAATTGTTAAAACGATAAGCTAGTATAAACTTTTATTAATTTGGTTTATAGTATTTATTTCAATAAAATTCTAAATTATATTGATTATTTAAAAACAAATTAACCCTTATTACCGTTAAAATTTTTAAAAGATCATTTGATAGTTAGTATTATAATATTATAAGCTGGAAAAATTTTTCAAAATAAATATAAAGTTAAATATTATTATATAATATAGTTATGTATTATTAATTAATTAAATTATTTATAATTTTAAAGATTTAAGTCCTAATCAAAAAAAAAAAAAAAATCAAAATAATTATGCATAATTTTTTTTCTTTGTTTTATAAAAGTTAGGTTTAAGAATGATTTATAATAAATTTATTTAATACTTAATTTTTATGCGAATAGAAATATGTATTGGTTTAAAAACTAACTACATTATTATTGTAACAGTATAACAGGTGTATATGAAATTATTTTATTACATACCGAACACATAATATTCTTGTGGTTGATATATTTTTAAAACTGAATAAAGTAAAATAAAGCAAATTATATGTGTATACTATATTACTATATATCCACTCAATAATATAATATATATATATATCTGATGGTAGGGTAATACTGAAATACTAAAACATTTTAAGTTTTTATCTTAAAATTATTTGATATCACGATGTACATAAAGTGGGTATGTAAAAAAAACTTAAATATGATAAACAACAAATAGTTTTAGAATCTGATATTATGTATAGTATTTTTAATCTTTTTGGTATACCTACGTACTAATAGATATGTACCTGCTATTTTTAGGTATATTATATAGATGATTTTACTCTAACGAGTAACGATGTATGATTAGCTGTGTATTTATAATTTTATTAGATTTTTAGCGTTTTGTTGAAATTTATAAAATTATATTTTTCCTTATAATAAAATGCCCTTAAAAAAAAAAAAATTGAAAAATATTCACTGCTATGTATTATACCTAAACTATATAAACAAATAATATATTATCAATCTTTAAAAAATATTCATTAACCATTACAATCCATATTAAAAATGTATAGGTTCCGTATAACTTTAGTATTGTTGGAATACTTTATACTCTGATTGAATACGATATGATGTGTGTATAATTTTAAAATATCTCAAATGTATTTTTGGCTTAATGTCTACACACGACTACACGAGACCAAGATAAACTCGTTGAGCATTCAATCTTCCAAATTGTCCAATTTACGGGAAACGAATTACGTATATATACCTACGGCGTACTACGCGAACAAAAAGTTGGCAAACACTGTTGTGGTAATCGTCTTTATAAAGGATAACCACGTGTCCTTATTGAAACAACGCGCTATACAGAAACGAATCCCAGGAGAAGAAATAAAAAAACACGTGCACACATCCAGGATAAGTCGTTAAAGAAGGGAAAATAATGATATATATATGTACTCATGTATACATATTACACATATATATATGTCTGCTATACAGCAGCTAGTATTAATAATTTAACAACACTTTGATCGTTGTTCAATACATGTATAAAGCTTATGGAAAGTTTTTTTTCAATTTCGTTCTTCGAGTCTATTATCTTCGAAACAATTTTTTCGTCGCCTTAATAATTCAAAATATATTATGCTTTCCCTCTCCTCATTGCTGAGCGCTAAACAAACATAATATTTTGTACTTGCAGCAATTGCAATAGGGCACCGAAGGGCTACAGCGGTGGTGATACACATCGTGGGCGCCATTCATCACATAATAGCTTCAGCTCGATTAAAATTTCACTACGAACTAATTCGGTTTCTTGTTTACATTCCATGCTCTCCTTTGTCTATTAGTGTATATATAGGTGCATACTGCATACACATGTTCTAATACACACACACACGTACACGTACAGACACACGCGTATAGACCCTTCTTAATTTAATGAACTGTCCGGTGCGTAGAATAAATGAAAAAAAAAATTCCTACTGTTTTATATATTATATATAATTTTCGCTAGACTTACCATTTTTGTAGTTGCGTATTATTCTATACAAGGTCGTTGTATGTAATGAGCTCGTGCACATACTCCTTTACCGTATAAGCTACACGCTCCTTCCACTACATAGTTCTTAATTCACGAATGGCGAGGTGTGTCTATGTTTGTGTTTCTCGAATACGTGACCAGAATTTCACCTACTGCTGCGCATCCTTTTTATAATTTGTTTACCGACACCAGTAGCTAAGAAGAAACGAAATTGGTCGTCCAGAACAAAGGCAATAACAGTTATTTAACAGATCATCATTCGCATTCGTAACAATAACGAACATTCTACAAGTAAAATAAAATTCAATTACGTGTTTAAAGTTTTTTTTTAGAAACATAGTATTATAGATCTATACACACTGACTTTTAAGTCAAGAACTCAGCAAGTTATACAATATAGGTATAATATATCATTTAAATATAACATGGTGTTATATACTTATAATATATGTCACTTTTATGTATTTCAATAAAAAGTAGCTTATATTACTAACATTATTATATAATGCATTATTATGTTAAATTATTGAATAATTGTTGTAGGTAACACGTAAGTACCTATGTCGTACACTAAATACCTTTCATTGATTTTATGAAGACTAATACATGGCGCATAGATAAATATTTTAGTTGGAAAATAACGTTACTCATTTGGGACCGACATATACTTTTCATAAAACTTTGGTAAAATATACATGAAAAGGTATTATTATAGACCCTTGAGTTATATTTAAGTACTATAACTGTTAAATTATAATTAAAATTAATGCGCAAACTAACAACAAATTTTAGAGTAAAATATTTTTGACTTGGTAACTATATAATATACTGCAGCTAGTGCTGCTTACGTCATAATGAATTTGAATTCATAATGAAAAAAGACGGAAAAATGGTAACCTACTGGTTCAGAATGGGTGTCGAGTAATCCACTGTAATAGATGTGTTTAGTTTGAATTCATTGATATCTTACTATATATACGAATAATATTTATGAGTTATTACTAAACAATACCATACAATGTTGACTTAAAATTTCTGAAAAAAAAAATTTGGTTTTTTTTTAAACTGAGTGGTTTTACTATGAATAACGTAAAAATTAACTATGTATAACATTTTCAAGACTTAAAATATTTTTTTTATAAATTTTTAACTACAAAATTATCTACGAATTTTGTCAAAGTTATAATTTTAAACGTTAATAAAAAACATTGTAGTTTAGTAGTTTTGATATTTTTTAATTGATAAATGAAAAATTTATCAGAAAATTAGAATTTAATTTTCAAACATTGTTATCCAACAAAAATATTTTTTTCACATTAATGAAAAACAAAAAACTAAAATTAGAATTGTAAAAATAAAATTAATTTTATACAACTTTTTGTTATATATTAATTTAATCAAATAGAAAAACAAATTTAACAGAAAATGATAAATTTAAATAAGTAATAACAATAATATATACATTATAATTTATAAAGTATAAAAATTATTAAATTTATCAATTCAATGTTCAATAAGTTGTGTGGTAAAAATTAATTTTCCAATAATTAAAAAATAAACTTGGATCATGAGGATTAAACACAAATTATGTTATATTTATTATATATTTATATATATTAGGTATACTTAAACGTCTTTAACACATTTTGAAAAAAATAGATAATATATTTACACACAAACATGTTCAGTGTATTCATATACAAAATAGTTTAACCAATGGTTACCCTCTGACACTCTCATTCAATATAACTTTATACTTGATATTTGCTCCTAATATCCTAATATATAAATTGCACATACTATAATTACACAGATTTCTATATAATTTTTAGTAATAAACAATAGTATTATTATTATGTAAAAATGCGTGTATAATAATTTTTATTATAATCAAAGCAAAATATATTTTACTAAATTTCGCGCATTTTTTAATAAATATGTGAGCTGTCCTAAGTGGTAGCACTGGTTTATAGTTAATAGCTTATCACTAAGGTTGGACCATTATGTTCACGTGTGATAAACAACGTTATTTTTTTTTTTTTTGAAAGATAAAAGTCATAAAAATATAAAATCGTGTTTTTCCGTTTGTTTTTTTTAAATCCAGTGTTTCGTAATATTTATTCATACAATACGTTATTTAAATACTTGCGCACTCAAAATGCCTTCCATTACAGACATGCTAAACTTAAACAAACTGGACATGTTTCAGACCATGAGAAAGGTATTAGAAACCGATGGTGCAAACATCGTTCGAAATCTAATAGCATACAAAGACCAAATATTGTATATTTGGAATCCCGACGAATGCTGTTTATACTCACTACTATTGAATACAGTTCATGAGGAACATCCATTGTACCAAGTAAGTAAACGATATTAATATTAGTATTAAATGTATCTTATTGTGTGTAACCTGTTGTGTTTACTTAATAGTAGCTTTGCTCAACATTTATTTCTCATCAAGGAATGCTTAAAAAATACTTTTTATTATTATTTAACGATACATCTTAAATACATTAACCTGCTGTGAAATTAATAATGATTGTACTATTATAGCAAAATGTTTTTTTTGGTTTTTTTATTAAAATATGCTTTACACAAATAACAATAATATTACAGTACAACATTTAAATAATTGTACCAGACATAGTTGACTGTGGCTAACTTTACTTGACTTGTGTATCATATTATTAAATTTGATGACAAAGTAGATACATACATAAGATGAAACTTGCTTAACCACTTTATGATATTCAATTATTTGCCTTTAATAAAATTGTGACATTTAAGTATTTTGCTAGGTATTATTTTGTTATAATTCAAAATTTTTATAGATTTTATTTTAAACATGGGATACAATAAAATAATATATATCTAACTTATAGAAATATTCCTTATCACTTAACAAAATAATTTAAATAATAAACAGATACTTACATAATGTATGCCTAAATAATTTAAATTATTAATCTAACAAAAGTTAAATGTTAATAACCTTAAAATTGGTTGCTTTATTACACGAAGGAACTATTACTCTAAATTGTCATCATATATTGTTCTTAAAATGTAATACTTAAATTGTAAATTGTGTAGGCAATATTAAGTATACCTATTATAATAAAATTATATTTTAGTAGTATTTTACAATTATTTTTTAAAAGTAGGTACATATATAATAAAAACAATGTTTTAAGTTATACTAGCTATTTCTCTTTATAATTTTTATCTTTAAGTTGTTAATAATTTTAATAAAGTATTAGTATTTATTAAAATGCTATTCCAATTTCATTTTTTTAGTTCTTGCAGACAGAACCGCGTTAAGCTATGTTGTTGCCCCGGGGCAAATTAAAATATGCCGCCCTTACAAAAATTACAATTCAAAATTATATTCAACACACTATTAATTACAGTCAGTAGCGTACAATATGAATGAAGTTTTGGAATTTTTCTGAGCAAATTATCGGTTTTTTTTAGTTTTTCTTTTGTCGTCTTTTTGTATGCTGCGCCGCTTAATTTAATTCGTTTGTCTGACATTATTAATATAAAAATATTGTTACCTATCTAATTTTTCAATTAATTCTTATTACACTATTTGTTGTCAAAATAATATTTTAACTGTCAAAAAAAAAAATCATCAAATTGAAAATATGTTTGCACATCTAACAGTACAATGTACTTATTATAGTTATACAGTCACACAAAAAAAATTATAATTATACATTTTTTATTTTATGTTGATCCTCCAAAATTTGCCGCCCCGTCAAACTTCAAAAAATTTGCCGCCCTGGGGCAATTGGCCCTCTTGCCCCCTGTTAAACGCGACTCTGCTTGCAGAGTATTCATTGCATTATATTTTTATTAATTAGTAATGTTGGACTATGAAAAATATTTGGCCCTTAAAAATGTATTGGACTGAGTCTAAAATTTGTTTTGAACTGTGTAGTGTGTATAATATATTTTGGGAATAAATGAATGCTAATTTTGAAGTTAAACGAAAAATGTGGTCCTTGTGTTGATAATTATCAAGTTAAATAATATATTTTTTCACTTTTAAAAAACAGCATTTATTATTTAATACATTTTTCTCTGTAGCCATATAGCAGAAATATCTAATTATTAATATTATAGTAAATAACAACCCACTACCGGCTAGAGAAAGTCTGATGCCCTACCACCATTATTAATTAGTTACTAGTTTCTGTTTTAAAAGACATTCAATTTGACATAATTAAATGAGTTCCTATAATTTTTTCTGAAAATAATGTTTGGTCAGTACCTACAGTTATGAATTAATGATATAGGTATATGATATATGTATTGAAGTTTTTGATTGAAATTATTGTGGATCATTACATACTTAATTTTAATATAATCCAATACATTTCTATTAATTTCATTTTTTAATTATTTAATGGCATACTATAGAATAAAATGTAAGTATTTATTATCAAAGTAAAAATGTTTTCCTAGCAAACCTATATCATCATTAATATCTTAAATTTACCATTTGTATGTATGATGACATAAATAATCACTTAACATTTAATAAATCAATAGTGAACTAATGTTCTTTGCATAAATGATTTAGTGGCTCGTGATTGGTTAATTGATAATTAGTAAACCATTTAATTAATTAAATGTTGATAAAATCTAGCATTAGAAGGTATAACTACTAAGTAAATTAATATACAATTTTTCTCATAAATAAATATAGGTTTATAATAAGAAGAAATTTGAATACACTTAACTAAAATTCTGATTTGAGTATATTATAATTAGGCAAGAGCATTAGCAAGAAAGTCCAAAAAAGTCATTGCACCTCCCTCTCTTTGGAAATTGTTTACTGTATGCATTTTAATACCACACATATGACATTCCATTTTACCATTAAATTCTATTCCAGAAATTTGAAACACTTTAGTATCTAATTTTAAAGAAAGTTCTCTTAGAAATTCAGTTGCTCTAAGTTTAACAAGATGGCCAGAATCCTACAATGTTTAAAAAAAAATAAAAATGAAAATAAATTACTATTACTGAAGCTTTGAATTATATTTAAATTAATAAGTAATAAAGACACATCAATTAAATAAAATTAAGTATATTTTTAATTCAATAACTATATTGTTTTTACTTTGGTTAAGAGTAATTGCAAAATATTCAGTTATTATAGAAACCGTCACTAATAAACTACAAGGTATTGGAGTTAAAGTGTTAATTAATTTGCAGTACAAAAGCTTATAGTACATTTGACTATTATATTTCAGTTAATAGAAGTAATAGTGAAAAGATTTTTAATATTTTGATGAAACTTAAAACAGTATTCTAGTTATGTTGGTATTGAATTTGTGATAATTAAAGTTACTTCTAAACAGACTTAAAATAAAATTATTTTTATTAATTAACTACTTTAGAATTACAGTTTTCTTCTAAATTTGGGCATATTAATATAATTATTTTTAAATTTCATTTTGAAGCATTATTTCGACTACTTCTGCTGTACATAGATACAAAAAATAAAAAAAAACACACATCATTGTAAAATCAATACATTCATCACTCCGTTCAGAATCTAAAATGTAGTATTTACTTCTTAAAAATAAAATAAAATATTATTTTCAATAACTTTTTTTTAATTTATTAATATTTTAGAAAATAATAGTGATGATAATTTTTAAGCTATGATTTTACCATAAAATGTATAAACATGTTTAAACCTATATTTTATGTTTAAACTTAAAAGTAATGTCATTCTTAAAAATGTTTGCAAATTTTTAGTAAAATTTTTTAAAAATATCGAAAAACAATAATATTTAGTTTATTTGATTTTGATTGGATTGAATATATTATGAATACTTACGTATTAAAAATAATTAATTAATACATTAACTAAAAAAAAAAAAAATGTAAAAAAAAGTAAAACTTATAAGTTGGATTAAGCTTTGAAGTTGTGAATAAGAATCCGCTAATAAAACAAATTTACTAAATTGGTAGACTACAGATTTTAATGCATTAAATTGTACTATCATCGTCGAGCAATTCAAATACAGGGTCAAAATTAACTATAGATTTTTAGACTATATTATGATGGTGGTGATTAATTATCTATGTGTACCAAAATATATATTAGAGAACCTATAAAATAAGTATATAAAAAAAAATTCATTTTACTCTATTATAGTTATTAGATTAAAGAGAATGATGATTTGAGGTCTGGGAGTTTAAGCATCTAAATTACTTTTTCATTATTATGTACTCGCCCATAATGTTATTTTATTATCTATTTATAAAGTATAAAATAAATGTAGTATCATAACTCTAAGTGTTCATAGATATTTTATATGTAGTAGTAGCTTGATATATATAACCATATATGTAGGTTCTGCAAATACTAAATTCGGAATTTAACAAACAATCAAAAAAACATAGTATAACTATGTTGACTAGATTGAAAATACTTTTATTCTGAATATCTATTACACACGCATTCACGGATCATCATATAGTTTTCGATCCATTTGGTCTACCGTACTAAAAACCAAAGTCTTTAAATTTACACGCTACATTAGTGTTTTGTATCCACTTGCTCCCTTCCCCCCATACTTCCTTTTATTGTTATTTTAATCCTGAGTGCTATTTTGAAGACTGATGTTTATTATGCACATTTTTAGAATGTTGTGCTGACGAACCCCGGAGTCTGTTTAATGAACGTTGAATTTTGAAAAAAAAAAAAATAAAAAGTGATGGTTGGGGATTAAATCGACTACGCGTATTGAACATTTTTAAATAAAAATATAGGGCGTGTCCGGAATATTATATTACAATTCCATATCAGAAAATAATCGTATTAGCTTAATTAAAAAATAAATAACGAGAAAAAATAACATACACCCGTCATTCTATATGATTGGTAATTATCGTTATTACTTTAGCGTAGTTACTACCTATAGTTATAAAAATGAATATCGTTTTGAAAAACGAAAAAGTCAAAACTTTTAGACCACACCCTGTGTGTCATTAGAATATTAAGCAATGTGTCATATGATGTTAATGTATAAAATAACAGTGATAAATAAAATATTAATAACATGACTGATGGAAAAAGTGAAATGAAACTGCAATGGACTATTATAGTAATCGACTGTGGTCACGCTGACTGTTGTCAAAGAATTCATTATTGCTGGATGGGTTATGTTAATATAACGATATTATATTGTACATAAATGTTTTTTATCCTCTGAATTATTTAAATCCAGTTAAACTAATTTCAAAAAAAAAAAAAAACAAAATAAAATTCGTCGATGCATAGTCATTTTAATGTGTAAGCACAATAATAATATTGTGATAAAGCATAATATAACATTAAATATTATGAAATATCTTAGTTATAGTAAACGCTATAATTGTACCAAACACTATATTTACTTTTTTTTTAGGTATATTAAACGTGTATAACGTAGCTTATTTTATTTTCCCTATGCAATACAATCGTATATTGAATGTCAGTACAATTAATTAGTTGATAGTAGGTAGTAATGAAATTAATGAGCTGTATAATTTTCATAAATTAATCAATAATATAAATACTTACGTTTATTTATGCATATATTATAATATATTTATCGACAGTGAAAGGTTAATGTTTTTTATGACGATTAAAGGTTAATACGTTCTATAGAATAATACAATACTATCGAAAGAACCTTTTAGATATAATATACATTTATCAAATTATTATTTGTATGTATTATGCTATGTACGTATATATTTTAGCCCTACCGATAAATACAAGTCCAGGTTAATTCATTATCCAGTGTCAGGGAAAAAGGCACTCATAACGGATGTGATGCGATTACCCGTTATGTCGGCATTGTCCCAAGAGAAAATCCAGACGGATCGGGTATGCGTTTTTATTGGATGAACTTTCTTCTCCTCTTCTTTATTTTTTTGTTTCCTGTGTTTCTATTTCTTTTTCTTCGTTCTTATTACTACTATCGTCATCAAGGACCAAACTTTTACTTATTTATTGTCGCGTTTCTCACTTTATGAAAAATATATCTAAAGATAAAAAAAAAATATCTCTATCTGGGCCTTGCAATCTAAAGGGGAAATGTTTTATTCGACTCGATTTTTCTTGCTTTAAAACAACACGGAATTAAGTTAAATCCGCGGCCATTAGACCTTTTGCGCCCTTTGTATTGAGTAGTTGGCCGCCCAAATCCGTGACACGGTAATCAACGGGTTTTACTTGGCAATATAATAAATAATGAAAACCATTCGACGTGGAAAAATGATAAGACATTATGACAAAGATATTTGGATTGGTCAAATATATAGGATGCGGTAAAAAATAAATGTATACACGTGATCCTCGGCCTGGAAGGAAATATGGCTAAATGTAAGTGCATGGCATTTTTATTTTTCCATTATGTCGCAATTAGGATTTTATTTTTACCCCTTTGGTTCCTATTTCCTCCTCTCTCGGAGATTAAAACGAAAGTTGCCTTTCGGTAATTAGATATGCAGGTCCGAGTGGGTTTTTGTAATCTGCGGTATTCTTAAGCTCGGACACGTAAAGGATTAACTGACACTGGGCGAGCAAAAAACTAGTTTAAAGGACATTTTAGGATTAAGCACAGTTTAAAAAGACATTTTAAAAAAACATCCTCAACACTGGATTTCGTAGCAGCTTTTAAGAGCTACTCTGAATTTTTGAAATAAGCTTCAACTCATATCCTATTTTAATATCACAGTCTTTTGTAACTTTTTTAAGTTATATTTGCATTAAAATTATACAATTGCAGATGCCCAACTTTAAGACTCCATTTTTTTTTTATCGACAAAAAAACAATTTATTTATAGTCACTATGATATAATATTTAAAATTTCAAAATATACTTAACTTATATTTTTATTAAATAAAATAAGTATTTAGTAATCTATAAAGCATAGAATATTATAAAATATATTATCTAATATTCTAGGTAGGTCAATAATTTAATTTTACATTTTTTTTTTGTCTTCACTTTAAATTTAAATTCGTAGTATAGAAAAATGTTGATGTATTAAAGTGATTAAATTGTTTATGTCCTTATTACTTTTAGCTTTATTAAACAATATAAAATAATGTGTTATGGTACTTGTAATTCATAATATCATACCTATTATACTTATTATTTAACTAGTAGTTTCTATCAGCCTAAATATTTGAGATATAATAACAAATATTGCAATTATATAACACATTTTCAAAAATATATGAATTTAATGTTTAAAAACACTAATTTGATTTTAAAAATCCTAATTTTTGAAATATTGTTTCTTTAAAAATCATTTTTTATTATTATTATTATTCTTAAATATAGTGAAAATTATCAAATATAAAATAATAATATAATGCTGATTTACTCTAAGATAAATGAAGGATCTATATCCATTTGTACCCATCTATATAATATATTCATATAGTTCATACCTTATTTTAGATTCTGATCGAAGTATAAATTGCATGTGTACAATTTTGAAACTTAAATATCTAAAGAAATATAATTTAAATTCTTAATAAATATTTATGTCACAAGTTATTATTTTAAAGTGACAAAACAACAATTAATTTTAAATTCTAAAAAATGAGGCTTTTGTAATGAATATATGTATAATATATATTATATATTATTTAATTTATCCAAATTATGTATTTAAATTTATTGTTTTAGCTAAAGTACATTATTTTCTTACACATAAAAATGCATTCAACATGCGGTTTTGAAAACAAATTTGTATAAATAACATAAAATTTATACAGATTGTAGGAATTGTACATAAGTATTACTTGATATTGGAATAATTAAACGTTTAATTAAAAGTCCGTCGTCTATGGCCGATAGAAAATACCGCTAAAAGCCTCGTATATACGCGCATACAGGCGGCTTTAATTACAAGCCCCCGAGGTCATGAGCTGGTTAAGTGAAGAAGTGGGGTGGCAAACAAATTTATGTGCTGATTTTAGACCTCTGGGAAACGAGACTTTGTTTGCGGTGACAATTTGAACGATTTATGTGCGTTATGCACGCGGTAGAGGTTTAAACCGTCTGCTTTACCTCTCTAGAACCCAATGCTTTTTAACAGAGACCTCTGTGCTTGTTTATTTGGATCGTTAATTCTTAATTTTTAATATTTTAACATCAAACCACAGAAATCATGAACATTTTCTAAAATTATAACTATTTTAATATACTATATTGTTTATAAATTAAAATAAAATTTATATGAAAATAAAAAAATTAAATTGGCACATCTGTAGTTTTATGACATAAACATTTGTTTTGTTTTAAAATATAATTATAAGTTATTCTAAGTGGTTATGTGGGCATGAAATTCATACTTGAACAAATATGAAATTAAATCATCTTATAAATCTATTAACTTAGAAACTGATTATTTTTGTTACTATTCTTATGATTCTAATACAATCTACCTCATTTTTAGCCGATAATTCTATGGGTCAAACATATTCAAGTAATAGAAAATGACAATCTTGTACAAGTATCATAACAATTTTACTAACTTAAATCTCTGGAGATTTAAAAAATATTATTTCACATTACATACACTATTGTATTGCTATATACATCCTGCAGTTAGTTATGAAATATATCTAAAGAAGGTAACAATGATAATGAAAAACAACCGACATGGGATGTATATGCCCCACTGACCGAGGAAATAGATGAATACCATCGGGGACTCTCATCACGTTCGTGTAATTTGAGGGACAATGATTGAAAAGCGTTGGGTTTAATACTGAAAAATGACTGGAGATCAACGGCAGACGATTTTTCAGAAAAAAAATACTACGTCGACCAACCAAACTTACGACCTAGAATTTTCAAAAATGTCTAAATCGTAGCGAAAAAAAATATACATAATATACACTTTTTATCACTATATCTAGTGTATTTTTATTTATATATCAAACAAAGTGTTTTATAAGTAATTTAAAAAAAAAAATAATTCTTATAAAATTATATTCACAAGATATAACTAAATCAATTAAGAATATAACTTGTAAAATATGTATGTAGGTTAAAAAAGTTAGGTATAATTTGTGATATTTATTTTCAAACCACAGTTAATATTTAATAGATAATAAATCATAAATCATTTGTTTACTAATTTTCTTTTACATATCTATATAAGTTAAAGTTAAATAATTTAAAAATAACAGTCTAACTCTTTTGGAACAAAGTGTAAATTCAATTTTTTTATTATTTTAAAAAACTTCTCATGAATTTCTAAAATAAAGTTGTATTATTATATCAAATGAATCAATTTAAAATCTGTAACATAAGTCACTTATATAATTTTATATTATTAATTTATACAATTTATATGTTAATTTATTGTAATTAATATCATCTCCTTCTATACTTATCAATTTACATTAAAATATTTTTATTTACAATAAAATATCAAAACATAAACTGTACAAAAATGAATTTAAATATTAAAAAGTCTATTCAAAAACATTTAAATTTGGTTGTTAATAAGTTAAAGTAGCATTCTTATTTGAACAGAATATGAATAAAAAAAAAAACACTTATAACATGTAGTTTGAACATTATAGAATCAATAAATTTTTAATTTTATGGAATATGTAAATGTATTTGCCTAACTTTTGTGTTATACTTTATTTTTAAATCTCAAATTAAATATATGAATAACATATTTTTCGTCATAATACAATTAAAATGTTTCTTGGTATTTGATATTTGATTTTAACTGTATGTTGTTTTTTAATTAAAGGAAAATAATTAAAAAGTTTTATTTTCTAAAACTTGTTTTCAGTTCCAAGTTGAACGTGAAAAGAAATGGTTATAATGTAATAAAAGGGTTAAAATGATATAAAAAAAAAAAAAATAGAAGCAAACACCCCGGGGTAACTTTTCCACACAAATACACAAAAATATCCATTCTCATTTCTTAGTTATTTTTTCCACTAAATGCTTCAGGCTTATTTGGCTAAAATTACCAATGTGAATATTTTCCTAATGTTTGAACTTCAAAAAAAAACTCCAGTGGCAATGTAAATAATATTCTGTATTCTAACTATAAAACTCGTTTTCACTCACAGTTTTTTTATTAACATTATTTCACATTAGAACAGCTATTTCAAACAATATTAACATAATGAATTTGGCTAGTTGTGCACTTGCCTACCTACCTTGTATCTCGCATAGTTGTACATTATACCCAATTTTGTTTTAATCCATAAATTTACGTATATCATTAAATATTTACTTTGTTTGATAAATAAAACTATATAAAAATTATAAATTGCATTAAAAGTGTTCTAATATTATTTAAATTTGACTGAATTGGTTTCCGGCTAAACTTTTTTTCAACGATTATTTGCGTGATATAATTAATTTAAATGTGTTGAAGAATTGTATTATTAAAATATAATAATGTTAACTTTATCAAATATAAACAACACAAAAGGTCAAATATTGCGTTTGTTATTTTATGGTCACGATAAAAAAAAAAATGTACTGCTGTTTTAAATACCAACCCTATCACTTAAATGAACCTTTTCCTATCAACCCTTCACATCAAATGATGTATGGCTGTATCATTTCTTCGTTATATTACTCAATGAACCGGTGCATTATATCGTCGATGATAATAAAAAGCCGACGGATTACGAGTGGTAAACCATTTTTTTTTTTTATATTCATCCCATTATTTATCACCCCCTACACCCCGTTCTTTTTCGAACCTATATTTTTTTTTGAGAGTTATATTTAATTTTTTTTGCTCTTATTGATATGCAAAATACGCATGTATTTACATCGGGTAAAATGGAAAACCATCAACGTCGCTGCTGATCGGATTTCTGGTAAATAAAACAATAATTTTATGGCCACTATTCAATTCGTGTTCCTCCACGTACGTATGAGTAGTCAATAATAATAATAAAAATATTCTTACTCATTCATACTGCATTGTAAAATTATTTTCAAAAAAATGACATCTGTACTTTTTTGTTGGATTTTTCTTCATTTGAACCAATTGTATTTGCACGTAGGTACCTACATCGCGTGTGAATGAGATTGAGATTGCCAAAGTTTAAGCCGAAATTAAGGAGGGTTACTAGATAAGAAAAAACTTTTCCATGTGCATTTTGTGTATACAAAAGAATCTGATTGTCACGACATCGTTTTACAACGATTTATTGGGTTTTGTATATTTTTTATTTACTCTTTTGTGGAGAAAAAAGCTGTAAAAAAAACCAAAATACAGCTTTGTCACGCAACCTATTGAAATAGACTAGAATCAATCATTCATACTTTTATTCAGGCCTCATCATCTTTCTAGATTTATTTATATTTTTTAGCCTTGGCTGTATTATTTTATTTTATTGATATTATCTAATTTCCTTACCAGAATTAAATTATTATAAATACCTTTTGTAGTCAATAAACGGTTTATATCATATGATTAGAAAAATATTGCGCTTAGATACGAATTTCTATTACAGAATTAAGTACAACATAACTTATACTTAACATGTAAATTAAAATAACCTCTTTAACTGTTCAAACAAAAAAATATATAATTTAAAATAAACCCTACGTATTTATACGCATACTTAGGTATATCTCAATATTTTTTTATATAATATATAAATGGGTATAAAAATATATTTTCAAGTAATTCATAATTTTATATAGGTACTTACTATAAAATATATTAATATGAATTTAAAAATTGTAGTGTGTCTTTAATTACTAAAATAAAATAATCAGTTAGAATTCTAATATCAATAAATCTGTTACATAATGAAACTCCCTCCATCAATACTGGTCTATCATATGTTGGTGTTATTGTAAAAAATATTAAGTTCAGTAGTTTTCTTCCTAAAGTGAAAACAGACATAATATAAAATGGTTTTGTAAAACCTTTCTTTATTTTTGTCGAAACATAAATACATATTACTAAGTAATAAATTATTAAATAATAATTTAATTATCATTATTATGTTATGTACCTATATTGATTTTAATATCGTTATTTAAGAATTAAAAATTTTTTTTTAGATTTGTATTTTATACTGCTTATTTTAGATTAATAATTAAAGATATATTTATATGCAGAAATAAAGATATCTTACTCACCAAATCGTTCGATAAAAAAATTGTTTTGACACATTATTTGATAATACGAAGTTAAACACAGTATTTTATTTTATGATTATACTTATTAATATATGATATGATTCAAGCAATATAATACTTATAGTATAGGTACTTATTTTGAGATTTAAAACAAATATATCTTGTATATTGGCCATTCTTTCTAATGTATTTATCTTGCCATTCTTACCTGAATTGTTTTCGACATATGTAGTTCCACATCTACGCTGTATTCGTGAGGTATCGGATTTTTTTGTTTTGACTTATACAGTGATAAAAACGTTTGGCCAAAACTTAATGTTCCTAGGCGTTTTGTAACGACTTCAAAGGAAGACGGATGGCCGTAATAACAGTAAGGGCTTATGGTTCGGACTTTGCACAAAGGTCCTTTGTGCAAGTGGCATCCTTTCAACTCGACCATTAAGCTTTTCCGCGGGGCACACATACTAGTAATATATTGCTGGTAATTATAATAATAATAATAACAACAGCAATATTATCATCGTCATGCGTGTAATCTAGCCAAATCTTGTGTTCGTTCTCTCTCGGAGAGTTTTAAATAATAGCCGTCCACCTCTACAATTAAATTACATCCATAGGGGTAAGCAGGCAGGGTGTCTGTCGTCCGTCGTAATTCGCGTGTTCTGTGATATACGAGTGTACCTGTTGGATTTTCGGACGTTTAATCACAAAGGCTTTTGTGAGCGGGTTTTCGAAAAACTTTTGTCCCACTCTACCCTTCGGGCTCGTTTCATAATGTTTGATAATTATTAATTTTAACTTGCTCATGAAATTTAAAATAATAAAATAACAATAATAAAACTTATGACCAAAACAAAGCGATTTTATATCTTATTGTGATGTCATGCACAATATTATACCCGTTTTATTTTTATTATTATTTTATTTTTATTTTTATTATTTTTTTTTTATTTTTTTTTTTTTTTGACATTACTACACGATTATTTAATTAATTATAAACTCTATGTTTAGATACAGCATAAACGTATTATAGTATTAAACAAGCAAAATTGTTCGTAAAAATGTTAAGCGTTACGATACATAGACTATATTATATAATATAGCCTCATATTTCAAATACATAGTCGTTATATAAGTGTATTAAAATCCCATTTGTAGCAACAATTATAATAGAAATTTGAATGGGAACATTTAACCCCGAAACCGCTATTATATCGCATCTGTAAATGGACCAAAACAAAATCAAGCCAACTTCGCAGAACTCTTAGTCAAACAACATGTAAGCAACTATTTATATGTACAGTAAACATAAACTTTAAAAAAAGTAAAATGTAAAATGTTTTATTTGGTTTGTGTAAAAATAATGATAACAAATCAGGGCTAAAAAAAGTATTGTATAGTCTTAAGGTTTCGATTTGGTATTACCTATTTATACATCGTATAATTGAAGAATTTTTTTTATTTCAAATTTAAAAATATTTATTTTTTCAGGATTATTTTATCAGCCTAGAATCTTCTTATTTTAGAAAACTAAACTTCTTAAGAGTAATGATAGAAAAATGCTTTCGACAATTTGAAAACAATGACGTTTAAAAAGAAGTGGTTGTTAGAACGGTTGGTTAATTTATATATCAAATAGTTTCCATTATCTCGGTTTGTAGTTACGTATGTATATGTTTAATGGATAGCAGAAAGCTTTTATGCGGTACTATTTATGTTTGGTTATATGCACCGATTGATTTATATGCGCCTAAGAAGTCGCGCACACGGGGTCTTCTCCTTGTAAAACTTCTAACGGTATTTTTTCCCCTGCTCGCTATTCCTATCATTATTGTTATTATTTATTCACCGCAGTTTTTTCGAAATGAGAAACAAACACATATACACACACACATACACACAAGCGACCCGAGCCATTAATATGAAATACTGTTTAATCGAAGATATTGTTCTTAAAACTTTACCGAGGGCGTTTTTTTCTTCGTTTTTTATTATTCGTTATTTATTTATTATTTTCCATCCCCCAGTCTCAGGGCTCTTTAATCGTCTACACTTTGAGCCGTCGAACCCTCTTCGGGTAGAATAAAAAAAAATATAATAATAATAAAAGGAAATAAATAATAAGAACAACCGACCGAATAATATCGTCTGCAAACGACCGAAGGCCATATTTCGTAAAATTAGGTTTTTATTTTTATTTATTTATATTTGTTGTTATTATGTTTTTTTTCTTGCTTTTGTAAAATGACTTGTTTTTCCTCTGAGAATTTCTCGCTGAACAATCGATTGAAATCTGTGGTTTTGAGGCTATTTAGTATTTACTAACATACAAATCGCTATGATTGATTTTACTACTTGTAATAATGCAATATAATCTAACTATTAAAATAAGGAGAAATAAAAAATAGGTGACGTGTTAATTTAACACATTTTATATAATATATACATAGTATTATAATTTAGCAATGTGTTTGTAAAATAATTTATTTAAAAAATTTACAACACTGTTAAATCCAAATTCTATCTATCAAAAACAAATATTTTTACTAACAATATCATGAAACAATTATTAATCATATCATAGTAGAGTGATGATGAAGAGATATTTTACTTAATCTACCTTGAATAAGTTTCCTCTTCTAAATTTTACTGAAATAAAACATGGTGTGAATTTTGTCATTGAGAACAAAAAGGCAGCAGAGTTGTCTAACGTTTTTGGTGTGATGTTATTATTGTTCTTCTATCATGCCGGCGTGTTCATGCAACCAATTTCGTCTTTATATAGAACATAGAAAGCAATAACCTTTGATGGGGAAAAGGCTGTGTATTGGATGTTTTAATAAAAGTTTAAATTGAAAACGATTCGTAGTCGAGGCCATGAGGGAGATGAAAGTTTTATAATATTATTATAATAAATATCCGCGGAACGTAATCGTTATGCGAAGCGAAAAAGGGCTCTACTCTCCTCGATTGATTATATATGTATAGTGTCTTCGTCTTCCAACGTTTTTTAAACGAGTTTCGAGCGTATTCTCTCAAGTTAACTGACATCAAAGTCACCTTATATAATAGATATTATACATGTTACACAAGGTTGGAAAAGTCGAACAAATTAGAGAATAATATCAACTTAGCTGGCGAACACATTAATGAAATTTGCTTAAATTCAATTTTCATTGAATGACATAAATTTGACATGCAATAACATTAGTTTTATAGTTGTCCTCTTGAATAACAACTATTACCTTCACATATATATTTTAAGACCATATAGTTGGTGTACATTTATCAATATATGTTTATTGTGTATGCTTACTATTATTATAACTAATTAATTTTTTAATAATTATTTATACTTCGTAATTTATGTTTATTCTGCGCAGTCGTATTTCGTATTTAAAATGTTAATTGTTTCGTTTTTATGCACTGCATTTCATTTTTTTTATATATATATATATATATATATATATATATATATATATATATATATTTATAACAACTACTCTTTCATAAAAAATGCTTATTTTTTATGAGAATGTACGAATTATATTATAGACTAAGTTAAGATTTTCAAGGATTTCGATCTACAACAGAGACTATCGTATTGTACATATTAAATCAACTTAAGATTTTGTTCAACAAAATTACTTTCAAGTGAATAATTACTCCTTTTCTATAGTCAAACATCGCACTTCTTACCAAGTCATGTGGCACCCCTCTGTTTGTACACAATACAATTGCAGCTGTATATAATATTTTATATGTGTGTGTGTGTGTGTGTGTGTGTGTGTCTAAATGTACTCGTTCGTATAATATATCGTTTTTATTATACACAGAGTTTTTTAAAATTACTCTATGTTCCAATTAATTTATTTTTTATATACATTCGTGTTCATTAAAAACCATATTCTTGATCGCACTGCACTTCCGTTTGTTCAAATCCACTGAATTACTTTTCGAGTGTGTTTCTGTTTGATTTTTAGAATCATTTATTTAACTTTGATGTCCTTTTTTAAATTCCATTTATTTACGCACCACAAAAAGTCAACACTTTTTTTCGATTTGCTTATGACATGGGTGCTCCTCCTTCTCTTCCTTCTCCTTCTCAAACTCTTTTTCCTTCATCTATCATAACTTTAGAAATTTAATAATAATATAATAAAATAATAAAAATCATAAATGTCACTCTTTTTCCTTTTACTTTGATATTATAAGTGCGCGATTTTCACTCTTAACAGTACACTGTAATTGGCGGCTTGAGTCCTCTAATGACTTTATCAATAACAAAAATACATAAAAGAATAAACAGTGAAAAATCAAAGCCTGATAACGGTTCGACTAACTCATAAACGTTAAGAAAAAATCTTTTGATTTAAAAAAAAACCCACATCTTTGGACCGTAAAATCGGCGATTTTTATGTGCTTCTCGCCTTTTTTCAAAACGAGTTTTAAAAGTTTTAACGAGACTGCTATTTTTTTTACGGGCGATGAAAATAAAAATATATTGTCATGTGTAAAAGCTAATCTCAGAATTTGATTTTTTTACAATTTAAACATACATATTGTGACAATGTTAAAATAATGATCTTGAAAACAGTGACAATCGTTTTAAAAATATCTTAGCTATAAAATAAAAATGTCTTATAAATATTAAATATTTTTGGTATATGAGTAGCTTAATATACATGAAAGTTTTATATATAAATGTATGAAAATTACAAAACTATAATTATTATTTTTTTTTTTCACAATTATATATTATTAGCTATATTATCTGACCCACAGAGAAAATATGAATAAATATAAAATACAATATCCGGTTTATTTTGAGTTTAATATATCTTTGGTCTCATTGTATATGTACTTTGATTTGAGAACAAATCTGACCATGATGAGCATCTGTTTGATACAGTGTTTAGTGTATTTTAGTTTAAATTTAATATCTTTATAAGCCAATCAGTTTAAATATAATTTCGACTATATAGAAATTAAAAAATTTAAACAACACAGATTTTTAAAATAATCAAGTGAGTAATTCCATAGAAATTACTTTAAAAATTGATAAAAATCAAACAATGAGAGTCATGTAGAAAAACAAGAGTATTTCCTGGATGTATTTCCTTTTTATCCCTCATTTTTTTTTTGGGAACATTAGTTGTGTCTATTTGCTTGAAATCTGTTCCGAAATAAGCTGGATAAATCTTTCCTGTAAAGTCAACTCGTGATAAAAATTTTAATTTCTTATATTTTATTATGATGGATATTTATTATATTATTAATATAAATCTATACCTAATATTAACATTTAATATAAATTATAATTGTTATTTTTATAAATAAAATATAACATTAGATTTACTATAGGATTAGTTATTAACGCATTAAAATTATATACAGTTTACGGATAATATTTTATGATAAACTATGTGTATAACTAGAATAATTGTATAGTCTCCATGTCGAATTTTTGTAAACACACGATAATCCTATATGTCATGCTATTCTGCAGTTCGGGCTTATATACCAATAATAACGTTCCGCATGCTTATGAAAATTAAATGGAAAATCTAATAAAACTAACGTCGCTCGGTGTGGTTATTTATAACGGATTGGTGTGATAGGAGGAAGAAGAGTAGGCGGGTTCGGTCAATTTGTTACCCTTTTAATTAACGTTTGGGAAAACTGGGAAAACGAGAATATGGAGGACCCCCCTTTTTGATAATGTATTGCTCTCTCCCATGTACGCATTATAAAATGACACTGGTTAATGAAATTCTTGTTCTTCATTAATACAGCATTATGTGTGTACACATATACACTGAGATAGTAGTGTGTGTAAGGGTGTGCGTATGTGTATGCTTCTAGTTCGGCGGCCTTCTTCAGCAGAGCACACAAAAGGGACGACCCTGAAAATTTATGTCTTCCGAGAGACTGAAAACTATGTGCTATTATCCTTTGTTTATACATACGCGCGCGCACTGGCGCAAACACATTCCGAAAGTAACATTTTTGTAGTGCCGATTCATCGTAGTAGGAAGGAGATAAAACACTTGAACTGCGTGTGCACTGATAGTACATTATCATGTTTAACAATAATTTCCAACATATATCATAACATTCATAACATAATAATATATATAATATGTACATTTTTGTGTACATTGTTTATTAATTTTTTCGTCAGTAATAATAATTCGTGTATCTTATCTTATTTAAACTATAAATAATTGTTCACAAAAAGGTCAGACACGCTGAAATCTATAAATAAACTAATTTAAAATAGTACCCCTATTTTAAATTTATATATTGAATTCTACATAATCCAAATTTCAACTTAAACAACTATAATATTTGCAATTTAAATTTAAAAAAATGTATTTCTAGTTTCTACATCTAATATACCAATCCTGGCTCAATGTTTAAACTTAAAAATGTGTTAACTATTTAAAAGTTCGATGTAAGTTTATTGGTAAAATATTGTATAATATGTTTATAGTTATTGATATTCGATACTATTATCAACTCACCATAGTACCTATTTATTTACTTACCTATTTTATTTAAAAAGTTTTGGATACATATAACCATTCATCGATAGTAATAATTAAAATGCTTAATAAACGATACAAATTCTATTTAAATCCAAAGCAATATTAAAAACAGAAAGTTTAAATTTAATCACTATTAAACTTATCGATTATTTATCATATTATATTTTAGTGGCTATATGGATAGGCACAAATTTCAACTGTATTGTTCAGTAAAAATCTAAGACTGATTTATCCAACTAGTGGCATAAATTAATAAGGAGTATGTAATTAACCAAATGCATTGAAGTGAAAAATTGAAAAGAATATGATGAACGCACTATCAATGCTATAGCTACCAGCAGCAGTCGGTTAACTATAACAATATAATAATATTGTTGTTGATTTCAATTACACACGATGATTATGTACAGACTAGCTACAGTCTACGGTGCCGTTTGTTTAGGGGAAAATGTGAATGCAGACTTTCAGTTTATCTTATCATTGTATTTTATATTATTGTTATTATTTTATATTCAAAAAACAACTCACTATGGAAAGTGAATCGTAATATCTGTGGTTATGCTAGTAATATAACATGCAGGAATAAGGTTTTTTTTCATTTATATTTTCCTTTACTCTACTGAAGGTAAATTCTGAGCTTTTTAATCCTTTCCCTTTTCAAAAAAGGATTTTACGATACGTAGAACAAAAACCTGGAGAAAAAAACGCACAATCACGCGCTCAAATTCACATATATGTATATTTGTGTATTTAAAAATGACGCCACATAGCCCTTACTTACTTACTAATCCAATTGGGTCACCACGATATTCTTTACCCTTCGAGCTGGGCTTAAGTGTATATAATATATTAATTTATGATATGTTTTGTTAATATTTTTGTTTTTTTATACAACCAACCGTTTTTTTTTTTTAGAAACTCTTTCCTGGATCTCCGCCCCTATTTGACGTTGATGAAATATTGATCAATGAACCGGGCACGTTGTGTGCACTTGTGGGCTCCAAAGGTGTATCGGTGATGAGGTTTCCAAAACGGATGGGGTCTAAATCTCTATACGACACTGGTGGCAGTCAAGGAGAAGGCGTAACGTGCAGGTAAAAATGATGCATAAATTATTATGCAAATGAGATTCTTCTGTGCAGACAGAAAAGAAAAGAGAAATAAAAATAATAATAATATTATTAATAAAACGAAGGAGAAAATATATTATGTATTATATGTACGTCTAACGCGGAATCGAGGGAATCAGCATAAATTAGCTTCAAAGCAATATAGCTTTTCGTGACAGAAACATCAAGGTTTCACTTGGGTAAGGACAGGAGGACATGAGGTCTTTGATAGGAGGAGATTTCATTAACGGTCAAAAAGTCCGAGAGCGTTCTTTTGACGTTATGGAAAATAGGAAAAGCCCCCACATGTCCGCCAGCCCGGAAAATTAACCCTTTGCCACCGACATCGTATCCACATCACAAGTATATATGACAGATCAGATAAAAATATCTAAATTATACAAACTACACAACATTATGACTCCAATAGTCTATTGTTATACACGTGTTTTAATATGTGCGTTCGAATTTTTTCTCCCAAAATCCGATTATTGCTCCTATAGATTCTATAGACATAAACTTATATAATTTAATGTATTATATCTTTTTATTTTGTTCCGAAGTCTTTTCCAAATAAAATATCCTTGCTTATATTTTCTCTGATCACTTAACTTTAGTTCAAAATAGTAAATTAGATTAGATTCGTCTGTATTGAACAAACCATAAAAAGTATACGAGCTATAATTATATGTTGGTAAATTAGCTATTAACAATTTATATTACAGTTTATATAATTCCATTATCTAATACAATATTCTGTTTACCTTGTTTGATGTACCTACTTGTAATTGTGTCTAAAATTAAATTATAAGTTCCGCCAAGCAAAATAATTGTATAATAAAATAATAATTACAAAATAAAATACTAAAACTACTTAAATTAAAACAGATTTTTTTAGCTACACAACTAAAATGATAAATAATATCTAAAAAGCTCTTTTTTACTTTTAAGGATAATTGTTTTCTTTTCGAATTATCTTTTATACATATTATGTAGGTATATAAACTAGATACACTTTACTCTACATTCGTATGTCGTGAGTCATAATATTTAAATCATAAATAATCTTATTATCTATTTTATCTAATTAATTTCTTTATTGTAGTTTATTCATATATTACCTGAATTGTACTAACGATACAATCACCTCATAATGTACAATAATCTACAGTTATTCTATCCATTAACGTTAATTTTTTTTCTTTCATAATTCTTAGATGGCCGACAGAATATTTATATAGTTTACTTTAAATTATTGATATTTCAAAGTATTGAATTATTCGATCGTTTAATAAAAAAATATGTTTCAAACATATTTGTGTTAGTTTTAATCATAAATGGAATTTTATTTTTATATATTTAAAATATATTCATTTAAATATTAAAGTCATGGTTTCTTTTTTCAAAATGAAACTTTAATTTGACATTTGACATTTAACTTAATATAAAAGAAATACAATTTACCGTAGTATTATTCTAGGCCCACATACGTATTATAATTATATTTGTCACGTAATTTCGTGGGTCAATGTATAAGGTTATCTTTAGTCATATGGACATATTTGGGTACATTGTCCCTTTATACCTTTTATTTTTCAGATCCCACAAGACACATTTACATATCCTAACTTGAAGATTATAATAATTGGTTTATGTATAGTTGAAATAACACACACTATACCGTATTAGTGATTCTTAAGATAACCAATCAAACAAAATATTAATATTAAAAATAAAACTAGCTTTAAAAATAATTAACTTATTTTTAATATTTGTAAGCTAGCTATTATATTAAATTATATTATGATATCATCGGAAATCGTTTGCATAACTTAATTAAATGTTTTGTTTTGTTTTTTTAATACCTACACACTTATTTAAACCATACAAATTAAAGGTATCATACTGAAGTTGATAAAGAAAAATAAAATATTTTAAAATTGACATTAGGGATTAAACTATATAACAAAATCGTAGTTTTCTTAGGAACGTTCATAGGGACTGAAATTATAGATAGGTATAAACATAGGGTTATATAATAAGGGGTTTTGGGAAAACCGAGTTCCGGATTGGCTCCTGGTGAAATATTAAAATTAGTATTCTAAATCCATACGTATTCTCTGTGTGTAATATACCCGTTTCTACCAACCGCAATCTGACCGCAGGAATCGCGAATGAATATATGCCTCCTTTCGGTGGCCAGTTTCGCGGTCGCATAATAAATTAAGAATTTATACATTATTGTTGTGTGTCGGGTGGTTGCCCAGGGTCCAAAGGGTATAAATGAAAGCACGTGAGATTAATGTTAAAAATCCCGCAGTAGTTTGTTTAGGACTTTGGATATTGTTATTAGCCACACCGCCAACCGTCCGTTGGGAAATAATAATATTGCGTTACGATCAATATTTAATAGACTCGCAGGCAATTAAAAATTATAATACTTGAAAAACTTTTGTCTTATTGTAACAGTGCATCTAATAAAACATATTATTCATTCATATGAAAAAAAAATAATACCTAAAATACGAGTATATTATGTATACACAATTACGTATCATCTAATACTGCAGTCAACTAATTAACTAATAATCGTTTAAACTTAGTTTACAATCTAAAGTTATTGGGGAGAGAGTGGTCCGTAAAAGTGTATCGGAAAAAAGTAATATCAAATGGATTTAAATTAGTGCAAATTTGAGTACCATTTTTTATGATATTTAGTGGCTATAGTCTATCTCTATAGCTAAGTTACTGTAGTTTTCGTTTTAAAATTGTTATAGAATGTGGAATTTTGATCCATAATATTGTAAATGTAAAATATCTGAGTAAAAATATCCATGTTCTCTTTATTTCAACTATTATATACACAATTCACTGCTATTTACTCTTGAACTATGCACACCTTTTGACAATTTACATTCACTATAGTGTTACTAAAGGCCTCGTGAAGGTATAACATTTCATCTTCAGAAATCATTAAAGTAGAATAAAAAATTATGTGTACGAGTATAATACATTTTTGTATTTGACGAAAGTAGGTTAACTATAGATAATACTTTTGAAAATTGAATTGTTAGTAATACGTTAACTATTTACTATACAATAAATATTTTATATCGACCCCAATGTCATTAAATAATTTTGTTTTTATCATGCTAAAATCTTAGAAAAAGTTTGAAAACAAAGTTAAAATAAAATTTATTATTTTATAATAACTTAATTTTTATAGCATTTTTTCGACCAATAGTGTCTATGCCTATATTTTTTTTCAACTCATTATGTAAGTTGTAATAATATTAAAAACAAATACTGTTGGTAATATGTTATACTTACGACGTACCTATGTATAATTTGTATTATATAGACTACAATTCTCGATTAAAAATTAAGAAATATATTTTTAATTATTTTTAGGATAAATGATAGACCAAAGTACGAATTTTCTTATTATCCTATATGAATTGAATCCATGAATCAAAATAATGAGCGTGTTCCGTGTTTGCATGCAAACCAATCATATAATTATTAATAACGTAACGACCAACTGTGTAATGCACGATAGTATATAGTACACATTTGTACAATTTTAATAACGTTTCGAATACCTATCCAAACGATGTTTATTGAACGTTACAATATATATTTAATAACCATTTTCGGCAATATTACACGTCATAAACTCGAACGTTGATGTACACAAAACGATACGCACGGCCAGAAACGATTGTTATCGGCCGTACATAATATACATTTATACGTCATACCTACGGGGCTATGTTCGTTTGACGGTACATAATAATGTATAAATATAATATACATATATAAATGTATAAACATGCACATAAATCTAACTAATAAGTAATTATTATTCACGACGGTGACGTTATTATTATTACCGTATATTCGTGATACAGGCGGTTTTCCAAACATTCGCGAGCCCTCTATAAAATGTTATTACACCTATACATATACCTACTTTTCAGCTGTCTCTAATACGCACGCACGCACGCACGTCAAATCCACTATCTTGGGCTTTTGGACGACTATAAAAACCACACCGCGATCCATATAATATATTTAATATCGCGCGCGCCGCCGCCGGTTTAGCTCGTGGGTGGTTTGGAGGTGCAATCTTACAATCTTATTATACACCTATACGCACGCTGCTGCTGCTGCTGTTGCTGCTACTGCCGCTGCTACTGCTCCGGAGAAGAGCGGCGAGGGTCGCATCGTTCGGAGAACTTTTAATGAATTCCATAAATAATAGACAAAACTTCTTTCGATAAGAAACGGCGATGACGGGTTTTTATAGGTTCACCCGAGACCGGGCGGAACGACGGATTTCGCGGTAGCGGTGCGCGTCGTGTTATGAGTCCGCCGGAAGCCGGAGGCCACACATGATCCACAGCGATTCTTAATGATACCTCTTCCGATGGCTCGACGGGACCCGTGTGTACAGTGTATAATGTAGTCCCCGTGCCCGGTCGATCGGTGTACGGTTTATCCGAGCGCGAGTGTACGCGCAAAGCGTTTAATAAAGAACCGCCGAGTATCGGATGATGCGCATATATACTTTTGTTTTTGGCGCGCCGAGTGTATTTTACGAGCACCGGAACGACGATTAACTTTTACGCTAATGGACCGGCTATTAAGGCACCGTTGCCGACGCCATAGCCACTGACACTACGTCGTCCACCCGCTCCCGATAATCGATACGACTACTTTTTACACCGCGACTACGTTACAACTACTACTACTACTACTACTACTACTACTACTACTACTACTAACTACTATGTGATTGTGAACTGTGTACGTGTTTTTCCGTTTTGGAAATGCTTACATGCTACAACCGTGCCTTACAATAATATCGTAAGGAATAGTTTCAAAACTATTCTAATGCACGTATTAAGTCTAACAAGAACAATATCTTTGAAACTCTAAATAATAAAAATTAATTATTCCGTGATTAATTTACGTAAAGTACTCCATAAGAATAAAATTACAAAAAAATATATCAATCCATCATTTGAGTATTCCTCGTGATACCATGTATAATTTAATACTGTCAGATTGTATTTAAAGTAATTCTGATAGTGAGATATGTGTAATTCAATAGATAGATGTTTAAGTTGTTTGTACGCATACCAAATACCTATAATAATATGACACAATACATTTAAAAAACAATTATTTTCAAAACTCTAATTATTTTTAATTATCTATTTGCATTATTGTGTGGCAGTAATTTTTGTTTTTCGGTATTTTATTTATCTGCGACAGGATAAGCACAACATTTTCAAAGCTAGGTACCCAAAAGTTTTTATTATAATATATTTCATTTCACGTATTTTCTAGTCCGTTTGGTTCTTTTTTCGAGAGGGGTGTGTACAGTCGGCTGCTTAACGCGTGTTTTATTAAAACTGGGCCAAAAATCTTTTGCTCCGATTACTTTTCATCCAATTTTGGCCGGAAATAACGCGCAATCAAATCCCCGCGCTTATCAACAAAGCGGGATATCCGGCGTGACTTGCCAAGAGTACACCCCTTTTTTGTACTCCTGACGTTTTCGAAATATCGGTAAAAAGAGGAACGAATTGACGTTGGCTCGGTGTCATTCAGCACTAATTGACGGCCGAGAACCGAGTGAAAAACAAATTAGAGTTTGTACATAATTTATACACACGAATAATAAATACTCGAACGATATTGAGATAATGCGATGAGCGTGAATACGTGATAAAAACAAAAGTAGATTGCTAAAAACAATAAAGGGGTGAACAGTTAGCTTTTGGGTGCATAATTGATTCGAATAAAATATTTATATTATAATCTCGATCAATCATCAATAGTCTTCTAGTTCGAGTTTCTATAAAGTATTTTATTAATTTTTTTTTTTTATGAAAATAATTATCATGGTTTAGTATTAATTTATTGCGTTGCTTTTAGTACTTAAATTAAATATCTAAAAGTTAAAACTGACAAAAATATCTATCCACTCAAAAGTTATGTACTTGCACATTTTATTAAATTATATAATTTAAAAAATGTTTAAAATAGGTAGGCAGCTATTGAGTTTTTTTTTTGCTTATTTTTGTGATAAGAACTAAAGATAAATTTTCTATCGAACAGTAAACAAAGTTGCTAGACTCTTTTATTACTTGTAGAAAGATATAAGAACAATCACCGTAACGGAGTGAAAAAGTAACAAGAGTAGATTTGAGTCGTCAATTTTAATTTTCCAGAATTTTAACCAATAGTATAAGCTATTCAAATGATTTTAGAGAATGTAGCTTCAATAGGATCGTGACTACGATAATTTATAGTACAATGGTATCGTGGCCATAGATCCCAATCATAATGTCAGTTGTTCATTTGTTTGCCGTAAATAATGTATAAAGGATAGGTGCGAAGTCGCTGTCATGTGCGACACTGGAATTGCAGTGTTATAAATAATTCGTCTATATTATTATAATACTATAATATGCTTGCTTGTTTAGTATAAGTATTGCCACTGCAGCGTTTTATAGTGTTAAGTTTTACAAGTTATAACTTATAAGGTTACCATCGCTTGCCGTCGTGATGCATATTGTTTGTTAAATGTTAAATAATAATAATATCCGCTTTATACCTATTATGTAATATTTTTCGTCGGGTTAAATTTTATTCGAATCCACTTCTATAATCGTAAAATCCGTGGCGCAAGTGCAATATAATATATACTATAATGTATGCCTATTTCTATATAAGTATACAATATACTGAACCATCATATCCGCCTCTGCACCTCGCGGCGGAGCCACGCGAACTTTGCTAATAACGTTAAACTTTATTGACTTAACAAATTGTAACAACTGTGTATATGGTTTCTATTCGAAATTCGGCTGATTTATTAATGACTGTAAAACGCATGGTTTCCTAATGAATTTCACTAGAATGGAAAGCAAATCTGAATCCCTTCGTATTTGTTTACGAACGAAAATACCAGCACGCAATTACATTTCGACCGAGATGAACCCTTCGAATGAATATTCTGCAAATTATCTTATATGCCGTACATGAGCCGTTGTTAAAAAAATACGACAACAAAAACATTTTCGCTCTATCAACGACTGACTTAGGTCGTCCTCGCAATTTCAAATTTTCTCCGTTTCGGTAAACTTCCAAGTGCGCTTTAAACATCCGTTATTGAATTCAAATGCACCATGTATGTATACACGACGTAGTCATTTTCTGGTGTTATTAAATGTTACGGAATAAATTACTTAATTATCTACAATTTCTACGCGAAATATTCTCTTTCTAATAGCTTGCAATTGTCTCTACTCTAACTATATATTATATTGATGGTTTTCCCTCTCTATCTAATTTTATGCATTTAGTTCGTTAAAGTTATGTGGTCCTAAAAAAAGCTATTTATTACGCTCTTTTGATTCGAATTCATACAATTTATACAACTATATTAAAACAATACCTCACATAGTACAGTATAAATTGTTTCCCTGAAGAATTTACGAATATAATGTATATTTGTTATACGTTTTAACTTCAATAGTTTGACATCGTTTATGAGCGTTGTAAACTAACAAAGCCAGAAAATAATTTTTTAAAACATAAATACATTCTATAAACAGTAATATAATAAATTCTTAAGGAATGAAATCATCAAAAAATATATTGGTAGTTTGTATTCAAATGTTATAACATCATAATTCTAATAAGATATTTTAAAATATTTTGGAATAATTTTATGATTAGATTACTATCAACAATATCTAAAAAAAGATAAAAACGTAATTAATTTCCTTTTTAGTATAGATAATAAGATACTTTTGACTTATAACAAATGTGGTTTTTATATTATATCAAGTTTACGTTTACCTATTATACACTACAATTTTATTATTCTTATTTATCGATACTTCAGTGTTTGTATATGTCTATAATATATTATTTATGTGTATAATATTATTTATTCATAGCACGGCAATTCTGCAAGATAAATTCTTCATAAACAAACACTTGACTGATGTGAAACGTGTCCGTTGGTATCCAGGTAGCCCCGAGGACAACCATCTCGTGGTACTCACCAACAACAAAAACTGTTTACGACTGTTCAAGGTAGACAAAGGTACCGGTAAGCTCGTGTCCATTTGGCGACTAGGCCCACAAACTTCTCGGATATTGGCTTCGCTGGGCGACACAGCTGTGGACTTTGATTTCGCACCGCCCATACTCCTTGGCGACCGAATCCAATCGGAACCGTCGATCATGTGGCCAATACTTGTATTACAAGGAAACGGTAAAATAACACAGTATAATATAATATAAATAAACTGATACCAGATTTGGCTAATTTTTAAAATAAAAAAGTAGGTAATTGAGTATCGCTTTGCTGTAAATTAAGTGCCCGATCACTTTTATGGATGTATTAAATTTAAATTCAATGATATATCATTATATAATATAAAAAGAAAAAATTCTGAGCGGAGACGATCTGTCTGAGTATCAGCCTATATCACAAAGTATATTTCATGATTTATAATAATATAATATTTGCTGTACAAGTTTTAAGTTTCCACGAATAATGTATTTGATTGAAAATAAAATAAACATTGTTATTCATTGTTAAAATACGTAATTTTGTTTAATTTTAACTTCTTCAAGTCTATAAAAAATAATTTTTTGTATTTTTAATTTTTTTTAGTTCCAGTATGAGATACTTATGAGAAATATAATAATAATTTTTAAACTTAATTTAAAAAATTTATTATTTTTTAGTACAAATTATTTGAAGTTAATAATTTTTGTAATCTTTCAAATTTTGTAAAAAAATTTAAGTTCAAATGCATGTAAAAAAAAAATTATGCTTTTTGTAGTTTTAAAAATTATGATTAATCAAATAATTTTTTAATGAAATTTTTAGAAATATAACTAAAAAAAAAAAAATAAAAATTTCTATTTTCTATAAATTTGCAAATATATCTAATTTGTACTGAGGTAGAAACAAGATATAATTTAATATTCAAAATCTTTTTCAAAAATAAAAATCCATGTATTTTATCTACTATATTTATCATACATACGCAGCTATACATAAAATAAATAAATTAAAAAACACATAATTATAAAATCAACATATTCAGCGGAGTGCTCAGAATTTAAAATAAATTTTTACTATATCTATATATACCTACCTACACAACATTTTAAAACGTCTGTAATTACAGAAATTTTCAACGTTTAAATATACTTATTTATTATGGTTTCATATTAAATTAATTTTAATCAAATAATGGCCGATTTCTGATGTTATGATGTGTTTAAACTTTTTCCAAACAGTAAAAAAGTTAATTTGGTAATAAAGTTAACGTATTGTAATGAGGTAGACATATAATTACAAGCAAACTTTTTTCTTTTCGATTTTATTAAAATAAACCCGTGTTTCATTGAAGTGTATCAAAATATGTAGTCCTGCGGGCTGCGTACGAGTTGATTCCCGGATCATTATAGCTTTTTTTTTTTAATCTTTATTCAAATATTCAGCCTATTAGCGTAACCCAAAAAGCACCACAAGGAGATTGGATGATAAGTTTTTCAAAAATATTGTTCTTTTTAGTTTTTTCATATTTTTACTTATTAATTATTTATTGTATTATATTTATTATTAATTTTAAAAAATTTAGTAATTTGGTAAAAATGTATAACACATTGTTTTTAAAAATTGGTATCTAATATGAGATTACCAGTATACTATAACATTACTTCTTTTAAAAAAATTGTTTTTTCTTAGTTTTTCTTAGATTCCCTAGTTCCATTGCTCCTGAATTGTATATTGATATAGAACAATAAGGAATCAACTCATACATATCTCTTAATGACCCGGGAATCAACTCGTACATAAAGTTGGTCTCGGAAATCAACTCACTTACACCGGTTCTGCGATATATTTGTTTTGATTTTAAAAATCCTAGAACTTTTATAAAAATATATAAATAACTTATGTATTATGTTGTCTTTCTCAGGAGAAGTGTTATGTATGAACACGACCGTAGATGACTCGATGAACATTAAGTCTGCAAAAATAACTGGTCCATTGACCATGTACCCGCCAGCCGACGACAACTACAGCGAGGACGCCTGTTCCATTCTTGTCATGGATACCATACCACCCTCTGTCGTTATAGCATCCAACTTCGGTGAATTATACAATTGCCTCCTGTTGCCAGACACCCAAACCAAAGTCAGTGTTTTCCATAATTTTATTTAGGCACCTTACTTATATACAACTATTCTATGTTGATTTATTATTTTAAGGGTAAAAATTAGAATTTTTATAGAGCTTCAAGTTTAATTTTTTTTCTATTTATATAAAAAAGTTATTTGAATCATACAAAATAGTAATAAGTTATTTTTTAATAACTTGTAGAGCAATATTGTTTTTTTTCTGAATTTTAGGTAGAGCTTTTCTTGAAATGTTTGCATATTTTTTTAGTTTTCGCAAGTTTTCAAGATATCAAAATCTCAGTCTTATGATTATTACAGTTAGTAGGTATCAATCTTAGTCAATGAGGCTATAATGATATATATGCTGCAGGGTTTGTTGTATATATTACGTATAATAGTAATTGATGTACCTGTGTATAGAACAACCGATTGTGTTAGTATTAAATGTTAAAAGTTTAGAGGTCCGCAAAAGTTTGTGATCCACTAAGATCTGGAAACTATTAAGTGAAACCAACCGTCGAATTAGTTTGTCAAACGAGCTTAACCCCTATTGTGGTTAACGATAATTAACGATGGTTTAATCTAACCGTAAAATAATACATTAACCATTAACGATGTTTCTTTATTGTTTTCTAACCCGCAAGTACTATGTACACCGATTAAACAAGACAAAATATTATACTCAAATTTTTAGACTACCTACCTTTAAAAAATTAATTTTTCTATAAAATCCCACCTACTTTTTACACAGAAATTTGATATATCATATATTATTACCATATTAAAATCATATTAAAAAAATGTTCTCTTTCTGTTTGTATGAGAAGTATAACAATAATGCATTGAGGTAATAATCTTTTTTTTTAACTTTTATTTGACTGTATATAACACAGTATATTAAACGATGCATTGCGCGCAAAATATAGAATTCAAAAACGCGGAAAAATACAATATAGAAAAAAATAATAATAAGAAGAATCGTTTAAAATACGTAACCAAAACTATAAAATCTAAAAATGAACGTTGTTTGCGTGGTTAGAAATAAGCTATAAACATTAAACACCCATAGCTCCTAGAATTGTGTACCGTTTCCGTGATATCTACTAAGTATCTACTAAGTATTGTTGAAGGTTAAGTCCTCCATATAGAGTTGTTTTTATCGTTTTATCTAAATAATTTAGTTAATCTACAAACTACATTTTTATTTTAGGCTATAATATACATTATACGTCTCAAATTCTTAATATTATTCATGTTTTAGAACGATGATGAATATGAGCCTAGTGAATATCAACACAAATACAGTTTGCATATAATTGAAACCATCGAACTAGAGTTGGGCTTAAACATAGAGGACAATGGCGAATATGACAGCTCCAACACGATACATTTGAAAAGAGACGCAGCCGTCACGTCTAGATATTGGTGTTTACACAACACTGGTGTACACTCGGTTACAGTACCGCTTACAGAGTTACTGGACGAGTTTTCAAAAACCACAGCTGGTATACCTACTATTAAAATTGTCAATTATAATTTATAACTTTAGAAATAGAATGTAAATGAGTAATGACAATGCTATCTATTAGCTAAAAACTCGATTCATGTCTGATAGATTTACAATGAATGCAATATAAATTTTATTTTGTCTTTTTAGGCCATTTTTTTAGTATAATTTTTAATTAACCTGTTTTTTTTTTTTGTAATTTTTCTAAAAATACATTTTTAAAAATATATTTTTGATTATTTAAGGTTTTTTGTTGTGATTAGATTACATGTGTTATGAATTATGATTCTTGCTAATTATGATTCTTGCTTTTGTCAAGTATTTTATTTATAGACAATATAGTATCAATTCGATATAATAAACAAGATTTAATTGACATGACGTATAGAACGCTGTATTATTAATTACATTAGACATATATAATATGTATTTTATTGTAGATTCTTTTGAAAAGAAATGTTTTACTACCTTAACTAAATTATTATTTATTATCATTATTATTATTATTTTTAGACGATTTCCGTGGATCACCCGACATACAAGGACAAAGTTTTGTGGAATATTACATTTGCACGGGTCTTATGAATGGCGAAACGAAACCTATCAAAGGGTTCGCTGTCCTAAGCTTTCCTACTGACTTATTAGTCACTTTGTTGAGCAACGGCGAAGTCGTAACTCAAGCTATTCCAGATTTCCATTATAATAAACTGTCTATTGCTAATATATATATGAACGAAGACAACACCGCTTCTGAAGACCAAGTAGATAGTTCTGAAAACGTAAGGTCGTCAATTCAAATTATAATTCATAAATAAATTGTTTATTTTTGGTGACTTGATTTCAGTGTATTTAAATACAAAATCTAAAATTTTACATTATGTATGATTATTTTATGTATTAATGATTAATGTTTGTTTAGGTTGACAAAGATGACTTCAGTTCTTTTATAGCTGCACTACTACAAAAAGAAAATGGTACTAAAAATACAATTCTAAAATTAGGATCAGATCTTCCCAAAGAGATTGTGGTACAGGTAAATAATACTTTTACATATTTGATTTTAACAGTAATACTGCAGAATTTAAATTTTTTTAAATAAAGATGGCTTATTTTTGAACTATTACATTTAGATGGTTTTACAAACTATGAACATACGAAGAGTCACATTAAATAACCACAAAATAGTTTCTGAAGAAATTGAACGAAGAGTGCGCATGCTTACTAAAGCAAAGGAAAGGCAGTTGCAAGAGATGCAACGATTGGGAGAAGCTCGGCAAAAATTACAAGATGATGTGGAAAATAAAGCTGAAAAATTAGATGAAATTAATAACAAACAAGAAGAATTGACCCAAAGGTAATTTGAAGCGTTCATGGTTTATTTTAAATATCATAAAATAGCAAATTGAAATGTTTTTTTTTAATTTTGCAATCAACAGTTAACACGCTTCTGTTTTATTTAATATGTTAGATATTTGGGGCTTAGGGCTTGAGTTATATGTTTAGCAAATATTAAACCTAATAATATTTCAATGAACATCTATTAATAACCTTTTTAATACATAATATTATAAAGTAAACCTTTCTAACATTAACAATTACAAAAAAAAAAAATATTTTATTTATTTAGAGCTTCTTCAATCCTTTTAAAACTAGTCTCAGCATCACCTGATAGTATTTCAATAAAAAAGAAAAGAGAACTGTTGGAATCTTACAAAACTAAGATGGATTTGATGAATAAACGTATTGAAGAAGCTAGAGAAAAATGGAACATAGTGCAAACCGAATCAGCAGCATCTGTATATAAACAATTATACGGAACCCGTTCATTAAAATTAACTCTTGAACAAGAACTAGTTATTAAAGGAAATTTATCCGAAATGTATGTGCACAAAGTGAACTATTTAATATATAACATGTTATATTTGTATTTCAATCAGATATGTAATAAATATTTTTTTGTAGGGGATCTACAATTTTGGATTTAGAGAGAAAAGTGAGAGACTTAAGAACCGTAATTAATACTTTTGCAAGTTAAAGATACAATATTTACAAGACTGACCAACTGGTTACAAGATATTTATTTTTCAAAAATGTTCTAATTTTTTTTTTTAATTTTTTCTGTTAAATGCCTATTAAATTTTTGGTTTTTTGATATCTCAAAAACTAAAATGTAAATATGATAATTTAAAATGCATTATTAATAAAACATTCATTTACCATTATTATCTTTATTTTATCAATGAATATAGTGAATATACCCAATAAACTACAATATCATTTTTCACTACCAATAGATATACTATTTTTTTTTTTTTTTTTTGCTAATAATACTTTAAAATTTTAATAGATACTACTTTTACCTGTGTTAATGTTTTACATTTTATATAAAAGAAAAAATAAATAAATATTATTATGTAGTTAGTAGATAAAAAATTTTAAAATATAATTATAAAAATCAATTATATTTTTCTTATTGTAGTGTTCGTCATGATAATAATTTGAAAGGTAAATAAAAATATGTTAGGAAATAATATTTATTAGAAACAACTAAATAACACACGATGGCAAACACGCGGACTAAACAAAAACTGAATAATACTACTCATACACATTACACACTACCACAATGTATATAAATATAATTATCTGTATAATATATATTTACATATAATATATTATTACATAAATCCATAAATGTCCATATACTAAGAAATAATTTTATATACCTATATAATGTGTATATTACATTGTTATAATAATAATAATAATCAATAGCTATTTCTCAACTCTGTGTTTTCCATTATACAATTTGTATGGTTCCTTTTTGACTCTATATGGGATAAATAAGCTTATTGAATATACACAAAAAAAAATTAATAAAAATTTACCTTCCTCAAAAAACTTCCGCCCAGAAAGGAAAAAAATCACATAATTAGTAAAAGTCCAAACTACAAAAATCATTTCGAGTTCTAGGTTTTAGCAAAATCATTTGGTAAATGTCTGAAATTCTGACTTTTACCGAAAAATTTACATTAAATTATTATTCAATTATTGTCAAATCACTATTGCTAGAATAGAAAAGTGAAAAATAGATTATGAATAAAATAAAAACTTTATTCTTTTATTCTAATATTTCAATTATTCTCATTCATTGTATTGTTCTTTAATTTTACTAAAATAGCATGCTTTATTGTAATAATATCTGATATTTTGTACAGGTATAATAATTTATGGAATTTACATATACTTTTCAATTACCATTTAGTGTCAATAAACGACCCTGGATAAGGTCATCAAATAGTGTAGGTTATAAATAATAATTATCATTTTTAAATTTACTTTAAAGGTTTTTATAAAATACAAATATGAAATTTTTACTGGAGCAATTACTACTCCTATCATACAATTTAAGGGAAATTAAAATAATAGAAAAAAAAAATGAAGTCATTCACTCACTTTTCTAGCTGTTGCCTGTTGATGGTGTATCCAAAATTACATTTTCTTATTTACTACATATCCACTATAAGTGATACAATTAGAATTATTTCATAATTTAGGTAAATTATACTTGTTTATTCCAAGAATAATATGGTTAACATGGACTACATACTATTTAATATAAACACTCTAAAAAATTTTTTTATTTTATTGTTTGAATAATTATCATAAAAAATGATATTTAACCCATAATTAGTTATCTGAAAATAGTTACACAGACAATCACATAGGGGCATATTAATACAAAGTTTGAATTTCTTTATATTTCCTAACCTGATAATGATATTTGTTAAAATTATATTTCTATACAGTAGCTAAAAATTGTGACACTAATTTTAAAAACTCCTGAGGTTTTTCAGCATGTAACCAATGACCGGCACCAGTTATATAATCAAATTTAACTAAAGGGAATATCTGTTTGATGGCTTCATGATCTGATGGTTTCAAGAAAAGTGAATTTCCGCCTCCAATGAAATATGTTGGCCCATTATATGTTGATTGCACAGGTGGAAACACAGCAAGCCCTTTTTTAAAATTAACATTGATAGATTCTAAATTTATCCGCCATTGATATTTTTTGTTCACTTCAATAAGATTGGTTAGGAGGAACTGTCGAAGTACTGGACTCTGTATAACATAAAACAAAATTTATTAATAAGTAAACAATAAATAGTTGTTAATATTAATATACTATATTATTTATCTCAATTTCAACTATTTTATACTAACTAACTGAGTTATACATCACTATATTAATCAAAACCCCATGCTAACAGCAACACAGAAAGAGTAATGTACACATACACAGCAGGTAACACATATCACTACAGAAAAATTAATATTTCAAATAATTCTTTAATTAATAATTTTTTTTAACTTTTTCATTAAATAAGTTATCTAAACATCAAACTCTAGAGTTTAAAATAAAAATCACATAAATTGGTTTGGTATAACTTTAGACAAAGCTATCCAAAGAAATCATCTCAAATTTTAATAATATTAAGGTTAAGATTATCATACATTAAATTTTAAATTCCAATCTTAAAATATTTTTAATAAAAATATTTATTTTCACGTCAACATTTAAAAAAACCTTAGATTTATTTCTGTAGCTGACTTGATGAAATTAAATAGTTTTTTCTTACTAATTGTTAAAAAAATTACAGTGAAAAAATAAAAATTAATTCAATGTATAGATAATAATATTATACTACATAAAAAAAAAAACTGCAACATGAGTTAAGTTTACTCATGTTAATTTAATATTTTTATAATATTTAGTAAACTAAAACATATTGTGAAATATCTTCCTTAAAAATCTATATCTCTTTGTGGTACTTAGTAGTTTAAAAAACATAAATACTAAAAATTGTTAGGACTAATATTATTTACACAGAGCTTTCTCTATTGCCGGTTAATCAGGCAAATAAATATAGTAAACAATTGCTTAATTATACCCAACAACCAATTTCATAATTCAACAAAGAATGAATAAATATTATATGTTTAGTATACTATATTTATAGTATATATATTATAATAATAATTAGCAGTATAGTTATTCATAATGATATAAATATACAATAAATAATTAAGACTAATATCATTTGAAAAATAGATAACCTTAAAGGCTTAAATAATTATTATTTGAACTGACTAATTAAAGATTGATTATAATTATAACTTAACATACCTCTATTGAACTTTTCATATGTTCATCTGCCAATTTCCGAACTTTTGATATAGGTCCATCAATATCTAAATTAACACCTCTTAAGACATCTATAATACTTTGAATATCACTCACTTCTTTGCTGTTAACTGGTGATATATCGACTGGTATTAGGGATTCCACGAGTTCTGGCTAAAAATATTTTGCTGTTTATTTTTTAGCTGGTATGTAATTAATACGTATAGTAATATTAAAACAAACCTTACATAGATGACTGCTAAGTACATCATTGTTCTGCCACCCATGCTATGACCAATTAATGAGGCTTTTTTCACACCTAAATCTTCCATTAAAAATTTAACATCTTCAACCATAAGCCGATATGATTGCTCTAAAGTATGTGGTGAGTCTCCGTGATTTCTTGAATCAACAGTAATTACCTTGAAACAAATTATAATTTAAGAACATTTTTTTATTTTATATTTATAAGAGATTTGTAATAATTATAAAGTCTTTAACATTAATAAAATACATATATTCTCGCATAAAATGTTATGGGTAAAAAAAATTAAAAATTTAAAGTAACAAACTAATAGGTAATTTTTTATTAATCTAGTAACTTAAATAATCATTATTTTTTAATATACCAAAATATTTCAATGCATCAAACAATAATTATAAAAAAAAAAAAAAGTAATAACAGGAAACAATTAACCATCATATAATATATTAAATTCATTAAATAAAATAAATTAAATAAGTAAATTAGATAACAGAAGTCGAGACAGAAGTATTAAGGAGATAAAAAAACAATGAATAGTTCTGCCTGAAAAAAAAATGATTTAACAACCAGTTATAATTCTGAAATTAGTTTTATATTTTGTTTGGCAATTTATGAATATAAAATAAATTTTTTTAACAAAAAGCAATAGTTTATATGAGGTGCTTGTATTAGGTATCTAACTAATAAAAACTAATTGAATATACAGTCACTGATTGTATTTCAAATTTAATCTAAGGTTAGTGTTTAACCTTTTTACTAACTTTTATTAATATTATATACATTTTTAATCTTTAATTCATTAAAATGTGTTAAGATGAGACTAAAAGAATAAATAATAATCATAATTGATAGCATTACAAGTCTAAACTTACAAAATTTTAAACTTAATAATTAGAGTTAATTTTAGATTTATAAAATGTTAAGACAAGAAATTTTTCAATAAATCTATATAAGCAAATAAAAACACAATATGACAAAATTTGATGGTAACTACTACATTTATATAAGTATCTAATTACTTATTAAATTAAAATGGTTAGTTAGTTATTTTAATACTGAAAATATAATTATAATATTTTATTATACAAAAATATTAATCATATTTTTTTAAACATACTGTAATTTTTTTTAAACCAATAGGTAGATATGCATTTTATAAAAATACAAATACATACTTTTCTGCGGGTCATATTGTGAAGGGATTTTGACAAACTGTTCCAATTGGACTTGCAACCAAACAGACCGTGCATGATGATGATGGGCGGTTTTTGTCCACCATCGGCAGCCGATTCGTATGATGTGAACGACATTTTTATGGGTTCCAGTTTGGTGCTCAACGATCGCCAACATTCCGAAGCCATTCGGCTTTCCTTAAACAAACATGTCCAGGGCAGTAAAGCCTTGGATTTGATCATAATGGTATCAGAGAAACTTCGGAGTGAACTCGATGCCGTACGGTCGACTATAGATGGATAGTGTGTAATTAAACAGGAAATCCAACCGGAAATTCGACGACGTCCAAAACGTCCAATTCAAAATATTGAAATGAATAATGAATATTAAATAAGATGATGTAATATCTTGTAAACTACCTATAATAAAATAATAATCGTAATTCGTAAGAACGCTATGAAAAACTGCTGTTAGATTAGAGATAAAAAAAATATGATAAAAGAATTTGCTGATTATGTCCAAACCTATTAATAGTCATGGTTTACTGATAGCTGAAAGCCGGTTTCGGTAGGGCCTTAGTTTCGGTGATTTACGAAATTTCATTCTAAATTTTTTCATGGATTCATCTGAGTGGTAGCGCAGTGCTCTCTACCAACGTTGTTTCAAAAAACCACCATTGATGGCCTCTTAATTTTCGCCAACACGTGGCGCTGCAGTATATAACTTTTGTTTTGAATTTGAAACCAATTTTACGAACTTAACACTTTTGAGTTCTGAGTTCTGACCAATATGAAATTTACTTTCCAGTATCTTGCAATAAACAACTAAATCGTCTTCATATTTATTTTACACATCGGTAGGTTATCTGAAAAAAAAGGACATCAGATAAAAAACCTTAGCGCAATAATATCTTTTTATTTCGGAGGAGAAGGTTCAGTTCCCTCAGCTCCTCTCTGGCTACGGCCACTGCAGTATACTATCGAGATTTTTTTATTATATCATGAATATATCACGTATACTCTGGTCTTTATGAATCTACAAAAAAATTAGTTATTGCGATTTCTATTTTTATTGAAAATCAAGTAAAATATAGTTTACCTACCTAACTACCTACATCATTATTTTCATATTATTATGAGAGCATATTATACACAATCATTCTTTACAATATATAGATTGTAAATTTTCAGTAATAAACAAAATGTATGATAAAAAATGTTCTTGCGATCGAAAGAAATGTTAATTAATTGCGTTAAAACTTAAATATAATTTCCCTTTTGCGATGAAACAAGTTTTTAGAGTGCTAAAGGAATACTAAATTTACAGCAATTATGGTAATATTATAGTGGACACAATCAAATTATAAATGTCTATAAGACTTATACCGATTCCTATCCGATATTTTTATTCATACGGAGACAAAGAGTTCTAATCAAAGTGTTAAAATTTATAATTTAACAAAGTAAAACCACGTATATTTTAACTAGTCACAATGTTAGGTAGGTACATAATGAATGTCTTACAAAAATACAACTTATACAATAAAATAGTTATTTTTCGGGTAATAACTGTAATACGAATTGCGATGGCGTCATATTTCACAAGAAAAATGTTTGTTCAATTCTCAACAAAAATTTAACAACTAACTTGTCGGATATTGGTTGAACTGCTCATATCTTACACAACGCAATGTAAACTTGTACAGATATTTTTCTAATCTACATTACATAATACAATTTTAGTATTTCATATTTCAAAATAATTCACTACTCATCCCATTCACCTAATTACCTTACTTTTAACTCATTACGAAGTAAAGCTTTTTTTTAAATTTGAGATAAATGTGCAGTGTCAGAGCAATCATCGGGGCGAGTGGGGCACGTGCCTCACAATTTTGGAGCCCCGTTATTTATAGTGTTCCCACCTGAATGAAACCAAAAAAAAATCAAGTTCACTTTTGAATTTTAATCATAAGTCTTATTATTACCCAACATACCCATACCCAAGTATCACAGTAAATTTAAGTTGACTTCTACCAGACTATTATTGTTGGATACGTTAAAAATACAATATTTGTTAAAACTAAAATGTTTGACATTTTTATCGTTGTTATCTGCTTATCGCATTTGATGTAGCCAATTATATATTTTTGGATTTTTGTATGATGTTGAAAAACTTTATGTCCCTGATTAAGAAATTTTAAATTGTTTCAAAAATTTGGAAATACGTTAGAGAATGACATAAAAGATTTAATTGATAAAATACTACACCGCTTCAAGTACTAAATGTCTATGTGAAATAAAAAAAACGAACGCATTTTCCAACTTGAATATTGCTTTACGAATCATGTTAACAATTCCGTTTACGTCAGATGGTACAGAGAGAATATTCTCAAAATTAAAACTTATTAAAACATCCTATTGACGAAGTATTAAATTACAACATAGGTACTTATTGGACTGTTTGAACTTGCTACAATTTGTATAGAAAAAGAACTTCCAAAACAACTAAATTAAGAAGATTTAATAAATGATTTTGCATCCAGAAAAGCTAGAAAAATTAAAGAATTATAACTGACAAATGACAATATTTTATTTTAACAATGTAATTTAAAGTATTATAAATTGTACAGCACACTAATTATTTTAAACTTCCTTTATAAATTAAAATTATTACTCATCTATTAATTATTAATCATTTAATAATATCTAAAAGTAGTTATTAATAATATTTTTTTTTTATATTTTATAATGACGACGATTAAGATAATACGTTTATTTTCTATGCAAATAATATGATAAATAATATATTTATCATTAATTGTTTTGATTTTATTTACATACCTATAATGTACAGTAATTATTTGTTTTAAAATCCATAAACAAAATTACCTTTTGAATTAATTCTTAAATTAATTTAGAATGGGGATGCAATGTATAAGATAGGAATGAGGGTCCCACATTTTTTACTTGACCCGAGCCCTATAAAACCTTGCGTCGGCACTGTAAATGTATGACACTATATAATTACTATAACTGTTTATAACACATTATGATAAGTGAGCATTTCCAATGCTCATACAGTCATACTTTGATACTTCGGACTTCGGAGTCAACATTCGTTAACATAGTATAGTTAACATAATTCATATTCTCGATTCCAGTACTCATCCATTTGCTTTCATGGCTGTTATGGTGTTTTGACTGTTTTCTTGTTCATTATCTCAATGAATTTAATTGATATTGTTATCAATGTTATCACCTACTATTACTGTTGCGCTTAGACCATATTGTATATTTGTATAATATGATCTAAGCTGTTACGGAACTTCGACAAATACTACTATAGAATGATACTATTACTGAGTAACTGAGTACTGGAAGTGTTTTGAACGTTAAATGTTAAATTAAATTTCTGTTAAATCAAATACTCACATTGTTTGCGTTATTAAATAATATCTTAAATTTTTACTTAGTATGAGTAGTATTGTTTTTTGATCCTTATAATTTATGCCAAAATAAGATTAATGATGATTGTTGATTGAATGTTTACGTATTACTCCAGCAATGGATAACAATACTTTTGATGTCAATCTTGAAGTCGACTACGACCAAGGATCGGTTAAAAATTTCGCGTCAACAAATAAAATCAGAGATGATTCTGTCGTGAGAAAATATTTTTAAAATTATTATAACAATAGTTGTCAATTATCAGATTTCATGGTTTTTGTAGTATGTTACTTTTATAAAAAAAAAATTGAATTAGTGTTGCTATTAGTTATATTAAGATAATTTTGTATGAAATTACAAAGATGTATACATCTTCAACTCTCGATTTTAATTTATACACAAATTATCTAGATATAAAAAATATTGAATTTACTTTATATGCTATAATTTTTAAAAATTGAAATTATTTTATTCATTATTCAGTTCATATTTTGTTATCCTTATTAAGCTTAACATATTATTTATTAGTTTATATGCTACATTATATAAATTAAATAACTTGCATGGTTATTTTCATATAAATTACAATTATTATTATTTAAATTAAATTTTAGGTATGTTTTATTATTGATTATTGTTAATACTAATTTATTATTGAATTTAAAAAGAACATATTACATAAAAAAAAATGATATTTTAAGTGTTACTAAGTTTTTTTTTCTGTTTTTAGGTAACATGTGGTAAATGCAAAAAACAAATGTTATATCAGGAGTATAATTTTAAACATCGTCAGATTCATTATGACCTCTGTTGGATTATGGGCGTTGAAGATGAAATTGTACACTTTAAATTTAAATATTTATAGATGATTTATAATTTTTTTAATACCATTGTATTTTATAGGATTTCACAGATACGTCAAAAGTTCAAGCAATATTAAAGAAATCTAAAATTAAGTCAAAATTTATATGTGAATGGTGTGATGCTGTTAAAATGACTATTTCTGGATTTGCCAACCATCTAAATAAATGTAAACATATTGTAAGTACTTCCCTAATATTATATTAAATTTATTCACGAATTAATTTAACAGGTAATATTTTTGTAACTTTTGAATAAAATGTTAAACTATTTTTAATAATATTATTTTTTGAGTAATAGAAAAAAAAATTTGCTATTATGTCATATTTTATTGGGCAATTTGCTGAAATTCTCATTGCTGATTCAGATTAATAATAAGTATTATATGACATTTCATTTAAGTAATTATAAAAACTAATTAACTTTTATTTACCAATTTTTATGTTTTTTTATTAATGTTATTTTATACTATTTAAATTTTAAGAGTAGTTTTTCCATGTTGAAAAGTTAAAGTTTAGTTTTTGTTTTTGTTTTACCTCTTGCTATATGTTATATATCTATTACTATAGGAACTATTTTAAACTATAGAGCTTGTTTTTACTTTTAATTTAACAAAGATACCTACAACAGCTTCTACAGCAATAGCTATTGGATTATTGATTTTAATTTATAATTTGACAATTACAACATAATAGCAAGGTATAAACACTTTATTTCCATGGTTTATTTTCTGTAGTTTTTTTTTTTTTTTTTGTTATCTTTTAAATTTGTTTTTATAGAGAAAAATAGTTTACTGACAGTTAACTGATACAACATATGACATTTTTACAAATAATTTAGAAAAACATTTGTTTTAAAAATGAATGGTTATTTTAAACATTATATATTTTTTACATAAAATTTTCACCAGAACAATTATTAGTAAACTTTTCACTCTTATTAACAACATAACCACATTTATTTAAAAATGTTCTTGAGTCATGATAAGTTTCAACTTATGTATTATAGTTCTATGGTATATAATATAAATATATATATTTTTTTACAATGTGTTGTATCAACATTTAAAAATTAATTTTCTTTTTTAGACTGTTTTGAATAAAAATAATAAAGTTTTGAACAAGACTAATGTTGGTCTTAGCACATCATCTATTACTCATGATAATGGCCCTGAGGTAAGTAATTAAATTAATATATATGTAACATAGCTAACAGAAATATTAACAATTTTTTATTAGCCTCTGCACCGATTTGTTATGTAGCGCAAGACTTAAGTAAAAAAAAATAGTAATAGTAGTGTTCAAACTGTTATTGAAATATTGATATTTATGATTTTTTCATTATATTTATTACAGTGAAATACCTTATTATGGTTATCCACTTTTCATACATTGTATCCATTCCATGTAGAATGTAATAAGTCAATAAGTGGATAATCTACTATACTACAAATACTTACATTTATGGCATCATTCATAATTTCTATAAGTAATGAAAATAAAAAAAAAATTGTGTTTAAATTAATTGAATGGTAGAATATATTTTCATTGTTAGTTTCTAAAAATAATGTTTTATTCTTGTAAAATGTGCTACTGTACACAATTATGATTACTAATTTTAATATCCTAACAGCGTCTTATGATTTATTAATAGTTTTCATAAGAATTAAATTAATATGTGTATTTTAATATTTGTATTTACGCTTTATACTAAAATATTATAGCTAATTGTTTTTTTTTTAGTGGTTACATACTTGTATCATAACTTGCTTCTGATTTAGGTGTTACAAAAATGTAGATAGAAGTAAATTCAAAAATATTATATTATTTATTTAAAACTTTTTGTCATTTATGTCTAGGTATCATGTGGTCGTTGCAGAGATAGTATGACATATGAAGAATACAAAAATAAACATAGACATACTCACTATAATTTATGTTGGTTAGAAGGAGAAGAAAAAATAGTATGTTAAAATATTACCTTTATTATTTAATTTAAAATTTATGTAAGCAAATGCTAAATAATTATAGAACATTTATTTTTTAGGACTTTTTAAATGAGAACAAATTAGTTGAATTACTCCATGAAATTTTTCCAAACTCTACTGCTAAAAAAAAGTTTGTATGTGAATGGTGCAAAGATATAAGAAGAGGTGTGGTAGACTTTGCTTCTCATGTAAAAAAATGTACCATTGAACAAATGGTAGGTAATATTTTTTTCAACTTTATTAACCACTTTTACTTATGAAATTTTATTTACATGGATATATTTTTGGGCTGGTTTCAGTTAAAAATTTGTAAAACATTTATTATAATGTGAAAAATGTGATGATATGTGCATAATCTAGCAGTTGTTTCAGTTCAAGTTTGGTAAACTCAACTTAACTTCACTGCTAGATCAAACTATAGAAACATTTTTATAAAAATAGCATTTTCTTCATACCTATTATAGACTATATGACTATAGGAATTATTATTTTTATATTAATATTATTATTATTATAGTATTTACATTAAGATGGTGTATGTTAATCATATGTTGACTAGTGAATTTCGACAAGAAAAACACGAAAATAATAAATTTAATAAAATATTTAAAAATACTTCTTATTTTTTCATTAGTTAAACCAAAAAAGGAAAGTCTCACATATTTTAAAAACGAAAAAAGCAAAAAAAATTGAAAATTAATACTACATACCAGTGGTTGGCAATAGGCGGCTCGTGGGCCAAATCCAGCCCATGAAGGAAAAATAATTGGACCACAAAAAAATATATTTTTTTTAATAATGCTGGTTTTCCACGCATAATATATGTTTTATCTATTTTATGATGTATTTATAGATTACGATGGTGTTTATCGTTTATTGCTGTTTACAATAATAGTTGCGATAACACAAAAATTATTAACTAATATCTGAGTTTTTACTTGCCCTCAAAATTTTTTTTGAAATTTTCTCGACCTTCATAGAATTTAATTGCCAACACTTGCTATATACTTTTAATGAATTTTCAAAACAGGTCAAAAAATTTCATAAAAATTTAAAGTGACTTATTTTAAATTCCATCAGTTTGAGTGAAATAAACATTACTATAGAAAAACTTATTTTTATTCTTTTACTAACAAATTTCTAGATGATGTTACTCAATTCTAAGTCTGTCAAACATACTATAAATCATTGCTTGTAATAAAATTTCTCATTTCACTTTTCAGCGGACTGACATATCCTGAAATATTACACTTCCTTCTCTATATCATCACAAAATAACTAGTTTCATGCAAATTTCGTTAATGTAAAACTGACATTTACGTTTTGTTTATGGCTCAAAAAAAAATTATTGGACAAATTGTAAATGTGTCAATTGATGATTACAATCATATATAATCTGTTTTACCCAATCTTTGATTAATGTATTTTATCCACACATCAAACATAACCAGATTTATAAATTAAGCTACTTGTTAAATTAAAAAAAAATCAATAATAATTGAAATTGTAGCAAATTTGAATTAGTTATATCGTTTTCTAAGTGCAAAACAATGTTTATAATTCTATATTTTCAGTGGAGTGAAGATATTGTCCTTAGTGTTTTATATAAAAATAGTTGTCACTTGTATTGGTTTTTTATTTAAAAATACCTTTTTTTAGCTTGTACATCCCCGGGTTTTAGATGAAGAAAAATTAAAAAATAAAAACAATTCCACGGTATGTATATTGTTTGTATATTTATTGGATTACAATTTTTAATTAAATTTTTTCCTCATTTATTAAGATAATTTGTGGTTGTTGTAATAAAAGCATGAAATTTGAGGAGTATGAAGACACACATAGTGCAACTCATAACAATCTATGCTGGATAATTGGTGATGAAAAACCAGTAAGTAATTTTTTTTCCAGTTGTTTATTTATTTAAGATAGTATGGTAATATAGTAATAAGTTACATCTAATAAATAATATTACTCTTCATAATATACATTTGTATATTTATTACTGTTTAGTAATTAATGAATGTATCATATTTTCTTTTTCTTTTTGAAACCATTAATAGGTTTAAATTTTAAAATAACTAACTAGTTAGGACAAATATTTTAATAGTCTTCATTTTTAATAAAATTATCATTATTTTTATATTTTTTTGACAAAAATGTATCTTATTTAAGTGGTTTTTTATTTAATTTGAATATTATTATATAATTATGTTTGTTAATTTTGTTGTTTTTAATAACAATGTATTATATAATGTATATTTCAGTAACTATAAAATTTCAAAATCAATTAAAATTGTTAGATTTCCCAACTCGTATTATTATTTTTATTTTCGAGGTCTTTTCCATTATCTGCCACCCATTTTATCTTGGCTTGCGCACAAACCACCTATTTTACTTACAATAGTATTCAGGTTACATGGATGAGTATTATACTGGCTATTCTTAAATCTTTGGGGTGTAACTCAATCTTCATGAAAAGTGATACTTTTGATTGTAAAGGGAAACATACACTGGTAGGTCTAGCAAATGTTCTTATATGGTAGATAACAGATAACAGAACAGATCTTTGGTTTATATTTACCTAAATAATTGAGATTAAACTTTTATTTTTATTTTTAGGATTTTGATGATGAGAATGTTGTACAACAATTACTACGAAAAAAATTACCAAAAAATGCTGCACGCCAAAAAAAAGTTAAATTCATTTGTGAATGGTGTCAAATAGAAAAAAAAAGTGTACCTGGTTTTGCTAGTCATGTTAAAAGATGTGAATCTAGACCGGTAAAACTGTTAAATTAATTAATTAAATATTAAATAAATATTATATTATTTATATTGGATATAGGATAAACTGGAACTTTTAAACGAAACAGAAAATGAAAATGATATAACTAAAAAATCTGGTAAAGAAATTACAAAAGAAAGTGACGATTCAATAGTAAGCAGATTATATTTAATTAAAATGTACATTTTCTAAATCATAAGTTTAATATTAAGGTAACTTGTGGCCGCTGTAAAGAAAAAATGACTCTTTATGAATATCGTACTAATCACTATTCTAAACATTTTAATTTATGTTGGATTGATGGTGAAGAAAAACTTGTAAGTATAGTTTGATTAAATAAACTATATTATAAAACTAATATAATTATAATCTGTTATATATATATTTTTTATTAGGATTTAGAAAACTATGATACTGTTTTGAATAAATTGAAACAATTCATACCTTTTAGTGCTGTTCGTAAACGCTCAGTTAAGTTGTGTTGTGAAGATTGTAAAACTATTAAAAAAAGTATTTCCGGATTTGCCAGCCATGTAATATTTTGCAATAAAGCTCCTAGTGTAAGTTATATTATTAATTTAATTAGTGCTCTAGAAAAATATTCAAATATATAATTGTAGTTTTATATATAAAAAATTAAATAATTGTTGTAATTTTACCATGTATTGATTATCTAAATATAAATCCATTTTAAAATACTTATTTTTAGACTGAGTTTAGTGAAGAATTCATGTACATTTTTTTTTTTTTAAAACCTATTAAAATAGCAATTCTTAAATTAAGCAAATATACAAAAATTTGCATAAAATAAACACCAAACATTTACTTTCTCTAAATAAAACAATAAATTATTTTTTAGGACATAACACAATTATTAATAAGATGTGAAGACTGTGGAAATAAAGTTAAACCATCATCATTAATAACTCACAAACAGAAAAATTGTAGAGGTGTGAACAACATAGAAAATGGTAATGACTTCAACATAAATGAAAATGTAAGCTGAAATGTAATTTTTCTAAATAGTAGTAACATTGAATAAATATAATAATGTATTTAATTATTGCTTATTATATTTTATTCTTTTAGTCTAAAAGAGATTACAAATTGCGGCGTAAAAGAAGACCCCCAAATGTGTTAAGTTTTCATCCAGATACTAAATATATTACTGAATATTATGTAAGATTTTTATTTTCATTTGATATAAAAAATATATTTCTTAAATAATTTTCTTATAGGACTTTATGTGTCGTTTGTGTGATTTTATTACGATTAGTGTCAATGATATTGTGGATCATATTTTGAAGGTTCATGATATTGTTTTAAATAATAAAAAAAAAGATAATTTAGACAATTATACAATTAGTAAGTTTTAATTTTTGTATTGAATTTAACATTTTATTATGCATTGATTCTTATGTTTAATACACTGTCATTATTTTTTTTTTAATAGATAAATATCAAGTGCACAGAAATATATACTTAAAGCCTTTATTAAACTATTATAATTTGTAAGATCAAAATCATAACTTAATTAGTAATAATCTATTATTTATTTATTAGTTATATTTAAATCACTTTTAATTTTTAGTTTCACAAAAACATTTTGGAAAGATGTTTGTCACAAAGACTTTAAATCTGATGCTTTGCTCTTAACAAATGATGAAGCATTGAAGTATATACCATCTATTCAACAATCTTGCAAAATATTAAATTCAAATGATGAACATATATGTGTTGATCTTTTCAAGTCTGTTTATGTTAACGGTACATTATTTAGAGTATAAGGTTTCAATATTTTTAAATAATTCTTAATTTATTTTTAGGTATGCATTGGCTGTTTACTGGTGGACCTAATTGGGCTATGTCATGGTGTCCTCTTCCAAAGGAAGTACAAACACAGTATTTGGCAATATCATGTCATCCTAAACCAGATCTAGAACATAAAGAGATGGATGTTTACAAATATCCATCTCTTGTGCAGTTATGGAAATTTGATTCATTGAATAATGTTATGTAAGCACTATTTAGTAGAGTTTTATTTTTAATTCTATTCAAGTTTATTATAATAATATAATCATATTATTTGATCATCAAAAATTATTGCTTCATACATATTTTTATGTTTCTTTTTTAGTAATAAATCCACTTCTTTTACACCACATATGTCCTATGGTATAGCTCATGAGTATGGTGCTGTATGGGATATGGCATGGTGTCCTTCTGGAGCTTATGAACCCCCCCAAAAAATAGGATTGTTGGCATTAAGTACATCTTGTGGAGATTGTCCTGTATTTGCTATGCCTTTTGTTGATGAAAACTCAGAAATGTATTATTTTAAATGGAGAAAAAATGTATTATTAAATAAAAACTAATATTAAATGAACCTATTTAGGTTATCTATTTACTTGGCCAAGCATATAGTAGCAAGAAATTTTGAATGTGAATGGATTGAAGGCGGTGTACAATGCACAAAAGTTTGTTGGCAAGCAGTTTCACCATTCAAGTAAAAACAACTTTTTTATGATTTTTTACATTATAATATATTTCATTAATATAACCTAACATTTGGTAAAAATTTTCAACAATAAATAGTAATTTACATCAAATCATATTTTTAACCGTGCATTTTGATATTCATGATAATTTATAAGAGAATATAAAATTTGATTTTTTTTCTAAACACTACCTTTTGAGTACTGATATTTCAATTATCTAAACTTAAAAATCGTATCATTTTATTCCATTATATTATATTATTGTGAAGTATATTTAGTTGATTATTTTACAATCAAAACAAGGAATTATTGAAAAAAAAATATTGTTAATTGGAGGTATGGTAAAGGAGTGTTGTATAGAGTTTACATTTTTCAAGTGTTGCAAAATCTTTTTAATTTAATCTGAAAATGCTATTACATTTTAACATTATTTTTTCAGAACTCTTATTTGTGGATATTCAAATGGTGTTGTGAGTGTGTTCCATATAAATTTTAAATCAATATTTTTAAATAATGATATACTTTATCCAAGTCATACTTTTATAGCAAGTAAAAGTAGTATAACAGGTTAGAAAATCATTTATAATTTTATACAAATAATCTAAATTGTTATTTAAAAAGCATATTTTCATTTTTAAGGTCTATCCATGAATTATTTTAATACTTCAATTTTGGCTACTTCAGCAACTGATGGAAATGTTACTTTATGGGATTTAAAGTCTACTGAAAACTCAATATTTCAAAAGAAATCTTATTGTCCATCTGACTGTACTTGGCTTCAACAGTGTTACACATTGGTATATTGTAGTAAAGTTGTAAAGTAAGTTATTTGGTTTCATAGTAATATTAATGATTATTAATTATTGGCTAATATTTATGTATTATTTAATAGCCCTGTATTCTCAAAAGTGCGGACTATTAATTTTTCAAACTGTGATGATGATGTTGAAGGTTATAATCCCGAGTTATATGTTTTAAAAAGTGTAATTAATAGAAATCAAATACTCGATAACTGTGATCTTGTAAAGAATGACGAAAAAATAAATTCTAATGATACTAATGAAAAAAAAGCTCTTAATGAATCCAATTTAAGTAGTGATGATGAATCATATAAATCTGTTGATTCAAGTACATACAGTGATCAAGATAAATCAAATAATGCAGGAAAATCTGGAGATATACCAAAAAATACAGACGAAGAAGATTTTTACGGTCCTGGTTTTTATCAAAAGAGTACTCATTGGGTTTGTAATAAAGTTTTGAATGAATTTTATGTATTATAATAATTAATATTATAAATTTTTTTAGTCTGTTTCTACTTCAGATTGGATGAATGTTATAGCAACTGGAAATGAAAATGGAGTTATTTATGAAAAATTGTTTCTTTCAGAAACTAATAGTATAAAAAAGGGAAACTCTGTAAGTTATAAAAAACTTAGTTACAATAATGTACTAATTATAATCTTAACATAAAAACAAATAACAACAATCACCTGTCTATATATATTAAATAATAAATTATGTAACTGAATATGTAGAAACACTACATCAGTTATATGATTCAAATAAAGACAAAATACCTATGTAAAAGCATTTTTTTTTTTTAGAAACCAAAAACAAAAAAAAATCTGAATTAATTAGAACTAATTAAGTTGAAAACTTTACTAAAAATATTTTTCAAGATATTATATATTAGTTTATATTTTGTACTAATCAATTTATTGTTTTGAACAGTAGTATATGATAATTATCTATGATTCCAGACAATACTTCAATTAATGGTAAGACAATTATCTAATGATAATACTCAATCAGAGTATTCTAATGGTTATCGTTTTAAAGAAACAATTGAAAAATTTGGACTTGAATCTAAACTTGTAAGTGTAAATTATTTATTTTAATACTTTAAATCCAAATTTTTAAAAGTATTTATTCTGTTGCTAGTTTCTTTCTGATGAAAATGTACCGAACAATCAAGATGATAGCAAACCTTTGTTAAGATACCCTCTTGACAATATAACCAAGGTTAAAATAAAAATAATTTATTGCTACAAATCATAATTATAATTAATAATAGTTTTCATTATTAACAGGTATCTTGGAACCAAAATTTTAATTCTTTTCGTTGGTTGGCGATTGGAACTCAAAGTGGTTTTACTCTTGTATCACCATCTCAAGCAATACCCAATAGTTGTATTGATTCATTTTATAAAATAGTTTTAACTCCTGTTAACGACTGATGATATGACTGATATTTCTATGTAACTTTTTTAGCTAAATTTTAATTTTTATGATTTATTATTAAAAAGAAATACCATTCAAAATATTTATTTTTTATTAGATCATAATTAATGTGAAATAAATTAAATGTATTTATAAAATATTGATGTGTAAAAATGAAGGTACTGATGCAATTATTAGATAAATTCACTTATTTTCATATTTATTATTTACTATCTAATTAACTGGTGCTTCAATCAGTTATTGAGTTAATTAATTTTATAATTATAAAACTATTTTTACTTTTTTATCTGTCACAATAACCAGGTATATTTTAAACATAAGTGCATAAAGAAAATGCTAGTTCTAAGTCCTCCTAAATCATGGAAATTTCCTTTAAAAATCATACAGAATATTATATTATAAAAATACAAAAAATAAAAATCTATATAAAAAAAAAATTATAGGTGATAACAATTAAAAAATTACAAAAAAAATTTTCATTCAACTATTTTTATAATATAAGTTCACAGTATTTTATTATTATATTATCCCCAAACTAGTTTCTAAATTTGAGATGACTGTTTTAAAAGACAGTTAAAAGAAACTATATATTAAAGAAAATATCTCAAAAAGTGTTTCCAAATATTTAAAAAATGATCTAATTGCTTCCACCAGTTTTTTTACTTACGAATAATCATTCTCTGCAATAAGAAGAATTAACAATCATGTCGCGCCGGGACAGCACGTACAATTATGAGCCGTTTGCTGCCACGACTCGCGGTGTGCTGAGGATAAAAGGGGTTACTCTAAGCAGTATAATATATACAATTATAAAAATACAGGGTAATAAAAAACATATATTTCACCACAATGATTAATATAATAATTGATTAAAAAAGGGCGCCCAAAAAAATTATCGAAATATCGTAAACACACATATTATATATAGATAAAAATAAAAAAGGGGAAACAGTATATAATTAGATTCACGTAACGTGATACACAATAATATTAAGAAATATGAAGTATAGACAACCAAAAGGACGACCTGGTAAATTCCGCACTTTCTTCCGGATATGAAAATATGATCGTTAGTCCACTGACGGATGATGCTGGTCCAAACGATGAAGTCCGTCACGTATATGGTACAACCAAAAAAAAAAAAAACCACCAAGGTTTATAGCGGCGGCACACAGCGACACGCACAAAATTATATATATAAGAAAACAATGTGAAGGAACAACCAACTAGGTTGCCTTCCAAAAAAAGGTTTTACGTCGCAACACGCATGCAGGCGACGGGGCACACACACAGATATGTACCGTCCGGTGGTTGCAAAAAGACACACTGACGACGTATAGTATTATATTATATTATATTAAAAGGTCGACGGGCAAAACCAGCCGGATCCATATCGGTCTCGCGACGATTATATCGCACATAAGATAATTATGAGACGATAGCGGAGTTTTGTGGCGGCGGGAGGGAAGATGTACGTTCTTCTGAACCGGCGGGCAATTAAAAAGATACCGAGTTCGAACAAATCATCTAAGATGCAATATGATACAGGAACTGTTTTATAAATTAGCAATTCTTAATATTGATAAATATATTCAGTGATCAAAATAAAAGTTATTTTACTTTTAGTATTAGAGTAGGTTTAATAAAATTTTCTAAGAACATATTGTATTTATTTAATTATAACAATATATTTTTTTATCATATATTAACTCATAACCTTCAAATTTAATTTTATCTTTCTGTTAATACTATAAAATAGCAAAAAAAAAAAAATTATTATATAAATAATTATTCTAAATTAAATCAAAAATGTAGTAGTGTATAGTAAAATTATAATAAAAAATATATAAGTTTACAAAAGTTAACAAGAAAACTATCAACTTGTTAACCATCTTCAATAATTAGTTTTGTTCATTTATTGGAAATAAAGGTACCTAAACATTTCCAAAGTTATGAAAAAAATTATTATTATCCCTAAAAGGAATAATCTGTTTAAACTGTATAGGAGTAATTGACCATTAAACTTTACTTCAATTCTATCAAATGCAATAAATAAGAAAGTAGAACACTAAGTACAAAGTATTTTTAAGATATTTTGAATTAAAAAAAAACCTTGAAATTTTAGGTAAAAATCTAATAATTTGTTACTATATAATATCCATCATGGGTGACTTATTAGCATTTGAATTAATACACCGAGTTAGTTGTACTATTTAAATTATGGTCTCCTCAAAGATTTGGCAAAATGTAATTTTTTGGAAGGTTCATTGTATGAAAACAATTTCTTTATTGTAGAGAATTCATAAATGTTAATTTTTAAATTGGTAATTTAAATTTATATGTCAGGTCTGAACATTTTTCTTTGTTAAGGGTAAACAGAAAAGAATCAACAAAACCTATTACATATAGATACCATAGAATATAGTTAGAGCTTTTTAGTGCTATTAAAATATCAAAGTAGGAACTTGTTTTTTCTCATTATTTATGCAAAATATAATGTACAATGCAATGAGTTGTACAAGTTCAAATATTTTTTTTTACAATAATTTTAATTATTTATTTTATTTTTATTTAATATAATTTTAAACTTGTTTCAACTTAATAAATAAGAATATTTTTTTTAGCATATTCATATTTAGTACATTTTTAATCAAAAATTGAATGATAAATTAGTTCATAAATACATAAATATTTCATACACTTTTAGTACATATAGTTAAACAGACTAAATTATAGTATAATAAGTATTATACTATGTATTATATTCCCAATCTTTTACACAATTTTATATCACCTTGAAAATAGTTAAAATTCATTTATTTTAGCTAGAAAAGATTGGTAAAATACACTATTGTATTATACAGTAGACATCATTTAATTTGTTCATTGGATAATCTAGACAAATTAAAACACTAAATCACATAACGATAAAAAAACTATTCTGCCTGATTTGTCTGGAATAAAAATCAACTACTGTACATCAAATAAAGAACAGTAAGGAAAACCTTTATTAGTAGTTATAACCAATATATTTAAATAAAATACTTATGTATGCAAGATTTTAACTTTCAATATAATAATAATGAATTATGACGCTAAAAATATATTATTATTTCTTCATCAATAATAAATCATTAAATTATACGCTATACTTTGCCAACATGTCTGGTGTTACTTTAAAAGCAGGATCCATAAATGCTTGTACCTTTTTCTTATTAATCCTAAAAAATAAAAATAATAATAACAGTTAATTAAATGATAAATAATAGATAAATTTTTAACACTATCAACGATCACTAAACATTTAATAAATCAATGGTGTCCTAATGGTCCCTTTAACATGATTTAATGTCCAATAACATGTCCATTGAATGTTAGTGAAGTATTAAATTATCAATATTTCATGTAAATTTTCAAAATTTTTAATTCTGAATAAGTTTGTTGACTTACTTAAGTTGTTTTTTACCAACTGATAATATATTACGCTTTTGTAAACTTTCAAAACAGTCTTTGAATATATTTCCTTGAGGTTCAGTTTCCCTGAGAGTACCTTTTAAATCTTTTGGTAATGCAAAAGCGTCTAGCGATTCTGTAAACTTGTTGGTTCCTAGACGCCTGGTGCTAACATTATTTATTTGTCTTTTTTGTAATCGTTTAAGCTTTTTTTTATTAGTTGAATTTTCCAATTCATCCAATTCTTCGTTAATATAACGTAATCTAAATATAAAAATGTACAGAATAGTATTATTTAACAATTTACCAATTTTTGTTTATAAATTTGGATATATATGAAAAACCTACCTATAAAGATCTGAAATTTTTTTCTTTTCAATTTTAGTATTCATACGTTGTCTTTCTTCATTACGTAATCGCCTCTGAATCTTACGTTTTTTAGTGGTCTTTTGATTATCCCTTGTAGTTGGTGGATTAATAGCTTTAAACTCAGAAGTGTCTTCAATTACTTCTTTAACTGAATTATCTGTAAAGCCAGGTAGACCTTCAGTTAATTCTTCAATTATCATTTGCTAAAAAAAAGTTAACAAATTAATACAATCATACTATTTAAATATTAAAATATTAATTTTATAAAATAAAATTACTTCATGTTTATCTTTAGAGACTTGTTTGAATAAGTTTCGTGTAACTCTATTGATATGAGCTTCATGCTTTATCAACTCTGTTTCTTTTTCAGCAATATTATTCAATAGTGAAACATGATCCTCAATTGTGGGATTGTATGAAAGACCCGGATGCGGACATTTCATATCTTCAACACTGCATGTACTTTGACTTGGATGAGACATTTTTTTATTACTTAATTTTGGAAGAACTTTAGCATTATGGTTTAATACTTCACTTGGCAACCATTTAATAACATTTTTTATAAGTTTTTCTTTTCTTTGTCCTGGTTCTATTAAAATACAAAAATATATATAAATATACTTATATATTATCAAAATTCATTTAATTAGGTTTGTAAAATGTAATAAACATACCTCTATAACTTGTCCATAAATCTTTATCAAAGACATCTTTAGATGAATTTTCTTTTAGCTGTAATGTTTTAACTTTAGACTTTAAAATTTTATTTAATTCCTTTGCTTCTTTTTTCTTAACAATAGCTTTCCTTAATGGTTTAATGTTCTTGTCAAAATCTTCATCCTTTTTATTGATCTTTTTGTATTTTTTAACATTTCTAAATATAAAAATTTCAAATAATTTAATTTAGATATTTTTATCTTAACATTTTAATAAAAACTAATAAAATAATTTTTTTTTTAATGAAAAATAATATGAGGCAATTTATGAGTGTAACAATGCTTAATTTATATATTTTATTTATTAATTAAAAAAATTTAGCTACATACATATTTAAATTAATTTCAATAACAAGGAATTTTTTTTAAAACCATAAAATGTTTTGAGATGTAATAAGCTATAACCCAATCCAAGATATTTTTTGTTGTAATTTCAAGTTTACCTTTGAGCAAGTGGTGGAACAGCAGATGTTGATTGTAAGCTTGATAGACATTTTAAAGGCGCGTTCAAAGATTTCTTTTTAGGCTTTAAAGATTTTTTTTTCTTTCCACTTGTATCAATATGAAACAACTCTTCGTCTTTTTTTTCACTGAATGGATCTCTTTATGAAAGAAATAAATTTAAAATAAATGATTTATGAGGATTTCAAATAATATAATTTCATTAATATGGTATCCTTTCGCCCTTGTGTCTTACATACCCTAATCGTTCTTCGAGTCTTTTCTCATCTAGATACGTGTCAACATCAGTCACGTCAATTTTCCTTCGCCAATCTCGTTTCAATCTTCTTCCTCCTTTTTTTTTTGTTTTCATCGCTAATATAATAGTTAAATTTAAGTTTGAAAAGAATTAATACGTATGAGAATTCAAACTAATGACTATATTATAATATGTGATACAGTTATAAAATATGAAATCATGAAAACATGAATATTGAACAGAGAACAATGAGCAGTGAGTTCGAGAATAAGATTCACGTGGTTTATCAACGATAAGTGATAACCACGTTATCATTATAAGAAAAATAAGTATTGTAGCATTTTATTTTTTTAGGTACATACCTCCTTTTTAATTTCTAATCATGGAGTACAAAATATTGTAATGAACGTGCTGCGGTTACGTGGTAATGACTTTAAAAGCAGCTATAATAAATATTAAATACCATTTATTAATAAAAATGGTAAAGCACGGATCGCAGACAGTAAATGATAATTTAATATCATGAACTATTTTCCTTGGGCTTAAGTGTAACGTTCTCTGATATCCTATACGCAATAGCAATACAACAAAGATATCATAGTCTGCGACTTACGCATTCCAGTTAAATCCAATATACAACAAGGGGAAGTCCGGAGTAAAGTACAACGATATTAATTATTATATTGCATAAATTTATAGATATGTCCATTGCCTGGTAATTGGTATGCCCTGTACCTACTCATCAATGTACGTCATAGAATCGTATAAGAAATGATTTAGGTATACTGGAATAATGCAACTCTTTTGGCGCAAACAACTACGCAATAGTTTTAACCAGAATCCAGATAGATGCATCTGAGCATAATTATTATAATCTAAAGGATTTAAATATTAGGTATCGTCGTCCGGTATTTATTTAGGTGGGTCATCTGGGCGCCATAAAATAGTGGGATCATCGCACGTACACATACATTTGGGGGCGCACAAACCATGGTGCAAATCGCTTGACCAGAAAGGTTTACACCAAGAGTAATGGGGAAAAGACCTATATTTATAAATAGAAGAGCCCAAAAGGCAAGAATGGGACTTTTTAGATGTGATTTGTTAGTGTTAGACCGAGCACTTTAAAGACAGTTTTTCAGAATTTTATTATCTGGACTATAAAGTTGTTCTAAATTAAATATACATTTAGAAAAATGTTCTAACTAAATACCTACTAATTTATTATAGTGCAAACTACTGCACACTTCAAAATACAGTTGTTTATACAAGGAACGTTACAATAGTCTTAATTCATAACTAATAATTGTCACAACCATAACCAAATAATATCAATATGTCAAAATAATCATTTTTGGACAATCACCCCGACCACTATGCTTAATTATATCACAGAATAAATTAATTTATATTTTATGCTTGTATAATTAAATTAATAAATAACAAGTAGCTAAATAAATGTATAGATTCAAATACTCAATGTAGTGTAGCCTATCAGTTCTGACTCTCACCATCATAATTTATGAGTACCTATTCTAAAATATTGGATTTGGATTTGAAATTGCACTTAAACCAAATTTCAGTTTTACCATATCCAGTTATAGTATAAAATAAAACCTATTTTTACACATAAGTAAAAATATTTAAATATATAATCTCAATAATTTTAATAGTCATAAAAATAATATTAATTTTAAAAAAGATAAACAGGTATATCAAAAAAAAAAAAAAATTAGTTTCATACTTACCTATATTTGTTTGTGAAATGTTTAATATTGATGATGTACCTACTAATGCAAAGAAGTACGGCTAACTGTGCTAGAAAGTTATATCACTAATATCACATCTAACAAACTCGATATATATGAAGCGCCTAGATCGAGAATGCTAAACATTCAATGATAGGCATTACTAATAAATTTATTTTAAGTTGTAATGAGCCACTATAAGAATAATTAATCTAATAATATCATCATGATTGAACTGAACAATTTATAATATTTATATTTATTGTAATTTCACATTAATATAATTTAAGTGATGCAAATACAAAAATGGTTTAACTTTTTAACTCAAAATCAGTTTACATATCAAATATTAATGAATAATGATATATACTAGGTGCTAAATTCTAAAACTAGGTTATGATAAAGCATATAAATTCATGTTTGAACCAAAACTCTGAATTATTAATACTTATAAGAACACTACAAGATAAATAATACTAGTTATATTAAAGTATATTGTATACAATTTAATAAAATAAAAGAGTGGACAAATAATCAATTTAATACAAAGTAATTAATAATTATATATTAAAATGTTTCGTAGAAATAATTTAATTTTACAATGTCAGTATGAAGAAAAAGATAATAATTAGCATAATATTATGTTAAATAACAATATAAATTAGTCGTATTATGTTTTTATAATTAGATTGAAGAAAATAATTGTGATTAAAAAGGAAGTTAATAATAACTAAAAGAATACATTACAAATTATAAGCAACTTTTTCATATAAATTATTTAAAACACAAATGCAAAAACAACAAATTATTACAAATTAAAATAAACAAGTACTTTATAATATCATAGTTAACTAAAATTGACTAATTTCCAAAGAGATATATCTTCATGTTGAAAATTTTCAAATAATATTTGGTTGGTGACTAGAAGATTTTCTATTTGTTGAGAAGTAACGTTTTTATCAATATTTTTGATATAGTTTACAACACTTTCAACACTTGTTCCAAAAGGATGAATACTTAAATATATTGCAATATGACCTATACACCAATAAAATACATTTTACATAAAAATAATCATTTAGATAAAAATATTTTTTGAAGATGAATCAAATTTAAATTTTTAAATTGTTCAAATTTAAGATGAATATTATTCAAACTTAGTCAAATCATAAACAAATAAAAAATAAAATAATTTAAATATTTATAAAGTTGTTAAGTTGTAATTAAACAATGTTCACATTTAACAAAAAAAAAAAAAAACAAAATTAATTTGCGTCATATTAGAATATTTTAAACTTGAAAGAATAATTTATGCTAAAACTATTCAAACTGTTTATGATATTTGAAGTTGAACTTAAATTTTTCTTAAAATTAATTGTTTAAAATGTTAAAAGTTTAACATGGAGATGGCAAACCTTTCTGTAAAATAAAATATTTAGGTTGAATTCTAATTTTCTTTTAACTAATTTGATGACCCTTATTTGTCTTGTTAAACCTAAAAAATTCCTACAAATTATATTCCATTGGACAATTATGCATATCATAGGTTTGTTATCCTTGGTTAAAGATATTTCAGGGTTTAAAAACCGACCTCTATTGTTTTTTATAAAAAATGAAGTCATTATCAGTCATACATTGATCAAAGCAACAATTCAACCTTAAATTAGTATTTTTAAAAAGAATTTATTTTCAAAATATGAACTTTGATTTTCAATTTACAGTCAATTTTACATTAAACACTCTATTCAAGCTAAGAACTATACTTAGAATTCTACCATGCTCATTATGGATTCATTTGATGGCAAGTGAATATATGGATAACTTTGTTGTTACATAACCAACCCTCGGAAGTTACTTCCAAGTATTTCTTAACTTGATAGGGTTTAAAATGCAGATTATTAATAATATTCTTTAAGTTAAAATTTTTACCTACCAAGTAATTTTATTTGATGATCAGAAAAATGATTTGATCCATTGTTCATTTCTTGTGTTTTATTGCTTAATATTAACTGATTATCAATTGAACTTGAATTGGACTTTTGAGCATCGGAACATTTTTCAGTAAGAACATTTAACTCCTATTAAATAATAATTTGATTATGCTTAAAGATCATATATTAATACATAATTTTTACTGTAAAAAACCTATCAACACAGATTTTAAAAATGAATAAAACATATTCTTTTTATAAATATTTAATTATTATTTTTAAAAAGGTTAAAAATGTATATAAAATAATTATTATTCAATTAGCAAATGAAATACTAATTACTAAATAATATGAATTACTAAACCCTAATAAATATTAAATTAGAAAGAAAAATTTTTATAAAAAAATAAGGTCAATAGAAATAAATAATAAAAAAAATTAAACATAAATCTTTGTAATTTGGTAAGTATTATAATATAAAACTTATAAAAAATAAAACTTCTTCGTTTCTAATAGAATATATAATTTGAAAATTTTGCATACAAACTATATTTAAATAAAATAAAAGTATTTGTTTTACTAAAAAGGAAAATAAATGTACCTACATTTAAAATAATTATATAGATATATTTACCTGCCGAGTAGATAATAACTGTTGTTGTAGATAATTTATTTGAATATCTTTTTGATCAGAAGTTTGTAAACTTGCTTTCATCATTCCAATTTCATTTTTATAAGCTTCCAATTCACATTTTAGATGATCATTTTCATCCTATAAAGAAAAATATGTAGGTAAATGTATAATGACTAGCAAATAATTATAATGAAACATAATTTATACACATTATACTTATAAAATAATATTTATAATAAAATGCAAATAACCTGTAACTGTATAGGATCAGTTTTTGTTTTTGTCTTTTTCAAATTGCTTTCATCATCAGATAGATCCATTTCATCTCCACCAATCATTTCATCTTCATCATCAATACCCAATTTGGATAGAGCCTAAATATTTAAAATAATTAATTAAATAATTTAAATATAAAATATTAGAAAAAAATTAATGGATTTTATGTATATACTTTTGTTGTAGCAGGTACATTACAAATTTGTAGGTAAAGATATATATTACGCGCGATCCCTAATTTCCACATCAATAATAAAAAACTCAAGGTAAACAAATAAAATATAACACCTACCTAAATTATTTGGTACAATACAAATTCCTGTTAATAATACTCGTAAAATATTACAGCACACAGTTTACAAAGACATGCAAATGAAAAATATTTTATATTTTATATTATCATGCATTAATATGAATAATAACTGCAAAATAATTCATTTCATCACACAATAAATTAATAATGTAATAATACTTATATATTTTAAGCGACAGCTATTATGTAAACAACATATTATAATAGTTAAGTGTTTAGTATGAATTGTAAATAAACAATATTCATATTTTATTATAGATAGGCAGTATACATTTTAGCTAACTAAATTAAGCAAAAGCTATTTTATTTCAGTGTTTGTCTGTTTTAGTTAGCATAAAACCTACCATTGCCTGCTTCTTCCATGTCTCAATGTTCTTTCGCTGCGCCTTTGTGAAATGATCCCAAACCTTCTTGTGTGACGCAGAAGTAAACACTTTCTCGATCTGGGTGACTTTATACAAGGACAATAACACAGGCGGTTAACATATTAAGAAAAAAAAGAGAAGGTTTTTATGAATCAGATATCTTTAGTTGTTACTTGTTGAATTTAAAATATATTACGCCATAGTATTGTAATCAATTTTGTTTAAAAATGAATATATACAGTAATTTTGTTAATAATTTATATCAATCAACTATGTTTAGAAAATTAATAACATTCATCATAATTTTAACAATTAATATTAAAGGTATAGAAATTATTTATTTTTTGAAAAAATTTAGATTTTAACAAACTAGAAAATTTACTTAAAAAGTAAAATAATTTATTAATCACTATCTAGATACATTTTTATTATCTTATTTTTTTATCTTTAAATTTACATTACAAGAAAAATGTTTATGTAATAAATAACTTGCATGTCTTTTAAAAAAAGTCATCATAGAATAGAAAATTATAAGAATAATGTGGATAAAATTGGAATACTTAATATATAAATAATTTTCTTACCACCATCAAAATACCTTAACATAATTAAAACCTTTGACCCCATATCATACTTACCTTTAATAATTGGGGAGTATAACAATAGTTTCTGAAATATACGTATATAATTTTTTTCAAATTGTATGGAAATAGACTACAAAAATGTAGTTCCAATATCCATTATTCACAAACCTTAATTCAACAACTATAGTTATTTTGTGTCTTAATTAAATCAATGTATTTATATTCATCATTACTTTAATATCATAGATGTACTAAATTTTATTTTTCAGTCATAAGCAATACTAACCTTTTTAAATGCACAATATGAAATCATAATATTTGTAATGTGAACCTTGAATATTTTAAGCTGAACCAAATAAAAAAAAACCAAATACCTGAATCTAATTATTATAAAAAAAAGAAAATTATGAAACCTGTCATGCAACTAAAAATAGCTCTTATTGTAATTGTTTTTTTTTTAGCTTGTTACAGGCTGTTATTTACTTTTTCTTCTTAGTTTTGACTCTTGTCATCAGTCGTTGTTCCAACAAGGTCAATGGTTAGAAGTTCTCTTACACCCAAAATATACTAGTATATTATTAAAATAATAAGAGAATACTTACATTGTAATAAAATTGCTTGCATGCGACGTTTAGTAAGGTCTTTTAGATTTTGTAGTTCTTCTTCAAATTGGTTTTTTTCTGATAGTAAACGCCTCACATGAGAATTGGTTGATTGAATTATTGAATAAAATATATTAACATTACGTTTGTTACAGTCTCCTCGTTCTAACCATGTAATAACTACTTGTACAGCATTTAAAAATGATGTATCAGCTATAAAATAATAAATATAAGTATTAATAATAAAAATTTTAATCAACTATAAAATCTTATTAAGTAATTACCCTTAATTTCTTCACTAACAGATAAAGCTTTAGCTTCAGTAAAATGTGGTATTAAAGGAGGAGATGGAGGAGGATTTGACCGAGTTTGTTGTAAACGCCTTTCTTCACGCATTAAATGTCTTTTTTTCATTTCCCATTCATACTGATCATCACGGGCTTGAGCATAATCTACATGTAAACGTGATGCAGATACCAGCTCTTGACCTTTCATCACTAATCGATATCCTAGGAATAATAAGTATATAATCATTAATATTTATAGTCATAAAGAATTTAATGAATATAATATATAATTAAAAAGAAAGAATAAATATTCATTGATGCCAAAGCCTAAAAAATAATCAATTAATGCAAATTAGTTGTTTTACCTGAGAGTTCTAATGCAAGGTCAACCGAGCATTCATTCTCAAAACGTATATGACAAAATTTTCTATTACTTAAACGAATTGTCAATATTTCTCCATAATTGGTAAAAATTGATTTCATAATGTCTTCAGTAATACTATCTGGTAAACCACCAACAAATACGGTTCGACAGCCTGGTGGCCTTTCTCTAGAAGTAGGCGTAGGAGCGTTTGCAGGAGGTGGGTATAATGTACACAGTTCTAATTGTATAATGCGTTTGTCTGTCTGAATAACATTGGAATCTGGCACTCTTGGTGTTGCATGATTAACAATCATTGAAGAAGGAGTTAGCATTCCACCCATGACACCATACTAAAAAAATTACTCATGAAATAGGTACTATCTTTTAAAAGATATAATTTTATACTAACTTGTCCCATAAACATTGCAGAATCCATAACATTTAATGGGTTAATTAAATTAAATGGGTTAAATTGAGGCATTATTTCATTCCATAAAGGAGATGTTCTAACTGGTACAGGAGGTTTATTGGAAGAAATATTTGCATCAATAGGCAAGTCTATTAAGGATGGTGGTTTATCTCCATGTATGTCAGTAAATTGCAAGTCACTGAAAATAATACAATAATAGTTAGCATAATATATAAGTTAAAATTGAACATTTTGTAGTAAAAAAATTATAATTATGACTTATGGTAAAAACCTTCTTAGATTTCTAGCTCGTTCAACTATTCTTTCCCATTGATCATCAGAATTAATTTTCTGGGCATCAGGTTGATCCCACCGTCCTCTTTTATTTTCATTTGGTCTATTTCGTTCATCTGTGCTTACAGCTTCTGTAATTTTTCTTCGAAAAACTGCATCATCTACATAAATAAAAAATATTAATTATCATACTTAACAATGTAGTAGGTAAATGTTCGTACAATATGAAGCCATTTTTCAAGACACTACATGAAGTGTAGTGAAAAAATTTAATTATTAGTAATGTATTGAAGGGCAAGTAGAAAAAATAATCATAGATATTAATGAACAATGGATAATTTGAATATTAGTTTGATTCAAACAAAATTATGTAAGAATAAACACAAGAGTAAAAATCAATAATTTATCAAAATAATTTTATAAGTACAATTAATTCCTTGATTCTTGTAAAATATATAAAATATAAATATCATAAAAGATCATATTATTATTATTAGTTATCTAATATCTATGTACTATGCTCCTCTGTCTACAATCATTTTGACTTTAGTTACTACTTTATGACATAAACATGATATATATATATCTAAATAGTTTTTTTTATCATATAACATGGAGGAAAAAGCAAAAATTAAAGTAGATGTTTATTTTTTTATTTAAAATTCTTTCACCATTAAAAAATATTGTTGAAACAGCATTAAAAGCTAATCAATTTCTTGTTGTCTTGTTTAAGAATGTATAATTATTAATTACAATCCTTAAAAGGATCGGAACAAACTTTAGAAACACACTGTTTAAATCTAAAATTATTATGATATAAGTTTAATAATATTTACCAAAATTACTCAAATTGGCACATGCTTTGTATAATTTAAAAAAGTAACATTTTTATTTTTATTATTACTAATAACTAGTATACAACTATGATAACTCAACTATTACATATTAAATGTAATAATATTAATCAGTATAATATATGAAGATACAGCAAGTCTTTAAAGTAAAAATTTTCTCAAGTTTTATAGCAAGTTCAGAATTATATTAAAATGGAATCGAGGTTGGAAGAAATATTTAGAATTTTATAAAAATTAGGCGTTTGATCTATAGATCAGGACAAAAAAATAAAATATAGTGTATATCACAGACGTTTTCATTTAAATAAAATGTACAGAGTGATAAATCATTTAAGCTAGAATGAGTGATTTGATAATAAAATGTAATTCATACGTAAACATTTAAATTGGATATAAAATTTATGTAAATTTAGGTTATTGAACAAGTTTTTTTAAAAATATCGGGTGAAATATTTCTATTTTTCGATTCAAAATCCACAGGAAAATTTTCCCAGTGAGTGGACCATATATTAAAAATATAACACTTAACATTTTTAGATAAAATGTCTGGTTTTTTTTATGTCTATATACACAATGAGTTATTAATAAAAATGCTTCAATTCCCAACTTTGAAGGATGATTTTTGATAAATAATTAGATCAAGTTTGTACTTTGGAGAGATCAACTTTGAAAAGATAACTTTTTTTAATAATCGGAAAAAACAACCAAAAAAAGAAAGAAAAATTGGATTTTTTAAACGTATCAGTTTTTGACTTAATTTATTTAATTATTTTGCTATAATTCAGTACTGAATGAATAACCGCAGAACTCGATATTGTCATTAGGTAAGTATTTACATTATCATTTTTTATAAATAGTAAAATTTTCAAAATATTTTGTCTCATTGAAGGTAATAGGTTGGATTTAGTTGACACTTTGAAAGGCTAAAAATGAAGTATTCATGATATTTTTAAAAGTAATCAGGAAAGACAGATATCCACAGATAATTTAAATTTTTCACCATGAAATTAAATACTAAAACGATGAATTTGATTTTTTACACAATATCGAAACATGTTTTACCTGTACTCATTTCGACTATATAATGTAGTTTATTTTACTTTCTCGCATACATATGTTTCTGATATATTGAAATTTAGGTAATTAAGGCAAGATAGGTACGACAACTTTTGGTTTATGCTGACCACATTTTTTCAGTGAGTTAAAATCTATATAATTATTGACAACAGATTACTGCAGTAATGTATCTATTTTGCCTAAGCCATACGCCGGATAATTTTTTTTAATGTTAGTGTGAAGTGTGTAAAACAATTTATATATTATTAATATTTATGTCTAATAGCTACTTCATATTTACTAATGTTTACCACGATTTTCAGTGTAATCTTAAACATATAAATTATTATTTTTTATTATATTTTTGAATATAATATAAGTAATCAGAACTCGAATTGGAATGGTGTGCAGGGGGCAGAGCTACTTTACTATTTTATTTTTTATTTGCGTATCCCAACTATTATTTTTAATGAAATGGGGAGATAGCGTAATCTAATGCCCATATTAATTGTTCATTAAATATGGATTTAAATAGTTAATTATACTGTAATTACAAAATAATTGTATTACGTGACAATTAATTGTAATAGTTCAATATTTAAGTGAAAATAAATTCATATGTTTATTACTACTAATCAGATCTGTTGGTATATATACGTAAAATATTCAATAGAAATGTAATATTTGAAAAAATCTAGTATAATTAAAGGGTCAGGGGGAAGCTTTTCATGAGGTTTTTGCATTTGGAACCCAGTTTTTAAACTATTAGATTGAGTTTCTCTACATCATTTTTCTTAATTCGAGCATTAAATACATAGAATAAAATAATACATTTTAATATAAATCACTGTTAATGTTAAATACATAATTTATTGTTTCATATAATATTTTGAATTACTCAGTACCCTTGATATGTTATACACGTTTTTGACGAATAAATTAGGTTGAAAACGAAAAGCCAAGCCTAAAAACATGATTGAAACATTGATACATTTTTATTTTGTAAAAGAAACTACATTCATAGGTTTGTTGAGAATCTAAAATGTAGTATTCGGTATTCTTGAAACGGCAACACTGAATAATGCAAGTCACACTAATTTTGTTTTATGGAGTTGTTATCTTTATAATTAACAATGATAAATTTTTTTATAGTTCCGTGTAAATGTGCGGTTCAGACAATTGTGTTTTGAGGTTATCATTCTATCTCTAGTCTATATTTTCAATATTTTGAATTTTGATTTCGGTTTTTTTGCTAAAACAATTTCAAATTCAAATATTTCTACTTTATTTGTCAACTGAGGATTTAAGATAGTTTTTGTTAATTAGTCTGCATTCTTTAACTAATGTTTATTTGTTGGTTACAGGATTTTAAAAAAATGGATAAACCAGTAGTATTATCGAGAGTTTTGAAGGTTTTGGGCAGGACAGGATCGCAAGGTCAGTGTACGCAAGTTAAAGTGGAGTTCATTGGCGAACAAAATCGTCAAATCATAAGAAACGTTAAAGGACCTGTCCGTGAAGGCGATATACTTACACTCCTCGAATCTGAAAGAGAAGCAAGAAGACTTCGATAACGTAAATGTTTTATATTTTATTTAATTATTTTTCTTATAAATCATTGTGAAAAAAATACATTCAACCAACTAACCAATCCGCAGTTTAATGAGCTTAGCCCCTATGATTTGTAGGATACAAGCCTTGTAATGTAGTCATAAAGACAATAAAATTCATATAATCATCACAATAAAAATTTAGTTGGGGCGCTTTTCATTATATTTTATCCAATAACTGTAATATAATTATAATTTTAATAGTTTAACCTAATCTTATACATATTTTACAGTTCACGTAGCCAGGGGCACCTATGTTTTTTGAATTACCACCTATGACAATTTTATTTTGAAACAATACACCCACCAACAAAAATATTCTTCTTCAAAACAATATAGAGCAGAAATTACTTAACTGTGTACAACAAGCACATTAGAGAAAGCAAAGGCCCAACTGCTTATATATATATATATCGTTTAAAGGTTTAATATTTTAAATATTTAATAATACCTAAACATATTATCTTCTCAATTAATTTTTACATGTTGTATAAGTGTAAATAGCTTTTCATTACCCATGGGCTATATCGCCTAACATTAATGCCAAAGTTAATGATATAATTTAATCACATGATGTTTTATAACAAAATATAAATATTAAATACAGTTGTGTACTTGTGTGTATTAGATGTAATGTATAACTAATGAATACCTAGTATTTAGCCAGTAACAATCTGGGCATGTTTTATTTATAATTGAACGTAGTAAAATATATAGAAAATTGAACTCAGGTTCCCATTATACTTCACATTATACTCACCCACTCACTATTACATTTGTTATAGACAAAATTAACTTTTAGCGCCTCTACATATAGCCATGCTTATAGCACAAATCATAATTATTTATGTTTTATATTATTTTTTACTAAAAGTTATAACACTATTATAGGTTCTAAAATAATAACTTTACAGCTTTACATTTAAATTTGTTTGAGTTTCAATTATAAATTAAAAACCATTAATATGTTAAATTTAATTTTGATTTTTTAAATACATTTGTATACCTTTAATACTTTGTTTAACTCGAAAAATTATTTGACAGCTAACTTGCATGCAGGGATGACTCATTATACTTGATAAGTTTACAAATATTAACTTAGTGGGAACCACAAACAGTTATCTGAATACTACCCAACATTAATTGGTTAACATCCAGTACATTTTCTTAAATTTAACAAGTGTATATTAGATCCGCTATACTTTTTAAATATTAAATGAATACTTCTAGGCCTTGTTTAATGTTTATTAATGTCATAAACTTCAAATTACTTACACTTGAATATATTTTAATATAGAAAAGATTAAATTTTACCTATTTATGCTGTAGCACTTCTTAAAAATATTTTTCTTGTTAATATTTTCCAACATATTTAATAATTTAAACTTATATTTTAATTAATTGTTTTTTTCAGATTTTTAATGCAAGTATATTATCTTGAATATGAAGTAAAGAAGATTAAAATCACAGAAACAAAAAAAAATGTAATAACATAAATACAACAAAATAAATACATGCATTAAAAATAGTGGTTTTTTTTTCTTTTATTATCAAAAACTTATTTCTTAGTTTTAGTATTTTACAATGCAATTTTTATTTTATTATATTCAAAATATTATAGTAATATAAAATTAACTGAAGATTTAGAATAGTGGTTCTCAATTTTTTTCCAGTGCAGCATTTTAAATAAACATTATATTTATCAGAAATGAAAACTTTAGAATTAATAATTTAAGAAATATGTTTACAAGTTTTTACCTCACACCTATTGGGAGACACTAATATAGAATATAAAATCTTTCAATATTCAAAAAAAAATTTGCTGACTAGTTTTGCTTGGTCTGTACATTTTTCACTAACGACTTGGTGATGCTCAGTTGTGATACATAGTTGTCAAATATAAGCTTTTTACTTTAAGAAAAGTTGGAAAAAATTGGGCATTGCCATTGTTATATAGACGTTTAAATGTGCAGAGTTGATATTTTATTTTGAAATAAAATATGGTTTCAAATTGCCAAATAACCACCAGAATTTTACTTAATTTTTAGCTTAAATATCAATCCTCAACAAAACTTAAAAAAAATAATGTTCAAGTTATGGAAAGACTAATGATTTATTTATTATTCTACTTCAAATTCAATATGAATTTTGATTTCATTAGTTTGATATTTGAACAAAATTATTTCAAATACAATGTTAATTACTTTTTACGAATAAGTTATTATTTTTTTTTTTTTTAACATACAATATTCACTGTTAACACAATAACATACCATTGAGAAGTAATATTTCATTTGTTTTGAACAGATAAATCGTAATCAAGTGGATGATATATTTCAGATAACAATCTGTAAACATATGAAGGAGAATGGCCACCACTAAATAAAAAAAAAAAAATTAATTAATAATATTTAAAGCAATAATTTTTATGATAGGAATTTACTTATTTGAAATAAATAGAGTGACATTTTCTGGAGGGACATAATCATATGTAGGATTGTAAACATCAACTTTTGATACTACTGAATCTGAATAATTCAGAACACCAGCTGGTGAAACAAATTCATTGAATGCATCCTGGTTGTATGAACATAAATAACGTGAACTCAGTTTATACATTGGTGCTAAAACTATTACCTAAATAACCAATTCACCAAATCAGTATAAAATAAATAAACAAACAAAATTAAATAAAATAATATTACCGGAACAGAGTAATGAGCTGCAGCTAAAGCAACAGCATGACATCCATTGAATGTTCTAAGACCTCCATTAGCCATAACAGAATCAACTCCAATAATTACTTTGTTCACTCTAGACATTATGCCAAACATTGTAGAGTCTGGAATTAATGTTGACTGAATCTTATGTTTTGAGAGATTTAATGCTAATTGTCTACCCTAGAAACAAACTAATTCAAATAAAATATTCAAATTGTTTAATTTAACTTGAATTCACATGATTTAAAGGAGAACATTCTGTTATGAATACTTCAAAAATTCTATCCTTAGCAGCTTCTTTTAAAAACATTTCAACTTCAGATGATTTTCCAACAGTGAGAATAATTTCATTAGAATGAATATGTTCAAGCGCTTGTTTAGAAATATCTTCATTACTTAAAAAAAAATACTAAGATTATACTTAACATACTATAAAACATATATATTAAATACATTTTTCTTTTTTTACCTAGATTCTATCTCTATTTGAAATTCATCTAAATGTTCAAAAATTGATAATTTAAGTTCAGGGACAATGCTATTATAGTCATCAAAATCATCTTCAGATGTAACTATTTTATGTAATGAGTCTTGTACATCAATTTCTTCTTCAGAGCTCTGTTTTTTATTTTTATTTCATATAATTCATATTCATAATTAATTAGTTACTAAATTATATCTGTTTAATACATATTTTATAACTAAAAATTACTTTTCGAGCAGCAGTGTATTCTTCTCGAACAATGTTTAATATACGTCTGATAATATTACCAACAATAAATTGTAGTGGTAATGCTGACGTGATTTGGAATCCATATTCTCTCAATTGATTTAGTAATTCTCTAAAAATTAAAAAAATATACTTTACTAGAATATAATAACTAATATGAATGTTCATATTGTAGAACAAATTATGTAAGAACTCAATATTTAATTTATTTAAATAAAAATATTATTCTATATTTGTACTAAGTATTTTATTGGATTAAATACAAAATAAATAAAAAAAAAATTTAAAAAAAATAATTCTGCAATTAATTAAAAATATTACGTACATAGTCGTTGACCAATTGATTGTATCAATAAAATGCCTAAAAAGCTGAACAGTTTTTTCTGCAATTACATAATTACTTTCCCATTTCCTAAAATATATTTAATACATATGAAAATTTAAACATTAATAATCTGATTTTGATTAATATTAATTATTACAGTTATTAGGTAATTAACACTTACTTTATTTTAAGATTTGAAATGTAATTGTCTATTAACATTTCATGAGTTTTTCCATCAATGTCAAGCATTTTTCTAAATAAACAAAAGATTAATTAAAATAATTACAGATCATAAATCTGTAATTTATCACACTTAAATTAACTACTGCTATTTACATTGAAAATTGATTTAAAAATACTAAAAAGTAAAAGTATTTGTTAAAAATCTGATGTTAATACTTAACACAAATAATTTAAATGAAATTTCGTAAATTGTGTGGTTAATACAATAATGTAATAGTTATACCATTGATACCTAATGAATAATGATAGTATATTGTCATAAACTAAATCAATGAAAACATGATAATATTACCTATTATTGTGTGATATTTTCAATTTTGTATTTTTATCAGATGCACGTATAAACGAATCGTGAAACGACAATAGTGAACAGACCACCACACCACTAATAAAATTTATCCTCCAGAGCTTGTCGTTTGGTTAGTGGCTAGTGGTTACTGAGTAGTGAGTACTGAACTACTGACTACTGAGTTAATGTTAATCGTTCAAGTGTTGCTTTGTTGAATACTCGTCAGTTGTCACTTGAATAGTTGAATGTTAATATTGTTAATCAACTATCCAGTATCCACTATCCACCCTCGAGTCTTGTCACTCGTCAGTTGTCTCCATCTACGTAGAAATGTAGAATCAAATGCGCGGTGGATAAAACGGTTTGAAGTGGGGGAACGCATGCGCATATTTGACCAAATTTCGTACACTATATTATACACTACCGGTATTTATTTAAAAAAAGTATAAATACTATAAATGACAAATGTTGAATATAAATTATATTACTATAATTAGTATAATTATCACTAAAACATAGAATTTTCTACACTCATTAACAGCGTTCTGAAAATTTAGATATTGCTTGAGGATTAAGTTGGAGATATTTTACATTCAGACCGTATAGTCATTAGTCATTAGTCCATAGGTGATATATTAAATATTTTATCCCAGTGCAATGACCTTAATGTCTTTAACCTATAAAATTTATTTATTGTAAATATTATGGACATGTATAAATTTGAAAAAATACCTGTGTTGTGTGTAAGTACTAAGTTATTGTTATTATTAGTAAGAAATATAGTTATGACCTAATAAAGCTTTGTGCTATTGTGCCTATCCCTAATATTAAGATTGGTAAATGTTGACTAAATAATTTAAAAAATATTCAATATTTAGTAAACAAATGTTCTGTAAAGAAAATAAAAATAATTATTTAGCCACCAAAAATCGAGGAAATATAATCACATTAATTAATAATTTACTGAGATCACTTATTGTATCAAATAAAAAAGCTTATTCAAGTTTAAAAACATAAAGTTAAAAGATTTTATTTTGTTATAAGTTATAAGTATACTTAATAACAATTAATAGTATATAATTTTAACAAATGTCAAATACCATAGATGTTAATACGGAAACATTTATAGAAAATATTAAACTAATTGTGGTATAGAAGTATATTTGAATTGATATAGGTAATTTATTTTTACTTTAACTTAAAAGTTACAATATATCCCAAAATTCATAATTTAATTTTTAATGAAATTCAAAATTTATTTTTATGTTTTAATAACATGATAATTTGTGTAACCTACCTACCTAATGATAGAACAAATGTATATAAACTAAAATCATATAAATGAGATTAAAATGTTTTACAAACATAAAAATGTTTAAATTTAATACAATGTTAAGCATATATTAAAATGTTGACATAAAGTTATAAAAACATTGAATAGTCAATAATATGTTCGTTATTTTATTTTTAAAATACTCCTTAGCACATATTATGATATATTTGAATTCACAATATTGTCTAGGTTTAATAAACAACTTCACTAAAATAAAAAATATATTTTATTTGTTCAAGAATATTTTGGTAGGTATAAAGTATTATAATAATATAATATACATATCTAAGTGAATGTTGTAAATAAATCAGAATATTATTTTTATAGGTATATAAAATATTATACATTATTCACAATTAAAACATTAAATACTAAGATAATTAAATAACATACTACGACATAGGAAAAAAATTGTTAGATTCTCTATACTGGTTAATATGGTTAATGAAGGCATATTTCCACATTTTGAAATTCATTTTTCTTAATTTATTGCATATATTCCAATGACTAATATTGTTTACTCAATTTATAAAAGTTAAAATGTTTATAGTTATTGAAAATATTTTTCTTTTACATAATTTGAAATCATTATGATACAATATTATAAAATAAATAGTACTTTTCTGTTACTTAAGACTACTTTATTATGCAAAATGTCATAGTTTTGTTGCTCAAAAATCAAAATTTGCCACTTTGATTTGACCACCTTATATTCATTTTAAAAATTATACTTAATTTTTTGTTTAGTGTTTTAATATATTTGGAATAGTCTAATATAACAAGAATGTATCAAATAAATACAAAATAATGAATATTTATTAGTACATTGCCAAATTAAATTTATATTACAATGCTTTAGTGGCTTATTCAGTTTATGAACACAAATACATAAGTCCCAAAGTGAGTTTAGTAAGTGACAACTACTATATTAGTAACAATCTACAAATGGAGTTTATTAAATTTTTAACAGAAGATTTCATAATAATTTATAATACAAAATTTCATGATTCTATAACTGTTCATTATTTATTAAGTTTTTCTTTCTTTAAGTTAAATATAAATAATTTTAAATACTAATATTTTATATTGTTTAACAAATTAAATAATTATTTTTCCATTCCAGTTCTAGTTTTTCTATTCAAGAAAGTATACAAATATTTGATTCGTTTTTGCATTAGGCTCCATTTTGTAGGTCTAGCCAATGGATACACACCGTGTTGTAACATTTTTCTTTTCCTTAATAATATTTGAAACTCATTGCCTTTTACGCCTCTCAACCACGATGGTACATTGTATAGTACTCTGACAGGATGCACAGATTCATCTCCTAAAATATCAATGTAGTCGTTTTGTCCAAAAAGAGCTCTGCGTTCATTCCAAACATCTTTGGGTCTATATATGGGCATTGGTAATTTATTTTTTTCATCGGCTGATCGTGGCAATAACCCAGATTGGAGAATTTTATCATCATTATAACCATATCGTCGAATTAATGGTCGAGCACCTTGTTGGTCTTTCCAATATCGATGACGAACTGGTTGTATATTAATTTTTGAAAATGAAAATTTCAGCGTATTTACTAATGTTTGCATCATTACTTATCTGGAATCAAAAGATAAATAAACTAAATAAAGTATATATTTAAAAATAATGATATTAGGAAAGTTTTCATGTCTTAAATGTTTAAATTAACTTAGAAATATTTAAACTCTTACATTGTGAATTCCTATTTTGTTGAAGGAAGAATAAACTTAAATATTTATTTATCTTGGAAGTTAGAAATTTAAAAACATATAGTTTAATATTTTGGAAAACACGTTCTAAACTTTTAAAATGTATTTATTTATTGTATTCATTATCTGTTTTTATAATATAGAATTGTAAAATGTGATAAATTGATAAGAGATTATTGGTTACTATTAGATATGTATATCTTCTAAAACCATGGTATATAACACGGTCTGGTGGTATATTAACGTAATAATTTATGACCTATGTCTTGTCATTACTTCATTATTAGTTTAAAAAAATTAAAAGTAAAAATCTGGTCCTCAAAATGATCAATATTTGGAAAAATGGCGAATACTATAATACATTTTAAGTATTTAACTAAATAAGATCAAATCAAGGGGTATTTTCAAATTCAAATCGGTTTAACTTATTAGTAGAGTTCGGAAGTTGATGACCTTAAAAACATTAAAAAATTGTTAATATTTGTTTTAAATTAGTAAAAATATTTTTTTTTTTAAATGTATAAATCTATAAAATTCTTAATAAGTTAGCTTACAAATTACTCAAAATTATTACATTTTACTAACTATTATTAAAGCATATTTTATATTGTCAAAAGTAAATGAACGACAATTATTAGCTAATAAATATTTATATTTCCAAAAACTTCTCTCTACATTCACTGAAGTGATAGAAAAAAATCTGAAATTCTAATTAAAAATACAAGAAATTAAACTAAAAAAGAAAATATAACAAAAAATGACTTAAAAATTAAAAAAGCCAAAAAATGCAAAATAAAAATTAGTTATTTAGATTCACATGTTGATGTAACACATTTGTGGTCAGAGTATCGTTTCCAAAAAAAAAAAATACATCAACTTCCAAATCCTACTTATTAGTATTTAAGAGGAAATATCAGTAATACTATAACCTGTAATGCTATTTCATTTGTAATACCATAAAAAATGAATATGAAAAATTATTTACCATGAATTATAAATTGTTATAAATAAGATAAATCCAAATTAATGTAACTAAAATTATAGGTACTCAATAAATTATAGTTAACACTGTTAATTTATTAGTAATTACTATATATCAAAATCACCTAAGCTTTAATTAATATTTAATTATAGTCTTATTCAATTATTTTAAAAATCATTACTAATTTAGTTTATTACGTATTATTCCATATCAATCCTTATTTATTACAGCCTACAGGCTAGATATAATTAATTATATATACCATATATTTAAAAATTATTTACTAAAACTAGCCAAAATAGTCAGATTATCCAATTATTTATAGCATTATAGCTAAGAAAAAAATTACTTCTTAGTAATAAAATATGTCTTTATTTCATAAAATATTTAATAAAGGTAGCTTAAAAATATATTTTAAAAAAGTTTTAATATTTAAAATGTATATATTACCATGAAAATATAAACAATCAATTGTTGCTATGGTGATATATCAAGTATGACTACAGTTTACACATTACACAATCACAACAATAAGCCAACTATTATTAAATGTATTAAAATGGTTTTAATGTAGACAGTTATTGTTAATATTAATAAAGTTATATTAAAATAGCAAAAAAGGTATGAATGATTAAATTTTAAAAAGTATTGTAAATTAAATATATTTCTTCAACATAGGTATTATAAGCAATGGACAAAGATCCAATGATTGAACTTACTGAATTCCATAATAATTTATATGGTCCTATATCAGATTCTAGAGAAAATTTAATTGAAGTAAGTTATATTAAATTTTTTTTTAAGAAATAAGATAAATAAGTATAATTTCTATTATCTATTACAATATTATTATGATATATAGATATATACTCATTATGGTGACTTGAAAATCTCTTTTTCATAGGATAGTATTTATTTTTTTATGCATTGTCCTAATGCCTTTATTAATAATGTGTAGTAGGTACATGAAATTGTACAAATTTTTGAAAATATTAAGGGCTAATAAATTTTAATAATTTTTTTTAAGTTGATTATTCATAAATAGTTAATAGTTTCAGTAGCATACGCAGGATTTTAGTTCAGTAAGAGTTTTCACTATGGATTGATTAGATACCTGTGAAGGCTCTGCCCCCTCTCAATTTATAGCTAAACTAGTAAATATAACCAACATTTTATAGCACAAAATAATTATTTTCTTCTCTTAGAATAAAAAATATCTGATATTAACATATAATGTAATACATACCTACTATACTATAAACAAAATAAAATAACTAAACAGTATTCATACAATTATAAAAGTAATAATTTTATAAATTATATTAATTTATATTTTTATATTAAATTTATAATAAATAATTATTCAAAAGTCCATAGTTCATAGACAATAGACATATGATTTAACATATAAAAAAATTTTGGGAGGAGGAAGAAATTTTGGAGGAGGTTAAAACCCTAGAACCCTCCCCTGCGTACACCACTGAATGGTCTAAATGATTTGACATAATGCATATTAATACAAGATATGTATTTTGTTAGTTTGGTATGAACCACAGTTAAATATAATGTAATGGCTGCATCAATCTACATAATACAATTAAGTAATAGCATAAAACATTGCTAATAGCTATTAAAAATTAATATTAGATGGCTATATAGTCAATTTATTATCAACGTTACAATTACATTATAGAATATAACAAGTCACAAATTAACAGATAAGCAATTGTAGTTTTAAATTTTTGTGTAATATTTTTAAATTGTAAAATTTGAAATTTTATTAAAATTAAATACACAGGAAACATATTTATAAATGTTTTTATTTAAAATTTTATTTTTTTAATAATCATACATTAAAATATTTCTCATATCTTCAAAGTATTAAGTTTAAAAGTATTTTAATCACAAAAACATATACCTAATAAGTTGATATAGTAATAAAACTATAACTTCAAATAACTAGTTTTTTAGTTGATAATAGATACAAAAAAATAAAGTAATAAGATAAAAAAATCAATTTATAAAGTTTATCTATAGGTAAAATATAATATATATTGGCCAATTATCTCAAGGACCAAGGTACCTAGAGATTTTTTGAATTTTTATAAATAAATTTAATAAAATATATACATTTATACATACTATTATTATAATAATATAATATATTAATTATTAGATTTAATTTCTGATATATTTTGGGATCAAATAATACATAGTTTATTTTATTATTATTTTTACCTAAGAATATTTTCAATGTATATTTTTATACTAAAGACAATAAAGTTTAAGTTTTTAATAAAAAAAAAAAAAGGTTTATGAATTTTACGATAAAATAGCTTAGTTTAAGGAGTTTTCCATAAACTTCAAATATTAATTTAGTTTTTTTTTTCTTAATGACCTGAGGCTAACTACCATTTGATCACTCATGTGCCAACAGCTTTTAATTAACATTTTTTTTTAATAGTATAAATAATATTTTTAAGAAAATGTAATGCACTAAATTCATTTCCCAATATCCATCTACCCACGTTCCACACATTTTAATTTTGAGGCAATTACCTCAAAAAATTTTACTTAAGCACCATAGGTGTAATTAGGGGGACTTAGCCTCCAGTTCAGAGAATATACTTCCTCCCTCAAATGCAGACAAAGCCCTCCATGAGTTGGTACATGTCTACTCTTAAGAGAGCTATAGCCCTCCCCCCAAAAAAAATTTGACAACTCTACGCCTACCTATGTTAAGCACGCTACTGAAGTAGGATATTAAATAAGTTATAAATATGTAATATTTTAATAGTCAAATATTAAAATAACATACTTATAATGATTAATTTTGTGTGAATACAATTTTTTTGCTCTTAAAATTAAAATTATTTATTTTTCAGAAACCACCAGAAATTAAACCAAGAAAAAAGAAATTATTAAGCAAAAATGATATTCAGTCTATGGGATCTAGTTCCAGTAGTAGTGAGAGGTTCCCATTTTTTTAATAAATCATATAAATTAAACAAACATGTATTATGCAAATAAATAGAATTATAACCCATTTGGCATTGGCCATTATAATTTAAATTTATACAGTGTGTAAACGGTAATCGAGAACATTCAATATCTTTGCGTAGAGACCTGATATTTGAATTCTGTTTTTTTGATAGTTGTTATGACATAAAAATACACATTTTTATGGTCTTTGAATTTTTTTTACTTAAATAGTCACGCGCATGCGCATGTCAACTTTTTTTTTTTAATGGCAACCCCCTGCTTTAACCACTAATTATTTTTCGCCTATTTTTTTAATGAATTTTGGTAGTTGAATCAACTTTCTAAGTCCAAAATTGACCAAGTTACAGCAATTCAAAAAAAAATGCTCTCGATTTTCAGCTTTTTAATTGTAACTCTGAAATTAATTATTATAGGATTGTTAAAGATTGACATTTTTATAACTATTTATTACGGTGATATTAATACGTTATTTTAACTTCAATTACTGAATAATTTTCTCTTTAGTTTGTGTAATAAATCATAACTTATTATTTCAGAAAAAACGTAAATTAGTATGTTGTTTATTTCTTTACATTTAATGGATCTATTAGAACGTATTAATAATTAATAACAAATTCAATTCTTATTTAAGTTACCTATTTATTTAGTTAATAAAAATCTTGAAAAAAGTTGACATGCGCGTGACTATTTAAGTAAAAAAAATTCAAAGACCATAAAAATGTGTATTTTTATGTCATAACAACTACCAAAATAACAGAATTCAAATATCAGGTATCTACGCAAAGATATTGAATGTTCTCGATTACCGTTTACACACTGTATACTTAGAATTGGATTAATAGCTAATACCATAATATAACAAAAACAATAAATAAATACTTATTATAAACAGTTTTTCAAAACAATTGAAATCAAAATCTAACACAAATTAACTTTAATATATTAAATATCTCTTTTCTTTGATTAATGCAGTGTTTTATGTATTTATAATTAATTTAACTTGAAATTATGACAAACAACTTTATTGTTTTAAACCATTGATTTATTTGATAATATTTTATAATTAATGATAAATTGGTTTTACAATATGTTTATTATTTAATTACAAAAGATAAAATGGGTAATTTTATACAGGAATGGGTCGGAATTGTCATCATTTAGTCAAAATTCATCACCATTGTCACAAGGTTGGCAAAAAAATAAAAGTAAAATTTGTTTTATTATTATTTTATATTAATGAAGTGTAAAATAAAATTTCAATTTAATTTAATTATCAAACAATTTTGAAATAATAGGTAATAGTGATGTACCTATGCAAATACCTGTACCTCGTCCACGTTCAATATCAAGTACTAATGGATCTAGTATAAGAAGTTTATCTGCTAATAGTCCAATATCACACAAGAGTAGTTTAAAAGACAGTCGATCAATAACTCCAGAAAGTGTTTCCATTGAATTAAGTGACAGTGAAATCACAGATAATTCAAGCAGAATAGTGCCATTAAAGTACTATGAATTCAATCAATAAATATTTTTAACTTTGCTATTTATAAATGATATTTAGTTCTAAACAATTTATTTAATGATTCATTATATTGGTTATAATTAAATAATAAACATCGCATAGTTTGATGTTTTTAATAGTATAATTTCTAAAATAATATACATTTTATTAGAGTTAAAAAAAAAGAAAATAAAGAAAAAAATGGTATGGAGTCGTCAGCTGCATTAAATAATGTTGCTTGTTTAAATAATTTTAATGAAGAAACAAAAAGTAAGTAATTTTACAACAATTTTACAATGAATTTAATAATAATGAATTTTTAAAATTAATACTTAGATGAAAATGAAAATGTTAAATTAGAAATTTATATTCATCAAACAGATGTATTAAAAGTTGATACAAGAATAAGACATCCAAGTGTTATAATTTATATTATCGATACAACTACGTGGGAATATCTAAAAATAAGCGATACAAATGAAATAAATCAAGAAAAAACTTACATTAATCCAATTTTAACAAAAGAATTTGATTTCAAATATCACAAGTAATATTTAATTATTAATATTTTAATTTAAATGCATTAAAAATAAACTTAAAATGTATGTCTAGAACAATAATACCAAACTGGGATGAAAAAGTGGTTTATACTGAACAATTTAAACATATTATAACAGCAAATACAGTAATATTATTTGAGATTGTAGATTTTACTGGAAGTATTCGACCTCTAGTATCAATGAATAATTGGCATAGAATAGCTTGGGCATTTATAAGACCAATTGGATCAAATGGAATTACAAATACAGGAAAACAAATAAGACTACAATTATACAAACCTGGCCCAAAACCGAAGTCTTTTCACAAAAACTATCCAATGGTAGGTATCCATAATGTATAAGTATAGTATAATTTGTAAGTTAACTAGATAAATATGTCAGTATATATATATATATATATATATTTAGGTAATGCATTGGTTTAAAAAAGGAATTCTAAAAAAATATCCTAGCACACTTTATATTAGTTTGAATAAAGTAAAGAACTTAAGGGTAACTGATGTGGTATCAGAGAAAAATCAACAAGAATTAACTTCTATTAAATCTAGTTCACAAAATGATCTTAATTCTGACTTTATCAGTACAAGTCAAGAAATGTTTCAAGTATAAATTAATTAAAATTTTAGACTCCATCTGTCAATAAATAAATAAATAAATAATTTTAATTGTTTTAATAGGAATACAATATTAAATGGAAACGTTTTCCTGGTCAAAAATGTAAAATACCAAATTCTGAAATAGTGAAACTTCAACCAAACTTAGAAGGATGCATGTATTTAAAATATAGTTATGATGGTTTAAAGCTAGCAGTTGCTACAGGAAAAAATATAAATATCTATTCAGTACCCGGATATAAATTGCTTAAACAGTTAATTGGTCATCAAGGTATGTTATAATAGAACCTTATATGGGTAATTCAACTTAATGTTTATAAATAACATAATATACTTGTCAGGTCAAAATGTTCTTTTAATACTTTTTAAATCATATTATTATAAGTTTTATTAACTTTGGTGAATTTACTACAACTCTAGGCCTTTAAATAGTATTATTTCCACGTAAAAATTGAAATATCCGTGTACATTATAAATTATAGAATTATAGGTGAATACAAAAAAAATGTATACTAGTTTTTAGTAATAATGGATTAAATTTCTATATAATATGTATGACGTGTTTTTTGAAATTGGTTTTAGATTCATCAAATTATAAATATATATAGGTACCTATATAATTATATAAATATTACGATGTTTTTGTTATTAAAATTCAAATTAATTTAAAACAAGAATATTTTTTATGAATAACCTCATGTTACAACTTACAAATTAAATATATAATTTAATAGGGTTGACGGTATGACGGTATCAGAACCGGTATTGATATTTGATATTTAAAATCAACTACTATGGTTATTATAATACCGTTAAACGTTATACCGATGACTAAACGTCAAACGATATTTGATCAATCATAGAAATAAACTGAAAATAATATCAACTCTATCAATTATAATGTTAATCTTAAAATAAAATACTAGGTTCGTAAAATCTAAAATTTTAAATAATTTTAGTAAAAAATCATAGTTTTTATCAAAAAAGGTAAAAAAATATTGTAATTGTAAAATTCATTTCATTTTGAATCTTAAATTATAATAAGTATCTACCATCTACCAATTTAATGAGTTAAAAAAAAAAAATTATTTAGGTATTTTAAAAATAACTAATAGTTACTAATGTTAATGCTTCTAATTGCCTAATTATTGATAATCATAGAAAAAAGTAAAATAGATAATATTTACCTATGTCATTAAAGTTTTACACATTATAGAACAAATTAATAATTCCTTGAATTTCCTAGGATACTAGTATATAATCAGATTCACAATAAAAGAATCACACTACATTATATATTTATATTTTTTTTTTTATCTGTACGATTTACAATAATTTTTTTATGTTTTGATAGGTTTGGTATATACATTAAGATGGAGCTATGACAATAATAATTTATTAACAACTTCTTCCGATTATACTGCTTGTGTTTGGACACTAAAAAATTACAACCAAACAGAATTTCAAGTATGGATAATTAAATAGATATTATTAAGTACTAAGTGTTAGATAAATAATTTTAGATTCTTCCGCATCCATCGTATGTATATTGTGCTGAATATAATAAAGCGGTTATAATAACTGGATGTTACGATAGTATATTGCGATTATGGACTTTCACCCATAATAAATGGACATTGTGCCAAGAAATGGAATTCCACAAAGGTTTCATATCAAGTATTACTCTATTGGAAACTACAGTACTTTCGGCCGATAGTCATGGGTTAATTATTGAATGGACGCTCGAAAATAGTAGGTAGGTCATAAACTTATATAAACATTTAAATTTATTTTAAGTATTAATAAATTAGATTAATGTAAAATGCGTTTAGATCATATAATTATGTATGACGTACAGTGGGGTTGGAGGTGCAACCTTCACGAAATGTTTTCAAAACAATTGTGTAGATTAATTTGATATTTTTTATTTTTACCAACAATTAACACCTGCCCGATAATTAAAAAAATATATAAACACCTATATATGATATTTATACGTAATTTTAGACTTGAATTAAAAAGAATTATATCAGTACCCGAAATAAGACAAGTCATAATAAGTAATATAGTTTTACATCCAGCCGGAAAACGGCTTCTAATTCAAACCAGAGATAGTATTTTACGAATGATGGATTTACATACAACAGCAATCATACAGTGGTTTAGGGTAAATATTTACAGTTTATACTTAACTTGGTTCATATTGATCTCGAGAAATACAATTGGTAACTTTAATAGGGCGGTGTAAACAATAAAGTACAAACAGGATGTGTATTAAGTCCTTGTGGTAATCTTGTGTTTGGCTGTGGCGAAGACGGATTAGTTAATGTTTGGGAAGCAAATACTGCTAAGCAACTAGCATTTTATACGAATCGCCAAGATTTAACAACAGCCACTAGTAGTGCAGTAGATTACCATCCACATGATCATATGATAGTATTTGGAATATATACTTCAAATAAAAATTCGCCCATTTATGTTGCTCAGTATAAAAAGTAAGTTATTGGCTGTTTATACATAATTATGAAAAAATCTAAATTTATAAGTACATTACAGAGAAAATGAAACAGACATAGGTTTGAGGTTTTTAATTCCAATAGAACATAAACAAAAAGTTTTTGAACACATTAATCACCAGACAGCAGAATATGAATGTTTAAATAAATTTAAAGTAAAAGAACATGATAATCGACGCATGATGCCATTAGTCAATATAATAAAGAAAATGGACAATGTTTTAAATTCATTTAAGATAAAAGAATAACACAATGTACTTATTAATAATACCAATAAATGTACTTATTTGGCAGTAACGCCAAATTAATAAAATTATGATGGCCAAAATATTTATTTTTGTAACTGATTATAATATTTTTTATGTTGTATTTTTATTGAAAAATTTAATATTAATAAAAAATTATTTACAAATAGCGTTTTATTAATAAATATACATTTTTACCTATTTTAAACTAGATCAAAATAAATCCGCGAAATAACAGAATGGTTGTAGAATGATTAGAATGTACACATGATCTAAAGACAAATTGTTAACATGTTAGTACATTTTAGATTTTAAGTGAAGCGATAAACTTAGTATGTGATGGATAATGGTTATTAACAGAGTTAGGATATTTTAACTGTGTATATATATTTATATACATTATGCATGACCTATGGTTTTAGAAAATAGCTTAACATTTATCTAAATACTAATTAAATAATATTATGTATAGTAAAGTCTTTGATTATAAATAATAAAATAAGGTAAATATAACAATGTAAGTAAAATTTCTAAATTCTCACAAATAATATTTTAAAGAATAACTAACATAAATATTTTTCGATTAAATATCAAAATATAAACTTTAAAAATTCATAAAACTATTGTGCTTATATAATTTTGGTTTCACTATGAAATACTTATGAGGAGCCTTGTATACAATTTTTAAACCTTAGCTATAAAAATTTAATATTTTATTAATTACAATACATAACTATTATGTTAAAATTTCAATTTTAAACTCATAAAAAAAACAATGCCAATATATTTTTGAATTTCTGTAAAAGCAATTAATGAAGAAACTTGTAATACATTTTCAAGCTTTTTGTATTTTTATCAAAACTAAAAAATATCTAGAAAATGTCATCGAATTTATAGAAAATAATAATTGAAGTAATGATAGAATGTTTTAAGTTTCTACGGTTAATACTTGTATCTTTGAAGTACAACAAAAGACCAAAAATAATTTGTGAAAAAATGTTATTTTTCGTTAGAATAACCTATATTGGAAAAATATGAATTTCAGTTGCTTATAAACAATAATTATAATGATATATTTCACTTAATTTTTAATTTCTATAAAATAAGCTTGTGATGAATATTGTATCAAAATTTCAAAATTTAGGTAGTAAGATGATAAAATTAAAAATTATATGAACATTTTATAAATTTTATAGACATACAAAATAGTCTGTAACTTTTTAAGAATTCCGTGTAAATTTTAATTTTGAATACTTAAAACATGTTGACTCGTTTTATTATTGTATTTTAATCTCTGATTTTTCAAATTTTGTTTTTGAACTTATAGGTATCAACTAATTGTTTAATACTTTGCCTAATTTTAAAATATATTCCAGTCATAAACTGTCTATATCACTCGTGATCATTAAAATTCATATATTTATCTAAATTTATCAATAATAACATCATTAGGTTCTTCTTTAATGATTATTATTCGAACGTCATTTTAATCGATAAAAATTAGCATAAAAAACATAAAAACTTTAAATTTTAGTTAATTGAACCCTGTGTGTTACTATAACCGGTGTAATTGAGGTGAATTAATTCCTCAAAATCAAATTTAAATGATTTAATAATATCTGAAAACCGATAGATATAAAAAAAATACTTAAAATTTCATAATAATTCATAAAATTCTAGTATGATTGTTGAAAAATTCAATAATTTTAATCGAAACTTTGACTCGATGCCATTTAGTCAATTTTTATTTTAGATCTATGGTAAAAAGAACCAAATCGACTTAAAAAAATTCGGTCTATCCAAATTTGGTATTTAAAACACCTGATGCCATTTAAAAAAATGCAAGTTGTATATTGCGTATGCGCACACGGAAAGATCTAAAAATGTAAAAATCATCAAGAAATGTGTATTTATGTATTCCTTATCTCCTCCCGAAAACCACATATTAATCCGATGTCACTGGACAGACTTATTTAGTGTTACCTTTAAAAGGAACCACGCTGTATAATGCAAAAATATATACTGACCTTTTAAATATCAAAATATATTAAATGTATGAGTTAATTTAGAATAATAAAGTTATGTGTATAAAAGGTTATAAAACAAAAATAAGCAAAAAAAAAAATTGTAAAAGTAAAAAAAAAACTATAAAAGAGGCATAACAAGTAATATCAACAATCATAATTATCATTATAATATTTTATAATAGGTAAAATAAACTAAGAGTCGAATTTATAGCTTGATATAGCTTCATACTAGAATGATAGAGAAATAAACACCAATAAAATTCAAATACATTGATGAACAATAGGCCAATATTATAGTCAGGGCCGTCTTTAACCTTTTTGAGGCCCTAGGTAATCTACATGGGCCTCTACAACTTGGACAGAATACTATATTTTATTAAAACAGGTAAATAGGGAGATGGTAGATAAGAAAAAGTCTAGATTAATTTAACTATAAATGATTTTTATTTTTTCATTTCACATTAAATTTAAATACTTAGTATAATATTAACTTTAAAATAATCCGGAAATTTTGAAAATTCTATTTTTATTGAAGAAGCGCCTTTCTAGGTTTAAGATTGGCAAAATCGTTAATAATTACTTCTTTGAAGTCTATGTTTTTAAGCATATCACATTATATTGACATCAATGACAAACTGTTAAATCTTTCTTGTAGCATTGTACTTCTTAATTCATTTTTAATTCTTTTCAATTTGGAAAAAGAGCGTTTTCCACTACAGTTAGTTACCATTAAACTTAAAAATATTCTTAATGCAAAATTTCTACATTTGAAAATGTGTCTTCAATTTAATTTTTTTTCAAAAGATGATATATTCCTAGTATATTTTCAGTTTCTTCATTTGGGTAGATTACTCGTCTCAAGCTTTCAAGCCTATATATTTACCTGACGCAACCATATTATGCTTATTGTAAACTATTTTTATAGATTGTAAATATCCTATTAAATGTTAAAAATAAAAAAAGATAATAAATATCGATTGGTTGGTGATCTGGCAGGAATTAGAGGACCCCAACAATCGCGGGACCCTGGGCACGTGCCAAAAGTGCCCAATAGAAAAGAAATGCCTGATTATAGTGCTATAGCATTGCTAATAAATGCCGTAATAATATAAAATGATGTCGGGTGGTTATTTTTAAACATCTGTACTTCTATAGCAGTAATATAAAAATTGTTCTTAAAATGTCATTACTACTATAGCAGTGATATTTTAAACGCAATCATTTGAAAGAGGAAGTTTTACTGACCTTATAGATTCCCAAAGACCCGCGGACACTAGAAAATATTAATAAATATAATATCTTTCTTTATTTATAGTTTGCAAATATCTATAAATGACAAATTAAGGTCGAGTTTGGTGAACTTTTATTTTTTGTAGTGTCCATTAAAGTGTTAGGCCGTTTTTGAGTTGAAATATAGTAAAAAGAATTTACGTGTACCGAAAAAGTTAAAAGTTACATCTTTCATCATCAATATATGAACTCGGAACTTAAGAGCGGCTATTTTGACATAAAATGTTAGCAAATGTAGTTTTGACAGAGGTCTGTATACGCTCAGAATCGTTTTATTACTATGATGATTCATCATTATTTCTATAAATTTAATAACAAATGAGTCAAACAACTTCTTAATTTACCTGTCTTATTATTCCTATTATATAGGTTACACAATATTTGGTATTTTTATTCTGAATTGTATGTCATACTCTGAGATAGAGTTAGTTTTTAAATTTTTTATGAAAATTCAAAATGTACGTTTCAGCGATCTCTATAGAGATCTGGCGCCAACGTTTTAAATCTGCAGAGGTGCGTAAACATGTTTTTCAAGTAGAATAAATTGCATTATACTTGCTGTGCTCTCTTATGTTTGTAAGTAGTATTACAATTTATAAAAATATGATATTTACATTATTCAAGACAATATTTTTCTTTTTTCAATTTTATCAAATAATACTACTTATTAAATTTTAAATTTCGGAAAATTAACATAAATGCTAAATAGCCAATAGGTAGATACATAATTTTGTATTTAAATCTACAAATCTAAACGGATATAGTGTATATTATGACTTGTAATGATTATTATTCAAGGTTTTTCCAAAAATACGATAATTCATTTCCTATAACAGGCCTTAATAAACACGCTATCCTCGTTTATGAACAAATGGTGGGGCATCAAGTATAATTGAATATCTACACATAAAATGTATGATTTAGTTTAGGGAGGGGGGGAACCAGAATGGATTTCTGTTCATTTTGTTTATTCGCTATCAATTTATTGCAAATGGTCGTTACTCGTTAGTTACGTTATGTAAGTCAGCAGACTAGTAGTGTTGAGTGCTGTATATTAAATATTATATTACACACAAATAAATAAATATAATTTATATATGTTATCATTGTTCTTACGAGTAACGAAAGTAATAAAATGCGTTATATACATATCTGGAAAGCAATCGGTGCTTTGATTTTTGTGAATTATTGTCAGGCACTTGAGCAAGGTACGTCGTGTGAAGAATATTTTTTAATTTCTAAGACATTTATCAAGTTCAATTTCAATGATATCTATGTATTATCATCATATTATATTATACTGTTGAATATGGGCACATATTAGTTTTTATTATACATGCACCTACATAGATGCTACATGTTTATACAGAATAACAGAGGTGATACGAAAAGTATTATAGTTTATTATTATTTTGCGATTATAGGTATTTGATTGTACACACTACATCGATACTCATCCTACTTAAAGTATAATTTGTGATAAAACATTCAAGTTACCATGAATAGATTAGTTAATAAATTTAAACCACGATTATAACTGATTACTTAATACTTAATTGAATAAAAATATTAAATCGCGGTCAGAAAATTCAATAAACCACCCACCCCCAAAATATTTACTGCACTAAAAATTGTACATCTCTTCAAGCAGTCAAAAATCAAACCTTGACTGTGTATAAAAATATAGGTAATACATATATAAGATGCTTATAGTGTATAAATAAATTTCTCAATTTTTAGTTTTTTAATTAATAGTATCAATAATCAATTATACATTCAAAGATGGTTATTTCCAAGTACCGGGGACGTAAATATACTTATCATATAGTAGGGTTTCGACCAATTGTGGAAAATTTAAAATGGAATTACTGAGTCTCTAAATTTACATTCCCGGTTTGATTTAAATCATTTTTACATGCTACATATCAATCCTATATGCGTAATGCATATACATGCAATTATGTGAATATTAATTATAATTATAATCTTGCTAAATATTTTGTTTTAAATTTAGATGATGTTAATATTGTAATTTGGACTATGGTCTGTAATCATGTAAAATTTAAAAATAAACAATTAAAATACCTATATGTACAATAATTAGGTATAGTAAAAATATGTATGAAAATGTTTAGTATTTATCATGTTATAATTTGGTAAGAACAGTCTGTAGTAACTGGGGGAAAAAAATTGTAATTAATAAAATCAAATCAGTTTCACAATTTCCTGTAACATGTTTATTATTTAGGATACAATAATAATTGCAAATGTTTGATAGTTGCATACACACAGGAAATAAGCTTATATACTATCTATTTGTGAGTGAGGGTTTAATGATTCGTCTACTGAAACAATAAATTATTTTACAGACTGACAGACGTTAATCAATAAATATTTTAACTTAAAATAAAAATAACTTTTAAAACATTTAAAGCTTTTTGCATCGATTACATTTGTTTTAAGCTAATAAAATACAGGACCTATCAGTTCTATCTAGTTAGTCTAATTGTTTAAAATCTGAAGTAAATAACTAAGATACAGAGACATTGTCTTGTTTCATTCGCATCGATACATAACTATATGATATAAGCTTATTATTATTTTTAAAACAATAATTATCATATTCAAAAATTTATTTTTATCAGATTTTAGAACCTAAAACAGGTTAAGAATTTGGTCTAATTATAAGCTGGTGGTTACTTTAAGTGTTCCTCAAAAGTATTTGAAAAATAACTTATAAAATAAAAATATGCGTTCAAATTATACGTAAATAAAATAGTAACACTGGAAATGTTTCAGAACACATTTTAATTTTTACTATCCCAATAACTGATAAAGATTAAAAATGAAATTTAATTTTTATGAATAACCAAAAAAATTAAATATTTTGTAAAAAAATAATTAATTAAACATTAACTGGAGAGGTAGGTTCGTATTTTAACGTTAATTTATCTTCATTATTAAGTGTTAATTTAAGATACGTGTACAGCTGTGTATTTAAACAGTTAAGTGTCATCATAATATAATATAACAACATAATAACTTTTATGTCTACATATACAAACGGATATACTTATGCATGCATACGCGGCCATTAACAGCATTCCAATAGTTATAATTATTCTAGTTTATAAAACAACAAGTCCATTTATATGCTTATTGCGTTTTATATATAAATATAAATAATGGATTTCATATTTTTTTTCCTAAAAACGATTATAATATGCATTTATTAAATTACGTATATAATATACACACTTAACATTTGGCTTTAATTTTTATCATACTTCATAGTAAATATAAGTCCGTCAGATTTTGTGTTAACTTTACCTAAAGATTAATTGGATGTCACACTGATAGACCACACTTGTTAAAGCGATTTACCTTTGTGTCCCAGATAACACCAGACTTCAGGAATCCTTAAACTTGCTAATGAGTCGGTCTAATTTCACAAAATATACCTCCCCTCATGATAACAATAATGTTCTTAGCTAATATTAATCAATAACTATTCATGTTAAGGCTACCCTATTCTATCATGTAAATAATGTTCACATATAATTTGTAAAATTAAATTTGTGAATTCTATGATATTTGTTATATATTAATGTTTAAAAAAAAGCAAATAACGTTACTTTATGTAATTAAAATTAGTAAAGGATTATGTATTTTATACAAGCCATAAATTAAGGTAGAATTTTATCTTATTAAATTTTATGAAAGTAAAAAATGTGTTTTTTACTCAAATTTCTAATATCATGTGAAATTTTAATTGAGCCCAGGGGTACCGCCATGAGGTTGTGCTGAGTAGTAAATTTCGTGAACATATCTTTATATGAGTATTTGTTACCAAATTTGTTTGAGTATTATTACTACATTTTTTTTATTAGAAATATTACAATTTACAGTTTGTATCTATAAGCAAACTTGATAGTGGTAAGGAATTAAAAGGCATGAGATGGAAGACGCCCCAATACTTTAAAGTAACGGTTCCAAACTTTTTTTCGTTTTGTAGGTACTCCTCGTTAACATTTTTAAACTTTTTCACTTAACTACTTTTAAAATATTTAAATAAAAAATAATAAAACATTTTATGTTACATTCTATATTCCATATTTATTAAATAAATTGACGGTTAAGGTTTAATTTGTGACACAAATTTTCATGTTTAATAACATATATAGAATATTTTCGAAATAAATTGTTTTAAATAAACAAATTCAACATTTTCCACCATTAGTCAATTTTTTTTCATGTACCCCTTGAAATCATCCTGCGTACCCCAGATTGGGAACCGCTGCTCTATAATACTACTACCTAGAATAGAATTATAAAAGGATAACATTGAATTGAGTCCTGCTAATATTTTTGGGTTATCGGAGTTGAGTTTGACCAATATTTTTAGGTTATTGAAGTTGAGTCCCTTTTTTTTATTGTAACAATAAGTATAAAGAGTCAATTAATTAAAAAATATTGAAAATAATAATAAATAAAAGTACTTTTTATCAATAGAATAATTTTTTATCGACCTTTATAGAAAAATACTAAAAAAAATTAAAATTTGTCATGCCTATGAATATTTCAAAAAGAGTTAAAATTTGTTGGAAATATTATCATAATATAGGTATTGAAAATAATAATTTGGAAATTTCAAGTACATACTTATTTTATTATTTTTGAAAATATAACAAAATATTAAAAATTCGTCACTGACTATATAAGTACCTAGTTATGACATTTTATCTTTACGGACGTAATTCAAAGATATTAATATAATAAGCATTATAAGCTAGACTCAATTAAAATACATAAAAGTAACCAAGGACTCAATTCAATATCACCGTTTTAAAAGAATACCATCTGGGTTACTTCTCAGTAAACACTTATTATCTTTTAGACTTCGATTATCTCCGAGGTATTGTGTCTAGGATCTATTTATAAACTTTAGAAGACTGAAAAAAACTTATTCGATTTTTAGATTTTTTGTAGAATATTTATGTATGTATAATAAACAATTTTGTAGTGAAATGCTTAAATGGCTCCTCACATAGATTTCTATTTCTGTTTAGGATTTTAAATTAAAAAACCAAACTTACCAAACTTAATTAGTTAAAATGAACTTATTAAATTATTTTTATACATGTATAATTGTATGAAACATATTTGAAATGAAAAACATCATAGGTACTTAATTTTATTTTTTTGAGAAAATATTTTAAAATATTTATGATAATTTATAACTATTAATAATGCTTATCTTTCATCGGGAAATAGCATGGGGACCTGAATAAGAGGGTAAATCAAAGGATTTGCATTTGCCTCCTCTCTGGAGCTTAAATATAGTTTTGAAAATTTTAACTTTTTTTATTGTTTAAATAAAAATTTCATTAATATTTTAATTTCTATATAGATTTATTCTTTTAAACACACTTTTTGCCTTTATTTTGTAGTTAGCAAATTATAAATTATATTTTGAATGCACATTTTGGTGTTAAATTTTATTATGCCCTTCCCTGATTCATTTACTGTGAGTAATATTTATAAGTTAACTAAATTGATCATATTAAATAACAAAAGTAGATTTTTAAATAAAAAAAATAATAATGTTAAAACATTTTTTTTTTGTCAATAATATTAAAAAATTTTAGGAAAAAAACCAATTAATTTATAGAAAAATGTTTGTTTTAAAAAAATCATTTTTATATATTTTTATATATTATACCTACTTAGGTTTATTAGAATTTTCATATATATTTAAAAACATTTAAAAACTAAAATATTCATGTAACATATTTTTATAATATAAGTATAACTATACATAACTATTAATAATTAATAATTTTATAAGAATATAATAATTCATAAATTTTGGAAACATTATTAATTATTTTTCTTATTTACATTATGCATATGATAAAGATAATTTATTTTTATGTTGTATCCTTTTAATTTGAATTGAAAATTTAATATATTATACATGATATACTAATATAGTGATCTGTATAATTTATTATTCACAGAAATTGGTGATGAGTGTACAAACAAAAATGGTATTGTCGGATTTTGTCAATATAGAAGTAAATGTTTCAGAGATGCTGATTTAGGAGCTATATGTAATTCTGAACAAACTATTATATGTTGTGCTAAAAATGTTTTGAAAAACAAACATTTTGTTTCAAGTAATGATCAAAAAGAAGATCGGTCAATACAACCTCCATTAAACTTTAATCCTGACTTCTTTCATGCACCTATATTACAGCAAAATCCAATTACAAATATAAATTTTTTTGACTATCAAAAACAAAAAAATCCCAATTTCATAGGCAATGTTTTACATCAAAGTTTAAATACTATGGAGTTTATTGAAGACAGACCTTATCAAAACTATGAACAAGATGTAGTTATAAGACCTAATAAAAATAGAACTACATCTATTAGACCAACAATTGAACATGGGTTTTATAGCAGTAATAATAAACCAAATTCAAACAATGAAAATATATTTGGCCATGACCAAACCACTAACATACCTCAAAATTATTATAATTATCCTAATTATGAAACACAGAGACCTGCAAGTCAAAATAATAATTTCAATCGACCATACTATGAAACATACTTACAAAATCAAAATAATAATAAATATCAAAGTTCTGTATCTCAAAGACCGAATTATAATCAATATGATAATCAACCATACCAAGGAGCATACCAATCAAATCAAAATAGTAGACCAAATTATTATACAACCACTAAAAAACCAGAGAATATTTATAGCTTAGGAAATAATGAAAATAATTCACCACTTCCAAACAGTCAAATTAATCATAGTGGTTATGAAGAAAATAAGAGGCCTAAACAAAATCCTAATTATCATAAAACTAGTAGCAGTATATTGTTTCCTGACGATGAACTTGACACAAAATTTACAACAACCACCAAAAAATATTATGAATATCAAGATAGCTCAAATGCAAATAGAAAACGCATCAGTGAAAAAAGTAAAACTAAAATTAGGCTAACAAACAGAATGATAAGCATTAAATATTAATTTTTATCATAGAATGTGAAGAATATTCCAAAACACTGAGAACAACTGTTTCTGTATTACCTCTTGCGATTGACACAGCATCGAAACCAGTATCAATAGAAAAATGTGATTCAAAAGGTGTTGGATTAATTGTCGGTGGAGCTAAGTCTGAATTAGGAGAATTTCCACACATGGTATAATGTGGATAATAGAATACAAGTTTAATATTTATTTATGATTATATCATTTGTAGGTGGCAGTAGGTTTCCGCACAAGCTTTGGAAATCCATGGAATTGTGGTGGTACTTTAATAAGTGACCAATTTGTGTTAACAGCTGCTCATTGTACGCATAGCACACTGTAAGTTAATAACTTCTTTAATTTAAAACTATCAAATAGCAATGAAATAATCAATACAAACCATTAACAATATTGAATTTATAGAGTTACACAACTTTACTTTTTCTATTATATGAGTTTTTTTCAAAACATATGTTAACTAATAAATAATGTTTAACAGAGGTACTCCAGTACGAGTAAGATTAGGAGATCTGAATTTACAAAATGATAACGATGGAGCTCATCCAGTAGAATTTTTGGTGAATGAAATCATTATACATCCTAATTACAATAAAACATCTAAATATAATGATATTGCATTATTACGTTTGGATAACACAGTTAAGTTTAATGACCACATTCGACCAGCTTGTCTTAACAACAATGAAAATATCAATTATTCTCATAAAGTTACTGCCACTGGATGGGGAAGCATTGAATATGGTAATTTAAGACATTCATTATTTAATATGTGTATTATCAATTTTTAATTTTAAAAATAATGTAAAATAATAGTTAATTTAATATAGGCGATCGTTCAAGTGATGATTTATTAAAAGTAGATTTAGACTTAATAGATAATCGGCAGTGTAACAAATTATATGAAGCAGAAAGCAAAACAAGAACCTTAAGTAGAGGTATTATAGATTCTATGTTGTGTGCTGGAGATTTAGCAGGAGGACATGATACTTGTTTGGTTTGTTAAATTATCATAAACAAATAGAACTTAAATTTAAAATATATTTTTAATGAATAATTACTTACTATTTAGGGTGATTCTGGTGGACCACTTGTAATAAGATCAGAAAAAAATGCATGTGTTTTCAATTTAATTGGGATAACATCATTTGGAAAATTTTGTGCAACAGAAAATTCACCTGGTGTATACACTAAAGTTTCAGCATTTTTACCATGGATAGAACAAATTGTTTGGCCCTAAAAATAAGATAACTTGTGTATTATGATATAATATTCATATTTAATAATAACTAATTTTTTTATGTTTATTTAAGATTTTTGTAAATAATTAAAGCTATATCATTTTATTTTATATTTTTAATGTTATTCATATGTATTTGGAAATATCAATAAGATCCATTATCTTCTTGAAGAATAAAAAAAAGAATATATATTGTCTTCCAATTGCAATGTTTCAAGAATATGTAAACATTCAATGTGTTTTCTTTAAATTTCACTAAATATTATTTAAGATGTTCTAAAAACTACATACAAAACTACTTATTATTACAAATATCAAAAAAGTTTAATTTGTGAGACATAACAAATGTATATTACTTTATTTATTATTAATATCTAAGTTATTAATTTAAATTAAAATTTGTATAGACCCTTCAGAAAAACAAATACCCTTCTAAGTAGAAGACAAAGGTTAACATACCATCTTTAGTTGCCTCAATTTTTCTTATCCAAAATAAATTAATACCATAGTGTAAATGGAAATATAAATACCTAATATAAGTTAATTTAAAACTAAAAAAAAAATGTTTAATTATTGATTAAAAAGATAAAAGTTTTTATTCAAAATAAGAGATTTCCATTAAAAAACACAAATTGTAATGTTTAAATTACAAATGTCATAATATAGATAATTATGAAAAAAAAAATCCATTTTACAAAATTTGATACATATACATCATAGTTTAATAAAATATCTATGTACAATAAATTTTACTATAGTCTTAAGTCTTAACATGTGGACAATTTTTCTTTTAAAGCACTTGATATTGAAAATATATTATAACAACTTTACAAGACTAAACTTGGTTAAAAAATATAGTTTGAATGTGCATCTTAGTTTATTATTGATTTTAATTTATAATACAACATTTCTTTGCACAAACACAGAATGATGATGAAAACAAGATAAAGTATCCACTCTTAGAAAATCCTATTAATACTATTTTATAAATTATTCATTTTATATTGCTAACTATAATATTACCTCATGATACATAATCAAACATGTAATTATTTTCATAAATATATTGAACACTTACTTTACATATTTAATTGTTTATGATAATAAAACACTTCATATATATCATTTTTAGTTGGCCATATGAATCCATTTCCTATTGGTTTATGAGTTGAAGGAAATACAATATGTCTCCAATTTCTAAAAAAATAACCATATCATTTGTTTTAATTTGTAATTTATATGGACAAATAATTTATTTCAACAGTTTTAAAATACAAAAGTAATTAATAAGGACTTCCTAAAACCTTATCTTATAGTTTATTATTATTAGCACCCAGAGTAATATGCATTACCATGTTTGTACCACAGAGTATTACCCTATGGTTTGTACATAGATGGGGATAAAATGTGTATGGTTTATATCGCGCTGAATTCAAATATCAAATTCGTCTTGCATATTTTGCATATTTAGAGAATTATTGCATTAGTTCATAAATTTATATAACAAACATATTTAATATTTATTAAATGATAAATCAATTTTACTGTAGAAAAAAAGCTGTTTTGTTAACATAATTTTTCAGAAGAATTTTGTTAAAATATTGTTATAAAAATTGTCTTAAAAGCTATTTTAGTTTTAAATATTTTAATGACAATTCTAAAAATTAAGATTGATAATATTTAAAATATTTATTCATAACATGTGATTTTAGTTCTATTATTTTTAAAGTTTATTGTTGAGTTTTCAGAAAATTTTAGATTTATAATAAATTATTACTATTCTTAGTATAAAAATGGTGTTTTATTTTTTTATACATATTTTATGAAGTATAACATAATGCATATAATTGCATATTTAGCCACTTTTTGAATACATATTTACATCATATTTGACAGTTTTTAATTGCATATAATCCCGGGCTTTAATTATTATACTTTAAGAAAATTTATATACTTCATTATCTATGTTTGTAGTTTTGTACATAAGTTTTAGGAAATATTTTAGTTTTTAAATTATAATATTATACCTATATACAGCTCACTCGCTTAAAAATTAAAATATCTCACAAAACCAATGTTCAAATACAATAATGATCTTACTTTCAAGTTATATTATAGATCAATACATTAAACCTAACAATACAAAATTGATTCTGCTATATAAAAATATGCCATTTTGTATGTTTTAGTATATGAGGATATACTATATCATCATAACTTTAGCATTTATATAATTTTTAAATTAAAATTCAAATATTGTTTAAATTTACCTTCCACTATGAAGTCCAAGAAAGATAATCCAATTCATTTTCATACCATAATCATAAACATTAACATATTCAAAGTTTAGTACTGACAATCTTTCTGTTTCAAATTTATTTATGTGCCCTTCAATACTTGTTTCACCATAACTTATTAATAGACCATGCCACATAGTTAAAATAGCTAATGCAATAAATACTCCTGAAATAATTTGTAGTATAAAATATAATTAATTACTCAATTTCTTTAAAAATTACCACAAGTTATAAAAGTTATAACTATAATACACCAAAATCTCCATTCTGCTACATGGTCAACTTCAATTTTGTGGTTTTCATATTCATCTTGAAGTGTTAAAACCCAATCTGTCTAGATATTGAATACAAATATTTTTAATTTATATATTATAATTAGTCTAAAAAATTAAGTTTAACTTACTTTTGGTAAAGAAGTATTAATTTTAACTGGATGCCCTACTAGATCCTCTTCTTTATAGAATACTTCTGTGAAAACTATATTAGCACCAAATGTAATCAAAAATAATGAACCTAATGTCATATACACCATGTAGAGAAAAAAGTAACGATGGTTATAAAATCCAACACAATTGTTTAACCAAGCTTTAGAATAAACTTAAGAAAAATATTTACATAATATTTCAAATATCATATACATATCTGTTATTTAAAAATTAATAATAAAAATAAGTGTTGAAAGTATCTATAATCTAAAAGATGAAAGAATTTAGAATTCAAATTAAATCATTATAATATATATTTTATACATGTATATCCAAATTAAACAGTGTAATCACAATTTTAAGTAATCCTATACATTCTAGGGAGATAACCTTATATTGAAATTAATTTTTTGATTGAATCTAGGATGACCTGAAATATTTACACATTTTGTAAAAATTTTCAAATAATTAATACTTTCAAATGTTTATACATATTTTATCTAAATGTTTAATTTATTTTTATTAACTATATTTTTAGTGTCATTAACTAAATGTATTTTTCTCATTCAATTTAATAAAATGTTGATACAAAACCTTTCACTTCTGTTAGAACAACTAGGTTTTTAATTTTATGATAAAAACCATATTGTATTTATACTTTAAATTCTTATTTCATAACTCAATAGCAATTTATTATAAGTGTATAATTATTTAAATTTAATAAAAAAACATTTGATCAACCCTAATCATGTACTAAAACTAGGTGTTACCATTAAAAACTTCTTGTTACATATTATAATACATGGGCCCAATAAGTGTTAAGAATTTAAAATTTTTATAAATTATGTATTTTATAGTATTTCCTTGATTCAACAAAAAACTTAATTTAATAAAAAGTTATTGGTCAAAATATTTAGTTTTCACACGAAATTATAATTGCACTGTATATAGTTTAAATAATTGATAATATTATATAAGGATACGACAATGATGGTCCATTTTGAGAATACATTTATTACAAATTGAACAATGGTGTGTACGAGGTGGCTTTGGATAATCACACTTTTTACAAATTACTACATCATTATATATTAAACTGTTCTGAAAATGAACAAACAATTAATATTCTTATTTATGAACTAGTTATTAAGAATAAAAACATTGTTTACTGAAGTAGGAAATCCAGGTGATGTAGTGACTCCCATATAATAATGAAATATAACATTTATTAATAACCAATTTCCAAATATTAACAAGAATACTGTTAAAAGTTTATTATTATTCCACCAATATGGTACACCAATCCAGTACGCTATTGCTACAACAAATGTTGTCAACAAAATCACTAAAATAACCATAATCTAAAAAAAATGAATTTTAATAAGATAACATTATTAGAATTACGAAAACATTTTGTTATCGTAAAAATAATATAAGTTATAACTTACTTTTCCCAAAATATTAGTATATTTATCAACAATCTTAAATAAGGGCTCTAGTAATAAATCACATGCACGTTCATAATTTAGATTTTGATTATTTACATAAGTAAGAAAATAATTTTTAAAGTGATACCATGATTTCTTAAATTTTGTCCTGAAAAATAATTCAAATTTAGAGATACATTATTCATTAATTAATGTACTAAAATAATTTTTGTTGGCAGTATTATGTTTTATTGATTAATTTAAATAAATAAAAATTATATTATAATTACTTTGTTTGCCTTAAAATATACATATTAATTATTGACTAATCAATTACAAAAATAATAAAAGCTTAAAACTGTAAATCAATGAATAAGTTTAATAAATTGCTAATTTAATGTAAATTATTGAAGTTACAATATTACTTATATATAGTTATGGTTGTAAAATATTAATTTTCAATTTTCAATTTTTAAACCATTGATTGTAAGAATTAGATAAGGGTAGATAAACATAAATCATAAATTGTTTTTAAAAACATGGATTAAAGAATACATTTATCTTATCAATCCTAAAACGCGCATTTCAACTTTTAAATAAGAATGTTGATTAAAATAATAATATTAAATTTAACTACCTATAATTTATTGAGTTATTTGAATTTTTCTTTGAAAATTTTATCGAATATTCCTTGATATATTTGTGCTTTTTTCATAATTATTGTTACTTTACTATTTTTTTTCTTATAAAAACAAAAAACATAAAATGCATTTATTAACTGATAAACAACTTTCTAGTACTAATAGGTATTAACAAAGTGAAAGTAAATATTTCATTTTATATCTAAAAACTGTAGTACTAGACTACTAGTGTGTAACCTACACAGTGTAGGTGTAATTATTGTTATGTAACAGGTGTCTGGTGCAAAGTCTATTTTTTAGTTTTTACTTTTATTTTGTCTTACCAAAATCTTAACATTATATATTACTATTATATATAAATACATCACATACTGCAATTGTATTTTGTTATATCCAATTATTCTTTCATATTAATTCTTTAATGTAATTGCAATATAAATTTTTATTTAACATCCATATGGCAACAAAAAGCTCAGAAAATGTTACTGGATATGTGGTGTTTATTTCATTATTATTTGATTTACTGGCATTTACCATGATATTGCCACTTTTTCCATCATTATTAGACTATTATAAACAAAATGACTCTGGTGGATTATATCAATGGCTGGAACAACATATAAGTGTTTTTCAAAAAATTATTGGTGTACCAGATAAGTTTAATGGAGTTTTATTTGGTGGTAAGTAATGTGATTAAATTTCAAAACATAATTTTAAACTAACACAAAAATGAATCGTATAGGTATACTAGGTTCATTGTTTTCATTTTTACAATTTGCTTCTTCGCCTATTCTTGGTGGAATAAGTGATGTTTATGGACGTAAACCAGTGATGATTATATGTTTGGTAAGTTTCATGCATTGATCTTATATTATTTTATATACTTATTTATATCTAAAATAATATTTATTTTAGGTAGGTATTTTATCTTCTTACATAATTTGGTCAAAAGCAACAACATTTTCTTTATTTGTTTGGTCTCGTATTATTGGTGGCCTCAGTAAAGGCAATGTTAGTTTATCAATGGCTATTGTTACAGATGTATATGTACCAGAAAAACGTGGAAGAGGAATGGTAAATACATTTTTTCAGTTTAAATAATTTTGTTAAAAAACTTTTTAAATTTTTTAAAATAAATATGTTTAAACTTTATTTTAAGCTATAACGATAACAACTTGGGTTACAATTATTAGTGGTTAAGTGGTTTATGTATTATAGTTTATTGTTTGCATTGTTTTATCTAAAATATTGAATAATATAATAATAAAAATAAATTAAATAAAATAATTATAGAATTGTAATTTTATATTTATACATTATTCTCATATTTTTTTTCAAAAGATATAAATATATAATTAACATAATATAAAAATTACTTGTATTATAACTTCTATTTTTTTTTTTTAATTTTTACTTTTTTAGGCAATGATTGGAATAGCATTTTCAGTGGGATTTGTATTTGGCCCTATGATAGGAGCAGCATATGCTAAATGGTCTCATGGTCAAGAAGGGGATTGGTTTGTTCAACCTGCTTTACTCGCAGTTGTTTTAACTATTATTAATATAATATTTATAACATTTGTATTTAAAGAATCACTTCCAAAAGTAATGAATATATTTTTTTTTAAATATTAATTTAAAATTGTATGCTGAGATTTTTGTTTATTCTATTATTCTAGAAAAATAGAGCTTCTTCGGTTGCTGGAAAATTATCAGAAGCATTTACTTACATTAATGTAATAGATTTATTCAAATTTAAACTTTTAAATGGTGTTGTTCCATCTGAAGGTAATAATTATTAACTTAATTCTTTCATCAATAACCAATTATACACACACACATACACATATATATTTATATTTTTTTTTTGTTTTTTAATTTTTAGATATTAAGAAGTTACGTACTTTGGGTACTGTCTATTTTATATATTTATTCTTATATTCTGGCTTAGAATTTACACTAACATTTTTGACACATAACAAATTTGGATATACTTCAATGCAACAAGGTTGGATGTTTTTTGGTATTGGTATTACCATGGCTATTTTACAGGGTGGATGGGTTCGAAGAATACCTCCAACACACACAGCTAAAACTGCCACCTTGGTAAAAAATTTTAATTTTAATTTAACTAGAAATATTAAATGCTTTTAAAATGTATTGTTTATTATTGTAGGGACTTTTACTCATAGTTCCATCGTTCATATGTGTTGGAATGGCTGAATCTCCTCCTCTTTTAATTTTTGGTTTATTTCTTTATGCTGTTTGTAAGAAATAACTTATATTTCTTAAGATTATTTAACTTTTTAATAAATTATATTTTTTTTTTTTAGCTACTTCTATTGTTGTTCCGTGTATGACTACATTAGCTTCACATTTTGGATCTAATGCTCATAAAGGCAAAGCTATGGGTACATTCCGTTCTTTAGGCGCTTTAGCTAGAGCTGTAGGACCAGTTTTTGCTTCAATATGTTAGTTTTTATAATTTTTAAGTATTTTTTAATTTGAATTGTAATTAATTATATTTATTTGTTTGTATTTTAGTATATTGGTCAGTTGGTCCAAGGATTACATATTGCATTGGAGGCATTTTATTATTGCAACCCTGGTTTTTGTTAAGGAAAACATTAAAGAACACTAAAGAAAAAATATGATTTACATTTTTGTTATATTATTGTTTTTATATTATTTTAAGTAAATTTATTTATGTATTTATATATGTTGTGACATATGTGCAAATCATGGCTATATTAATATTATTCTCATTTTGGAAATATTAATTGTTAATGAAAAAATTGATTATAAATATTTAAAATTGTCATCAAAAATGAATATATTATTAATTTTATAGTTAATAAATATTTGTTATTGAACCAAAGACTATTGTGGCATATATAAATAAAAATTATCGAAAATTGTTGAATTAAATCTGTTTAATTTTAGTCACTTGGTTTTAAAGATAATATTGAATTAAATAGTTATATTTTTATAATATCTTTTGAAATATTTGATATTTTCTACTATTTAATTAATAATATAAACATTAAAATAAAAAATCACAAAATTTAAATAATAAAATTGTTTTCTCAATTTTTTTTTTTTTCATGTTGATACTTACAACGAGAAAAAAAGCTCTAATATTTATAAAAACTTCTAATTTTTTATTTTAAAATCCAGGAGTTAGCAACATCAGCCGACCTCTTAACACATTAGTGACTGAGGTCAATAACAGCGTTACACCAAGCCACAAATTACTTAGGTAGGTAGTAGCCAGTAGGTACATTATAAATAACGATACGTTTTTTATTTTGTTTTTATTTAATAATATTATTCATGGGAAATTTAATTTTTCTACCCGCAATAATTTTTTTGATTCATAATTAAAATATTATTTAAATTTAGGTATTATAAATCTATTTTTACTGTTTTACGGAAACTAATCACTGAAAGAAGACATTATTAAATTGTGTTTCAAATAAATTGATAATACAGTCAACTCGCGATATAACGAATTTCAAGGGACCGAGAAAAAAATTCGTTTTATCGAAAGTTCTTTACATCGGAATTTGTTATATCAAGATAACCTATTACATTTCTTATCACTAGATTTTAAGAAAAATTCAAAATTTAAATCAATAAAAACAATAAGGTACATATTTATTTTATAATTTTATTTCATATTGCATCCATATGTATAAAATACCTACATAAGTCATATAAGTATGTATTTATTGCTTAATTTCATTATAAATATGTAATAATATTGCTAAAAAAAATATGTTATAAATGTTGTAATAACAATATTGCTTTTCATATAATAATATTGCTGTGCATTACACTTAGGTACGCATTTATTATTTTTAAAATAGCAACATATTTATTTTTATATATTTTTTATAGGGTTTTATACTAGAGACATGTCTTAATTAAAATTAAATATTCGTATTAGCAAGTTCCAAACTTGTAAAAATTCGTTACATCGTGATAGTTTTGATCAAAAAAGCTTCGCTATATCGAGAGGACCAAAATATATTACGTTTTTTCGTTATATCGCGATATTTTCAAGGGACCGCTAATTTCATTCCTTGTATCGAGATTTTCGTTATATCGCAAGTTGACTGTATTATAATTTATTATTATAACAAAATAATAAATGCAATATTTTTGGAAAAAAATATAACAACCTACTATAACATTAAAAGTAAGATAAACGAATTTAATAAATATATTAAGAAAACATTACTTTGAGAGATAGTTTCTGGCACTTTTACTTGATAGTTTTTTGTATACCTACAACGATATAATACCATTAAATTCAAATTTAACGTTCCTATAAATTATAACAATGACCCATTCAGCATTTAATGTATAATAAAACGGTATTTATTAATCCACCTTTTTTTTTTTCAGCCTATTTATTTTATTTTATTATTTAGTATTTACCTGTTGATAGAATTGTGTGGCACGTGATTTTTTTCAGATAAAAAATGCATTTATTTACTTGATAAGAAAATTACTTTTTACTATTTTTCGCAAAATATTCTTATAATTAAGTATATTGTTAATAGAATAGAATAGATATAAGTTAGTAAATAGTTTTAAAAAATAAAAAAAAATGTTGGCTAAGTAAGTTAGGTATATGAATTATGATATCTAATAAATATAATAATATATAATATACATATCTAATATCTATATGAATTTAAATATTGATTTATCAAAACATAATGTAAATATTTATTTATAGAAAGTAAAATGTAAATAAATTTCTTATCAGCAGGCCAGATTAAATGTGTTCTTGGCCACCATTTGATGTCCCCTGTATAACATAATAATTTAGAGAGTGATTTAAAAAAAATAAAATTTATTAAAACAATACAATTATTTTTTAAATATTTTTATTTAACAAATTTATGCATTTTTAATATTGCCTCATAGATCATAGTTTAAATAAATGTAATAAACTAATAAACATTAAATATCACAGTTTCACAGTAAAGAAAATGTCTTTCAATTAATCTAAATTTTACACGAAATAACATTTTTACAACTATTTTATAGATTATTTTTTCAATAACTGTTAAAATTAACACTTATCATCATAAAGTGATGACAATGAGCCAAAAGACATGTTAAATCCTGGTGGTTCCTCGAATTGCATACTAGTTGGATAATTAGAATTGTCACTATCATGAATATCAAATGGAAGTATTGCATGTTGAATTTGATTATCAGGCGATACTCCCTGTATTGAATAAATTTCTTTCAAGACTAACAAAATAGTGTCTTCAGATTCCCTACAAAAATAAAAACATAAAATAATTAATCTTTTAAATAAATAATGAGTACAATGAACTTAAAAAAAATTAAAAAAAACAATGACTTTATAAAATTCCACTTAGTTGCATCAAACTAATACTTTTATTTGAGATCAAATTTAATTATTTAAATATAGCACTCTCGGAATTGATAAATAAATAAGATATAAATTATGCCTAATGGATCATTTAGACCAGTGATTATCAACCAGTTGTCACAGACCAGTAGGGTTTTATGAACTGGTTTTGGATGTGCTGAGAAATTATTGAAAAATTAATAATTTATACATAATATAGTATGAAGGGTGATCAGAGATTTAAATCACCCACAAGTGCGGTTAACAAAAAAAAAGTTGAGAACCACTGATTTAGATCCATAATAAAAAACTCTGAAAACACTTCATTTTCAATATTTTTCCATTGATGGAAAAGGGTTAAAAATAAGAATGTTCACTTTAAAGTTTAAACACTTAGCCATAGTGAAACAACATGCTAACACATAAACTGCATGTTGTTTATTTAAACTTTGAAAAATACTATATTGAACTGTATAATAATAATTTAAACATGTTTACATTTTTGTAATTAAAATATAATTAATTTATCAAATATATATATATATGCTTAATTAATTTGTAAAATATTTACATACCAATAACATAAATGACTGCCTACAGCAAATAAATATTCATTAAAACTTTCAATTGGTGCTTCTTGTAAAACAAAATCAACTCTATTTCCTTTATTTAGAATACCAGGTTTAATATTTTGGTATTCAGAAGTTCTCTGAAACGTACTTGAGTTACTTGTAGAATCTGCTTGTTGAGTAAGTGATTTTTTATCTAATTTCTAATAAAAATAGTAATATTTTTAATAATTAAATATTATAAATCAAATATACAATATCAGACCTTGATTGAAAATACATAAAACAATGATAAATAATCTTAATGCTAAGTATAAATGTTAATTTGTATATTTAATTATAATTTATAAGCAATTGTTTTTTTAAACTTTAAATTTTAAGTTAAAAGATATCTTTAAGTATTTAAGCTCTATTTTAAATTTTTAAATATTTAAAAGCAATCGAGTATTAAAATAAAAAATATTAAATAAAATAAAATAAGATAAAGTTCGTGTAATATTAGTATAATAAAACTGTATACATCATAAAATCAAAATTAATATTAATCGGATAATGAATATACTTACTATCCTAGAGTCATATTCCATTGAACGATTTGAAGTTCCTTTAGAAAACATAGCCAACTGATAAACTGTATTCCACGTATTTTTCACAGAATTTACAAGATGTGTTTTTAAAGCAGCTCCCACATGTGCCATAGTATCTTTTAGTTCTAAATATATAAGATGTTATAATATAAATATACCATAATACTTTTATATTTAATTACCTAAATGCATCCTTTTACGCCCTTTGTGATGTGGTACTTGGAAAGGAGGTATATTTTCAAAAGCAGTATTAATTAATGGCTCAATACGGTAAGCTACTGGATCATATGGGTGAAAAATATTTAGAAATCCTGGGCAAGTAGGAAATTTAAAATTTTCTCCTAAACTTTCAATACCTCGTACTGTTACAAACATACCTGAATTATGCAATAAATTATTTAAAACAAAATCAGTAATAAGTTAGTTATGGAGTACTTAAATGCTAAACAATTTACCAATAGGTGAACCAAAACCAAAAAAGTAATCGAGTTGAAATTTTAGCTGTGGATATGTGATATATGGTTGTCCAGTACCCGCTTTTCCTAATGTTACATATGATGTACCACGACTTAATTTAGTTTTTTGCTCATGAACAACTGATGCCACAGATGATTCCTATTAATTATTATAATAAAATAAAATATAGGTTGTAAATTATTTAAAAATATATTATACTTTATGCTGTATTTAATATTAAATAATATATGTGTATTGATTTTACAATAATACGTTTTTATTTATTTTACGTCCAATAGTTATATTTCACACTTACAGTTTGTTTTGCTGGACTTGGTGGTTGCTGATTACAAAGTAAATCAAATGAAATTAAAGATCCAAGACTGTGACCACCTATTGAAACATGTCCATTAAAATTTGGATTTCTTAATAGATACTGACTATACATTCGATTCATTTCATTTCCAACAGCATTTATTATGGTCTGAAATTATAAACTTGTACATAAATACAACAATTTTTATTATTTTTTTTTTTCAAATAAATCACTTGACAAAATGTGGGACTTGTATAAAACAAAACATCCAATATAGTGTCATTGCTAAAGTTCCTGAGACGTGGGATTGATGGTAATGTAATTCTTTTGAGTTTACAATCAATATCTTCACTATGCAAAGCTAAATGCCAAGAAACTGGTAATACTTCAATTCTACCAATTTTTTCTGATTGACATGATGTTTTAAAATGTGACTGTGTTAACTGAAGAGCTAAACTTCGAAAATCGTCCACTAAAAAATTAATATACAATTAAAGAATATAAATTATCAATGTATGAATATGTAAATTTTTTTAAAAGTTTCTAAAGCCGGTCCAGATGGAGGTAACTTTTTTCACAAAGCATAGCTTTTGTAGGTTTTTTTTGATCTAGACCACTTGCCTTCCAGATATAAAATGCTATAATTTGGTATCCAAAAATGACGCAGCAATTTTTGCCTCTATTAGGACTCAGCTTAAAATTGTAGTTTCTAGTTTAGTTTACTATTCAGGTTTAATTAATGGTATGTTTCTTTTATGAGAAATATGACATACCAACTTCATAAATTGGTCTCATTTTTAAATCACAGTAGGACCCAATTCCGTGTACAATAAATAATAAATGATCTACTTTTGATGGTTCATCACTAGGAATAACAAATTCTTCAAACCCTCGTTTGACTATGCATTGTTTTAATGAAGACTGTAAATTATTTTTCAATAAACAGTATTCTAAAACTATTGTTTTAAATTATATTAACTATCTTACTATATTTGCTGCTTGATCCATTTGATAACTTTGAGTTTCTTCGCTATTGCTTAAAAGTGTTATAGATACTCCATTATGTATTATAGCTGTAGGACTATGAAAAACTACTTCTTCGTAATTACCAACTGGAACTCTACGTCCCCATTCATTACTTTCCCAAGCGATTTTGTATTCTTCCTAAGTATAAATATGAATAAGTTATTTTGTTAATATCATATTTACAAGAAGTGATAATGTAACATTACCTCTAAAAGAGTAGCTGTGGCTTCATCATAAGGAATAAAATTAGATCCATTGCTATTACGAAGGAACCAAGAACAACGTCGAACATTAGTTGTGTTATCAGACCAATAAACTGGTTTACGAATTCTTTGATTCAAGTAAACATCAAATCGGCTACCATCTGTTGCTATAACTGATTCATTACATTGATCATCTAAAATAAATTTAACATAAAAACGATTTAAAATATTTGAATTTAAATAATATATTGAGTACATTCTTACTTAAAATAAAAGCTTGTTCAATTGCATCAGAATCTTTTTGACTAAATGGAACCCATTTATTTTTAACAGCATATTTGCAATAGAACCAATGCCATTTTATAGGTTCGTAAGTATATAATAATAAATCCTGTAAAAATTATACTTTCAACACTATTATTTATTAAATTTACAGTAATTATATTTGTCGATATTTTACTTCTGATGTATTTTCTGGAGCACTCTTGGTTTTAAATGGTTTATTTAAAACCATATTAGATGTTTCTATAACTGTTGAATAATTTTGGTTGTTTAAAACATTACTAGTTAATGGTTCAGCATTATCTGTCAACATAGTTAAATTGATACAAAAATGTTGAATATATTTCTAAATATTAAAATAAATTTTAAACTATAAAAACCATAGAATTTTAATTTATTATTTTTAATATAAATGTATAATAATAATAATGTAATAACCTATATGTGGTGTAATGATGTTATGTTGAATATTTCCCAATGTTTTCTTTGGTGGTACAATATGAGAATTATATTCATCGAGATTAGAAAATCCAGAATTACTATTTAGATGTTGTTTAAGTTGTTCACCTGCAGTTCTTAAACATTGGGATTGGGATTCTTCCAAATTCACTTCACTAATACCTTGTTGTAATAGAGAAAAAGTTAAAGATTCTTGGAATTGGTTAGTAGTATTCTTATCTAAAATCAAACAAAAATATTTGGTTTCTTCTTATGAGGAAAGATACATATTAGATATAGCTCATCGGAAACCTATCCTTCACAGATAAATATTTGAAACAGATAAAAATTAATAGAAGTATATAAGCAAAAAATAAGTCTAAATATTCTTCAATAGCCATTGGTTCTGTACTATACTACTATATCATAATGGATTTACTGAATTTGTTCTTACTATATTGTACAGTTCCATGTATAATTGCTAATAATATAAAAATCTTAACGGATTGGAAAAAATCAACTTTGCAATGTATGAATAACTTTTTTGAAAATTCAGGATTTTTGACAACAGATGATACTTTGGTGACTATATTTGGACTAGATGAAAAAGAAGGTATGTATATTCTAGATTAAGCTCTATTTAAAAGCGTTAAATTAAATTTAAAAATATGATACAAAATAATTGTTTTTATTTAATTATAAAAATAGATAAGAATAATAGGAACTAATAAGTTCCAAGATTTGGGACTTATGGTAACTGCATATTAATATTGGATATAGTAAATCACAACAGAAAAAATCTATAAATAAAAATCCCGAAACCATATAATATTTAAAATTATTCAGGAGAGTATTTCAAAAAGTGTTATGATATTATTCATTACTCAATACCTATACTTTTTAACATTTTTCAAACTATATTAAAAACAAGATTGTTATATTTTAAGAATTATGAATCTATAATTATAACTTTTTTAGATGGGGGTAATTTTAAACTCCATGGACATTCCTAAACACAACATAGTACTATCATGATAAAGAAATTAATCATTGTATTTTACATAATTTGGAGGTTTTTAAAAGTTAAACTGTAAGGTATAAAATATTTTATTTAAGAAACAATTTATTTTTATATATTTGTTTATGTCATTCATATATAAATTGACAAAAAATAAATCATTTAAAATTTTTATTTATTTACCTAATTGGTTCACAGGGGTATAACTTAAAAAATATCTTTTTAATACATTTTTATTTATTTTTTTTAAATATTATATGGTAATCAGTTCCATAGGAAAATATTTATTATTTGAATAATACATATACTGAGAGGCCTAAAAAGAAACAAATTAAGAAAATAATTGTCATTATCAAGAATTAAAAATGCAATATTGATATAATCATGTTAAAAAAAAAAATTATAATAAAAAGATTTAAACTTTAAAGTTTGAATTACGTCTACATAATATATTATATATTACTTTGGTTTTTTTTGTGTAAATGAGTCATTGTTTATTTTTTATGACATAACAATATCCTGTGAACCTGTACATTACTTCTTATCTAGCAAAATGTGTTAGTTTAATAACTAATACGTTATCAAAAACTTCCTGGATATATTTTACGAAGTATAAAATTGTTATACTCAATAGTCACGTTTCCTGTTTACAGATAATGTGGTTCATAATATAGTTCTGAGAAATTTTAACGAACTGATGTCTCAGTACCATAAAACTGATAATCTATTACAAGAGCAAAGTCAAAAGTATTATTCTAAATTAATAGACACTCTGAATCATTTAAAGAATCAATTTTTATTGTTTGGTGAAAAATCAATGTTTAATAATGAAGACTTTTTTCTACAAAACCATACTAATGTAGCTTCAGAATATTACAATGGTAAATGCTAAACTGAACCAATACTAATAAATATTTATTTCAGGTAGAAATAGTATGGTGTAAAGATGGTAAATGTGAAAATTGTAAAGAAAAAATGCCTAAACCATTAGCAATTGTGAATCAAGTTTCAGAAATTAAAACCATTGATGAACAAAATCAACAAAAAAGTAATTTAAACTAATATAAAATATTATTATTAAATTTAAAAATAGAGAAATTATAAAACGCTTTATACTTGAAAGTATTGAAATTAGATAACATAATAAGTATATTAATTAATCATTATTATAAGTGATTCTAGTTTGCTATATACATTAATCTGCTATCTCAAAAAAAAAAAAAAAACAACACAAATTATTGACCTTTAAAATGCGATAACTGTTATGTAAGATTTAATGTGTTATCATTTCACAGTTAATTTAAAATACAAAGGATTAATATTTTTTTTTTAATTCAGTTTATTATTGATTTTTAAAAAATAGTGCATACAAATATTCAGTAATGCATTTAAAATATATTAAAATACATTTTTTCATAATTCCATAAAAATAAGAATAAAATAATTTTTTTAATTATTTTAAGTATCCTTAAAATTCAGTTTTACGACTAAACTAGATCGTTTTTATGCTGAAAATTATAAAATGTCTTTGATTATAATCATTAACTACAACTATAGATACAATTTTAGACAATGGAAATCTGGTTACTTAAGTCAAATAAATATTACATACCTTATATTTAATAAGGAATATGAAGTTGAAAATATAATGGTAGACTGATATAACTGATATATACAATATATCTTAAATAACATATATTAATAAGCATGTATTTTGATAATATTTTTATCACGTGTGATTAGTTACGGAAATATGATGGTTAATGATGTAAAAGACAATAACCTTGAGCAAAATTCACTTTTGCAATTTCATAAAATAATGTTACCTACCATGAAAGAAATTAATAGGTAAACAATTAAATATTAATAATTTCTACAATCTACATATTACTTGAAGGTAAACATTGGTACTTCTAAATTTTACGTAATAACTTATAAATTACATACACAAACATTAAATTATAAAAAATATTTGATATAGTATACCTACTTGTTATGCCCGATTTTATTTTTCATAAATTATATTACCAGATGATTATTACACAGTTTTCTCTCATTTTATTAAAAAAATATTAACGTTTTAAAAAATATTCATTTTACATAATTTAAAACCATTAAAAAAAACATTTTTTGGTCTTTTAATATTTTGAATAACAGTATACATTTAATATTCTGAGTAGAGCAATTAAATTATACATTTTACAACAATATTTTTTTATTTTTTTTTTTTTTTTTTGAGTATCTGTTTCATCTTTTGGATCAGTAAAAGCTTTAATATCTTAAATGTTAAAGAAAGTGATTCTAGTGAAAATACAAAAATATTTAAATAAAAACTATGTTTAATAAAATCAATTTTTTTATTGTAATTAAAAAACAAATTACCATACACAGCCTATATTGATAGAATTTTTTTAGGAGTGTTTAGTTTTACATTTAATATATTTGATTGTTAATTTTGAGGGTGGTTTTTGGTAGCAAATTAAAAGTAGTTGGTACTTAAGGGGGTCAAAAGAACAAAATTCAAAACAACTAAAAGAAATATTTATTTTGGGACTATTATTTTTAAAATTATATAATTCTAAAAATTAATTTTTTCAAGAAGATATACCCAATGAATTTTTTTATCTTACTAATGCAAACCGTATTAAAATGTACATTCAGCAGTTCTAATTTTTTTTTTTTTTTTGTTAGATTTTATACTAGAGTAAATTGACCTACTATCAACCTTACTTAATAGGAATTACATTCCATGTTATTTTATTGAATTTTACAATTTTTTAATTTTTCAACGAGTTATGAATAATTTTAAATATTAATATTTAACATATTCAATTATCTTTTAAAAATTAACATATCATAAAAATCCAACAAGAGAATATAGACAATGTTCTAAAATTTAAAATGATAATAGGTCAATTCACTATAATAAACTTACCAAGAAACAGCTCAAAATTGGAACTGCTTACACAAATTGTTGTATGTTATACGTTAGTAAGAGAAGTTAGATGGTGGCAATATTAATATCCTATGTTATTAATTATCATATTTTGTAGATAAAGCTTCTGATAAATCATGGTCAGATGAAATGATGGATGGAGGTAAAAGTTTTAGATTAGAACTATCTCCTTATTCTATTTTAACAGGAGTGTCAGGAGAAACAGTTAAGTTATATTTTAGAATCATTCATAAAAGTTGGATACCTTTAGAATATAACTTTCATTGTTATGATCAAATGGGTCTTATAAAATCAGTTTTACCTACAAGGTAAGTGATAAATGTATAATATCATACTATAATAATTGATATAATAATATTAATGTAAAATACTAAATTAATGTTGGATACTAGAATTTCAATGATTTTCAATGAATTTTAATGACCAAAATGTCCATTAATTTTAATAATAATAACAAATTATCCTTTATTTATAATACACCAATAATATATGTTAATACTTTAGTGTAATACTACCTCCAAATAGTCCACCATTTGATGTGATGGTAATTTTAGAGGTAATGGGACCAGAAGGATCAACTGACCAAATTACATTTTCTGTTCTTCAACCAGAATTTGAAACCATAAAAATTGATTTTTACATCGGAAAACTAGTAAGATCTAATAAAAATATAAATATAATATATATTTATATAAATTTGCATTAACTGATGAATAATTAATATAAACATTTTCAGACAGGAGATACTACACGTCCTACAATCGATTATATATTTAATGGGGATTGTCGTTTTGCAGATACTCCACATACTTGTGCATCAGAAAAATGGAATATTGAAGTAACTATTCAAGATGAACATTCAGGTGATAATTAAAAATAATCAAGAAATTTGAATTTTATATAATATTTTATAATTCATTAATGAATAAGGTTTTTTTTTTACTATTAAAAAAGTAAAAAAAAAAATTTCATATTACACAGCTAAACTAAATTCATGATAGATTTTAGAATAGAACGATGGATACTGTATTTATTTTTTAAATTAGACTGTTTTTATTTTAGGGTTAGCTATGATATCATCAATACCAAATAATATACGGTTTCGTAATGAGTTTAATATTGGGACCAAATTACCAGTAGTTATATATTACACAGCAACATGTTGTTTTCCAAAATTTGAAATCATTGCTGTAGACCTACGAGGCAATACACAGAAAAAAACAATAGATGCAGAAAAACGTAAGTATAATAATACTAAGTACATAAACTCAACACTTATTAGTAGCTACTGATATTAACTTTAAAAGCTAGAAATTATTTATAACTAAGTGGTTCAGTTTTTTTTGAGTCTAAATTCTCTAGAGCAGATGTTTAAAATTTTACTCTGTAAAATTTACTTTTATCTGTACAGTACAATTTGAATACCATGAATTACATTTTATGTTACAGAATACTTAAATATTGCAGAAATTGCATTAATAGTTCTATCAGCAATAGTTTTATTACTTCTTATTATATTTTTAATTTGGAGTATTATAAGATGTCAACGAAGAAAAAGCAGTCGTGATTTTTTATCAAGATAAATACCTATTAATAATTAGGCTTGTAAAATACTTACCTGTAGTATTAATTTGTGGATGTAAGTTTTCATTTATAACATTACTGGATGAAATATCATCTTTATTTTCATTTATGTCAGACATTTTCAAATTTCTGGTATTATATTCATTTAATTCAAATTCTACACACAATAAAAACTTTGTAATTCAAATTTGAACTAAACCATAAATTAAAAGTATAATTAAGATACACTGCAAGAAATAAGCATAGAAATAATTAAATATGTTTCCGAAGAAAATTAAGTACAAAATAATGTTTTTATACTTCTTAAGTAGTTAAGATTCTATATAGTTAATAATAAGTACGTCATTACTAATGATTAATGACGAATGAATTATGTATAATTTAATAATGATAAATGTATTAATACTATTAATATTATTATTAATGTGATTACTGATTACGAATTGAAAACATACAAATGAATAATGATAACAATAAACACAACGTAATCCATGGGAATACGCGATTATAGTTGCAATATTTATTTTTTACAGCATCCTGCGATACCTTGAATTTCTCTTATCTTCAATAACATAAAATTATTAGTTAATTTTGTTATTACTTTTTATCATAATATCATGGACTTTTAAGCTTTAAAGTCGTCTATGAATTTTATTCATATGATTTAGACGATTCATTGAATATCATAAATGCATAATACTAGTATCTAATACCTCGCCCAAAGAAAGTTAAATTACTTAGAAGACTAGAGACATTGTTTAAAAATTATCTCTAAACAATAACATATGCCTAAGGGCTAAGCTCTTCTGAGAAAATATTCTATACTATCTATCACAGAATTAATTTTGTGATGTAATTACTTAAGTAGATATGTTTATTTTAAAATTTATAGATTGTAATCTTAGTGATCATACTCACGTCTAAAATATTTAAGACAAGTATTACCTAATACCTACACCTAACCTAAGTAAATAATGTTATAAATTATAATCATGCTCGTGTCTCAAATCAAAAATATTAAAGTAGTACCAGCAAAACTTATAAACAATACTTATACTAAAGCCTAATCTTATCTGATAAAAATACCAATACGTTTCTTATAAGATTTTTTAAGGTACCTAAGTACTTTGCAGCGTGACGTCAGCTTGTCAAGGTTGCACGTTGCACATAAACGTATTGTTTGCTAACATACTTAATTATATTTTAATTTTTAACCATGGACCGTAGTGATCATTAATCATTACATTCAATAAACAATTATTATATCATAGATTAAATACACTATAGGTACTTAATCAGTGATTAATCCATAATTACACTATTTTGAATTGGCTAAGTATCGCACTAATAAACTATAAAATATCTATGGCTGTTATAAATATATTGATGATTAATAGGTATTTATTAATTATAATAGTTAATATTATTAGGAAATAGGAATTAAGAGTTGATAGTTGACACGCATATTAAATAATATTATTACAATACATTGATAATTATAAAAGTACTTGGCAGGGTTGTTTTTAAGAAGGGGCCAATAGGTAATTATTCCGGGCATGGCAAAATTATCACAGGAAAAATAAACAAAAAATAAATTTTTTCTTTGTAAAAAGAAAGATTTATTATAAATTTATCTTTTTTTTTTTTATTCACATATACATACATTCCTTCAATTTAGTTTAATCTAACCTATGTGCAGCAAATTGTGCTGCATGCAAGGAAGTTAATACATTTTTAAATTTTATTCAAAATATTTATACATTTTTCCCACATTTATCCATTGTTAGAACTTACTTAAAATAAACCAACTTTGAAAAATCTTTCCAAAACAAGATGATCTGCTCGAGATTAAAAACATGTTAAGCTTTAAACTAAAATTAGGATAGTGTTAAATAATGACATAATATCAAACAATATAAATAAAAAATCTAACACTCATAATGAAGCTCAAGGCTTACTTAGATTAATGAACTGTTTTGAATTTATCTGTAAGTTACTATTTCTAAATAATTTACTTTAGCGATTCATCATGGTTAGTAAATTATATTTATCATCAGTCAATATTGATGTACGTACAGTGTATGATCATTGTTTATTTTATTTGTTTATTTAGATAAACGCCAAAAATGGCTTCATTACAGCATAATATATATACAATAACATATGACATACGTTCTATAGGTACTTATATAAATATTAACTTAAAATAGGATTTATTAAATTACGATTAAGAACTTATAATATATAAGAATTTAATTAACCATTAACTCATAAATATACAGTTGATACTTACAAATTAAAGAAATAAATTCCAGATTTCCCATCCTCAGAATTCTTTCTAAGGGATTATTATATCCATAATTAGTACGGTGGGTTTTAAAATAGAATGTAGAGCAATTAATAAAATATGTTGTATAAATCTCCACTTTGATGATATGTTTCAATATTATGAAGAACTATTAACTAGTCATGATAAATAATCTGAAAATGGTTAAGAAATTATGTATAAACATAAAAAAAGGTTAAAACATAATGAAACAACTAAGTACATATCTAAATCTAATACTAATGAAAATGAAATCAATTTAACAGGTGGTTTGGAATTCAAAGTAAATACATATTTTGTGATTCTATAATAGAAAAATTAATAAGTCGAAAATGAGCTCATAATAATGCTAGAAGTTATAACAAAGAATAGTGTTGTTTTATGTTTAACATTTTTAAAGATAAAATCATCAGAAGTCCGTATAGTTTAGCTGAACACTTGTGCTGAATGTATAAAAAAGATTTAGATGAAAAATTTATTGACAACTAATGTGTTTTATTTTAAAGCTATGTTCAAATCATAATAAATTCTCTATTAACTTTAATTGCTATTTTTATGTTCTTAAAAACAGAAGAATCTGAGAACATTACCTGTATGCGAGTGACTATATGTAAGTATTGTTTTACAGATGTTTTTATGTACTCCTTGTTAAAATTGTATCTCTGATTGGTAATTTTAAACTCTACGACGTATAAAACATATTTAAGATCAAAAATACCTATCTAAAAAGAGATTAAACGCTCTTGCAATTTTAAATATTGAAACCGGAATAACAAAATAAATAAAATATAAAGATATCATAGGGTTGATCATTTGCTGATTTTCAACAAAGAATAAATTTCAGAATAAATCATATTATTTATTATTATTAATTGCATATTTGTATATATCATTCATTATTATTTATTAAAAACATTAAAGTAGATAGTAGGTAGATAATACTTAAGTCGGAAGATTGTTACTTATATTTATTATTTACTTATGTTTAGTAGGTAGGTACTATATATAGACTATATAATCTGCTATTAAAAATGTATAGTGAACGCATACCTAGTTCAAATTTCTAAAAATTAACTACGAATTATATTGTCAATGAGATGAGGAAACATAAAAATGAATTTATTTTATAGCCCCCAGTGGAAAAAAAATATTTGGCCACCACTAGATACTTTGTTATAAAAAAATAATATATGTTAAAATAGAGCGCCATAAATGTTGTGCCCGGGGGTGCAACATTCCTTAAGACGGCCCTGATACTTATACTATAAGTATATTAACTATATTATTATACTATAAGTATACTAGTAGCAGGTGAATTATGCATATTAATAGAGTTTGTTAGAAACAGCGTTGATTATAGAATAGATTATTTTTAGTCTGTTCTATAGTCAATAGTAACAACTAACAAGGCTTGAATTAGAGAATAGTGCTTTTAAAAAAAATAATATTTTTACGTACCCCTTTTTACTTTTAATTTTATCCTAGTTAATAAAATATTTAAATCTTCGGCTACGTAATTTTTTTTGTATTTTTGACCCTTTTATTTTGTATGAATCCGGCATTGGTTAGTTCCTTACTTATAATTTCCTATATCATGATTTTTTCTTGATTTTTTTTTCGGTGATATTGAATTGAGTCCATGCTACTTTTATGTATTTAAATTGAGTTTGTATAGATAAAATGTCATAATTACCTATATTGCACATCATATCATATTATACCGGATACGCAACGATAACGGATATTCGTTAACGGCCCGGTAGTATAAACTCGTTCAAAATCAACCAGTCGTGCCGAAAACTTCGTAAATACACAATTAGTTAATACTTACTTAATTATCAAATTATTACAAGTGAAAAATGGAGTGTATAATTAGTGAAAAACTAAAAACAATTATTAAAGGTTTGAAGTTTCAATTTTATAAAATGTTGCAAGGCGAGGTTTAACATAGACATGTTGTAAAAACTTGTGTAAATGTTTTTTTTTTATATTATGTTAGAAATTTTTTTGGGAAACTACTCAGCTAACTTCCACGTGGCGTCTCCTGGGTAACGCTAATAGACTGATGAGACTCAATTCCGATAACCCATTAACCCAAAAGTATTTGTAGGATTCAATTCAATGCGTTATCCTTATTTTTTACTTCATATTTTTTTTTATATTTTTATCGAAACCTAATATTTTTTCATGAATTTTTATTTCGTTTGTCATTGGACTTACTCAATAAATCAATTTGGACTCCAACTTTTAAGACCTCAATTTATACCCTGCGGACAAACCACTAAACTTGTTTGTCCTAATTTAGTAAAATTATATTTTTTAACGTTTTAGAACTCATCCTAATTCTTAATGTTTAAAAATTCAATGATATTTAAAACATTTTGATAATTAGATAGTTTTATTAATTTTTAATACGTTTAATGTACGTACAAATTACCTACTGGCTACTATTATGTTATAATTAGGACTGAGGTTTTAATTTTCTAAAAAATCCAATAAAATAATGCAAAAATGACTTCAAAAACTGCATTTAAATTATATTTATTATAACTTAAAAATGGAAAAAAAATTTAAAACGATGCTACCTACTGTGTGTATTATTATTATTTTTATATAGTATTGTCCCGTTGTTACTTCTTTAGTTCTGTTGTACTTCTGTTTTCTTAATTATTCATTCTAAAATAATAATTTAAAAAAAAAATTGTTATTGACGATAAATTGTCATGCTATATAATTTATTATTCGTACCATTGGTAGTTTGCCGAAAGTTTCTTATTAACCTCAATAATTTTTGTTTATTTTATGAACAAATTGTGAAAAATACACTCCTAAAATCGTCAAAAAATGTCTTAAAAATGCATTTAAGGTTAATTTTTTTCAAAAAAAAAAAAAGCAAAAAGAATATTACTTTAAAATAATCAGTATTTATCACCCAAAACATACTTTATACTTACAGACACCAGAAAAAAAAATATGCCTTTGCATCAAAATCCCAGCCCTAGTTATTATACTTATAAGGTACTTACGAGTTACGACCTATCTAATATCTATAGAATATAATTTAAAAGTACCTACCGAAATATGTATATACGATTTACCTATAATTTATAATATTACAGTAGGTAGATATATTTTAATTGTTTTTAAATAATATTATTATTTATTACAAAACCACTAAGTAAGTATTTCAATAACTTGTTGAAACTCGAAAACAACAATAAAGGTCGATATATTTTATTAGCAGATTATAGATTAATATAGCAGTTATTGTCAGATTATCTTACGCAACGTTTACAAAATACGTAGGTAGGTTAGATACATGATGATGACGTGTTACTGTGTTGATAAAGTATGTATTACGTGGGTAAATGTGAATTACGTTATTAACTTAATATTAATATAATAATTAATAAGTATATAAATTCATTGATGAATATTATTGTTGGAACGTTCAACGTACCTACCTATATAGCTATACGAAAATCTGTTTTGAACGATGGAGATACTGGAGACTGATTGATGCAGAACTCCATTTATTTCTATGGATAGCTAGTGTTGGAAAATGTAAAAAGATTAACTTTAATAAGATAAAACAGTAAAAATTAGTTTTAAATTAACATTACAAGTTTAATTATTGTTAAGTACAGAATAATGGTGGTTTATGTGCGTATAAGCATAAGTCATGTCCGGATAGGTAACGACAAAACAGAAATCACGGACCATAGAAATGATTGTGGTAAATTTTCTGCTTAAAAACATGATAAGTATTGAAAAAAAAAATATTGTAAAACAAATTATTTTTATTTTATACCTTAGCTAGATAATATATGACTATGAATTATTTGTTGGCTGATTATAAAAATTAATTTTTATCAAGATTTTTTATAAATTGGATTTTATCTCGATCATTTAAAATTCTGCATGTATTACTTGATTTCCATAAATCTAACATATCAGATAAAAATTTGATTTTAATCTTAATTTTAAGAATTTCTCTGTAGTTTTTGAAAAAATAAAAATTTATGGCTAACTAATTATATTATAAATGTTATAAGTTATAACCTTATTAAAATAAGAATATGATTTGTCATTATCATAATTAAAACTGTATTAATCTGTATGGGGTATATATTACTATTTTAGTAATAAAATATTACTTAGTCATGTATTTTATTAAATAGGAACTTTATTATATCTTTTAATAAAAGACATTATACATAATTGTTATGAATAATAATTGAATATTCAAATTGTATGAAATTATTTTTCATTAACATCATTTAGACATTAAAGTATTCAAATATTGGCTACTCAAACTCTACAGTTGGTAAGTATTAAACATGAATTATAGTATAATTAATATGAATATATTCATTAAATTTTAAATATTGTTTCATGAAATTTAATTTCAATGAATGTCATAATTCAAAAAATTATAAATTTTATTCTCCCCGAGTTTTAATAAGTGACTTACTCTAATTTACCTGTTTTTGTAATTTTCTGAAATATTTTGTTTAGAGTATTATTATTAATAATTTACCAAAAATTATGTTTTTTTTTTTATACAATATAAAACCATGTTTGATATTTGTATCATGAAATTTAATTAAATTACTAAATAAGCCCCTAATAAAGTTGGCTAGGTTTACAATTTCACAAAATTATTTACTAATATTAATTTAACATAATACAAAGAATTATGTTAATTTAGTAAACAATAATTACAATTTTTTTTTGAAGTTATTTACAATAGCTGTATTCAATTAATAATAATT